>NW_004524649.1:9643097-9670266 GCF_000260255.1 Octodon degus | reverse complement strand
AGAAATTTAGTGGATAATCAAAACTAAAGTCAGCCTTTTTAATTAATTTTATTGAGAAACAAATAGCAATGAGACAGTTCCAAAACAGGTTAATAGGACAGTTACAATAATTAATACATTGCATATTGTTGTCTTCGTAGTAGTTATTCATTTTGGGTCCTTATTTAGAGGTTTCTGTCTACCTGCTTTCCTCCAAATTTTTTTTCCTCTTAATCTTTATCATGATACTCGATTTCATTGAAAGTCACAGTAAATTGCTAATTCTCAAATCCTGTCTTAGTGAGCTCGTCCCTGAATCCTAGATTTTTCTACCAATGCTTTCAACTTGACCATTTTATAGACATCTCCAACTTAACCTTTTTAAAACAGGGATTTTAATTGCTGTTCCTCCATCTCTGAGTCTTAGTCTTTCTCACCTGACAAGCCCAATGTCCATGGTTCTCTGTGGTAAGAGTTAAGATTTTAAAGTTGTTGTTGACTGCACACATTGCTCTGCGCTCTCAGTCCAGTTCACCACTAAGTCCTATCAGTTCATTTTCAAGTATGTTCAGTTGTGATCACACCTTCTATCTCCACCATCTCCACGTTCACTTCAATTATTACCATAAACTCCTCTATGAATCACAGCTTCATCTTTGGGGGGCATTTCATAGCTCACCAAAACTAGATGTATCTCACTGTCCCCATTTTCCCCAGGGTTTTGGCTGGGTTTTTAATTCCCCTAACATCAATTTTTTCATTCTTTTTCTTCAAGATTATCCTCATTTTTTTCCTTCAAGATTATAAGCACACTGTTGGTCCATGACCTTTATAATTACCACTCATTTACCTAAAATGCTTACCCCACAAATTCTCAAAAACAAACCAGACTTCAAAGAGTCTATTTTCCTGGTTGCTATACCCACAGAAACTAGAATAGTTTCTGGCATATGCACAGCACCAAGACTGTTGAGTGAGTCACACTCACCAGCAATTAGTTTTGTGTTGTGTTACAAAGCCATTTTGTGGCATCATGTGTCTCTTTCAGAATTGGTTTAAATTCCCAGAACTAAGAAGATACTGCCCAGGTCTTGAACTATTGCCTTAGAATAATGCTCAAATTCCTGCTCCTTCATTCTCGCTCCTTTCTCAGTCTTTTTCATCTTCTACTCATCCTGGCCTCTTTTCTCCTCCTTGATTAGACCAAGGGAAGAATCTTAGCTTCAGCCAATTTACTGGATGTGCTCCCTACCTGAAACATCTGCCACTACATGTCTGCATAACTGGCTTTTCACATTGGTCCCTTTCTGACATTTCCTCCTCAGTGAGCCCTTCTTCAATCATTCAAGCAAACAACTCCCCTTTCTGGTCTCCCTCATCCCCCATCATACTGTTTTACTAAGGCCTTAACAACCAATCTCTACCACTGTATTGTCAGAGACTCACATTACACAGCACACAGTGGGCACTCACAATGTATCTGGAGAATGAATGAATGGTATTAATGTAATGGCTGAAGATTCTGAGCCTCCGGCCTCTGTGACAGCGTCAGCCACATCATGCCAAAGTGACATTCTTGAAATCATGTCTCCTGCAATGGATAAGAACCAAGATGGTGATGGTGTTTAATTCACAGTCACTTCCTCACTGTCTCACAACTTCTAGCTCCTTGTGGTCATCCTGAGAGGTTTGCTAACCCAACAGGAAGCTGTAGGAAGGCCATGGGCTTCATCACCAAGCTCATGTCAGTTGAGAAATGGGAACTATGAACCACAGAAAGTAAAACATTGAGAAGTGAATATAGTGAAATGACCAAGGGATGCCCCAGAATCTAGAGTTAAGACGTAGAGGAATGAAGTGCCTAGAATTAAGTCATCAGGAGAAGAAATAGCAACAATTCACATTCTCATTTCAGACCAGCTTCTCCTACTAGAAAATTATGTGCTTTTTTTCCAGGCTAAAATATAATACTCTTAATAAGCTGTGTTAATAGCTCCTGTGAATATGCTATCTTTTTTTATTACCCATGCACTGTTCTTATAGTAGCCATCCCAAGATTTCCCCCATTTTTAATTTTCTTCCTTTGTCTCCAAACCTCTTTTCCTTGCAAATGGTCCTGTCTCCCAATATTTGAGAAAATTAAGAATATTGACAGAGAAAATTCCCTGTCTTTTCATCTTCATCAATATTATCTTTCACCAGATACATGTCCCCTCCTTCTCTTCTGTCTTGCCCTAATTTGATTAATTAACCATAACATTGTTTATCATATATTTTTTAATCAAATATTCTCTTGCCTCAATTATTTCAGATTTTCCAGCATCGTGATTCACTACATTTTCTCCTAGGTTTTCCCCCTTGAACCTTCAAACATGTCTTGAAAACCAGTGGTGGCAATTGTTGGCTCCCTACCCTAAGCCCTGTACTTTCTTCATGGCTGACAATCTTACCCACAGGGCATACTGTCTCTGCTGTTTCATCATCCATTCCCTCTTTGCCACAGTATGCTTCTCACATCAGATCTCATCTGTGTTGTTATTGGACCTCAAGTAAGCTTCTAATGTTTTCCCATTTAAATCTTACCAGTAAAAAAAAAAAAAAATCAATTTTCCAAATTCACCGAAACATTCTGAGGGCCAGACACTGTCTGAGCACCCATTGTCAAATATGTAAGTGATTTCTAGAAATAGGACACTGTGCTCTGTAAAAAACATTGAGTCAAGTATGATTTTTACAGGGAATAAGACAGAACTAAAATGGTAGAAAGTTTATGAGATACAAGCTAACTTAAAGTCCTAGGTTATAGCATAGGATGATACACAGATGCTGATATGTCTGTTTGTATAACAGAGAACAGTAGATGGGCACCTACCAGGATTTCTTTGGGAGGCTGAAGCAGTGTAACTGCTGACTCAGCTGGGATCAGCTGTGTAAACCAAGTTAGGGGCTGTGGTGGGAATGCCCTGAATGTGGCTGGGAGAAGGAGCAGTCATGCAAGGACAGCAAGAGAAACCTTGCTATCACCCTCCTTCACCCACTGGGCCCTTGAGTCTCCTGACCCAGCAAGATAGCTAACAGTTATGTCTTATTTAATTTTAGTTGACATGTACTTAAAGAGTTACCATGCACTGTTTCAATACATCTACTTAATGTGTGATGTTCACAAGGTAATTAGCATATCTGTAATCTCAAACATTTATCATTTAAGAATATTCAAAACCTACCCTTGGTGATTCTGAAATATATGATACAGATACATCATTAGCTAGAGTCACACTACTGTGCTATAGACATTAAAACTCATTCTTGGGCCAGCAAGATAGCTCAGGAGACTAAGCGCTTGCTTAGGCAAGCACAGGGACCTGGGTTTGATCTCCGGTACTACATGCCATGCAGCCCTGCCCCTAGGGGTACTGAGCTGACATCATGTCCAAGCTGGTGGTGCATACCTGTAATCCCAGCACTAGGGAGGCTGAAAACAGGAGGATCACTACAAGGCTGAAATGCATAATGAGATCGTGTACCAAATACATAAATTAAAAAAAAAAACTCATTCTTTCTCTTTAACTGTCACTTTGAGCCTGTTGAGCAATCTCTCCCTTTCCATACTTCCCCATCTTTCCTTGCCTCTAGTAATCACTGTCTTACTTTCTAATTGTCACATGTGCATGAGATGGTGTAGTATTTGTCTTTCTGTGCCTGGATTATTTCTCTTAACATCCTCCCAACTCTTTCATGCTCCTGAAAATGACAGGAGTTCCTTTTGTTATCACTGAGTAGTGTTCCATAGTGTCTGTGTACCATGTTTTCCTCACATACCATTCATAGATACTCAGGTTGATCCCATTTCTGTCTATTGTGAATGGGGCTGCAGTGAACACAGCAGTGTAGGTGTCTCTTTCAATGTGTCTTTCACACTGATTTCAATTCCTTCACATGTGCATCCAGAATGTTTGAATACTTCATGTTATGTAACACTTCAATTAGGTGTGGGGTTTTAGATAGAAGTGCTGGCCATCAAAGAGCCCATAATTCAGGAAGAAAATGAATAAGTAAGTGTCCATAGTCAATCTGTGAGAGGAGAGGGTGAATCCAGGCTAGATAACAAGGGAAAGTGGGTCTTGGAAAACCAGTAGCTCTTCATCTGCCCTGATAAAAATGATGGCTCTGTGTAGTACACATGTGCGGACAATCGTGCACATCATGTTTTTTTCTAATACGTTTCTTCTACAAGTGCCTCTTGTAGTAAATAGCCCAAACACTCAAGATGGCAATGCCTTAAGGAGAGATAAGTATATTTCTTGCTCACTTCATGCTCCAAAGTGGTTCTAAGTTGGAGAGAGGCTATGCTTCACCCAGCCCTCCAGGAGCTCAGGATTAGTCCTCCCTGTAGAAGTCAGAGTTGTGCCTTGGGGTTGCAAATACACCTCCTGGCTCTGTAGGAGCTGTGTCACTGAGAACTTGTTAAAAAGGTAAAGTCTCAGGACTGTCAAAGACTGCTGAGTCAGAGACTTTGGGAGAATATGCCACCATATTGGCTTCACAAGTGGCACAGCTGATTGTGAAGCTCATACTGAACTCTGCCCCAGGCCTGGCAGAGGAGGGCAGGGAACACGGCCGTCATCAGAAGGTTTCTGAGGGACCTGTCTCTTCTACTCACAGTCTGTCAGCCGCTCCACAGTCATGAAGCTTTGCCCATGTAGGAAGCTGGGAAAGAGAAGTGCTCCCCTCCTGTTGGCCTACATCTGGTCTTTCCTTCTCTAAATTCATCCTCTTCTCAGCATTCAGGCTCATTTTCCTAAAATACCTATGTGTTATGTCACTCCCCGACCCATAGGTACCCTAGGCTTCTGAGTGGCATTTCTCAGTCCTCTAAGGGGGAGTCCCTGTCACTTCCCTGGCTTCACAATGTGAGAGGAAGACAGTCTTTGATTCCACCTTCCTGTGTGACTGTAGTAATGACTGGCTGATCTCATGAAGGGTGAGTGTCCTTTTCCCTGGAACTCTGCTGCTGCTGCCCCTCCCTTGGGCCTTCTGCTCCTTTAACAGCTCAGCCAAGATTTACCTTTGTCTAGAAATCTCTCCCTGAAACTAGTCGGATGCCTTGTACTAAGGCAGAAAAATTCTTAATCTCGTCCTCTCAGGAAGGCAGAGGCTGTCTTATGTAAAGGTGCTGCTCTGTTGTCCACAAAGAACTTGGTCACGGGATGTCTGAGTAGTGAATGTTAAGTGGCTTCAGAGATGCTCAGGCTGAGTGAGTTAGCACAGATGAAGACTCTGTCTGTCTGTCTGTCTGTCTGTCTGTCTGTCTGTCTGTGTGAGAGTTGGCTGGAATAGGTGGAGTCCAAGCCCAGCCTCCCATAGGTAAGTACCTTAACTGCAGTCAAGCCCTTCACCAGTGCCTGTAAGGCCGCCACCATGAACAGGCAGCACTAAGGGAGGAAATCCCATCCCATCACCAGGGAATGATCTGAAACTCCAGTACCAGTCACAGTCTGTCCAGCGTTTTCAGACATAAAAGTCTGCAGGATCTCATCCCACATTAATTTACATATGTAATTTACATAATAAATAGGAAAATAAGGAAGTGCAGTACTTGAGATGTAATCAAATTACATTGTTTGGAAAACAGTGAAAAATAAAGCTTACTAGTGTCAGTAGGTTAACAAAGATCTCTCAACAGCTTAATCAGCCAGCAGATGAATCAGTCCCCTATTTCTGTCAATGTCTCTGGCATGACTCATTCTGGTGGACTAATTTTTAAGCAGAAGTGATAAGCTCAGAGGATGTGAACTCAACAATTAGGACAACACCCTTCAGAGGGAGGGGAGTAACATTAGCCTCAGCAGGTTGCAGTGTTCTGTGTGCCATGAATAGGAGCCACAAGTCGCATCTTCCCCAGTATTCCCCTTGGTGCAGCCCTTGATTGGCAGCACCCTCAGAGCATGGGCATGCTTCCTTTCAGGTGCTAAGGAAACAAACACACCCCCAGAACAGCTGTGTGGTCGGGTCCTCTGAGAGGCAGGCATGGACAGAGCTCACCGAAGGACAGAACATATGGAAGTCCAAGGGAAGCCAAGCTGAAGGTGGGGGTGGAGCGAGCATCACCTCACCAGTGTTAAGCAACTAGCAATTGAAACCAGCAAATCTGGCTCCAGAATCCAAAGCAAATCCCCAGCCTTGTCCTGCCTTGGTCTTTCCCTACCCTGAGAGGTACTGTACTTGATACCTGTCTGAGATTCACAGGTTATTCTGATTTTTACATATTAGGACCTTGAATCACAATGTGGTTAAATAATATGGCCATAATCAGCCAACGAGTAGCAGAATCTAAGTGCATGTTTCGGACTGGTGATTTGCATCCTGACTTTAGTAATCACTTCATACTGTTGTTGGAGCTAAGATAGTTTAGACATCTTTGTAGTCACACAGCCTAACAAATTATAGCCACTTAATTATTTGTAGACAGATACTTATTACATAAAGCATTTGATGATGAATGAAGTGTTTTTTTCCAGAATGATGGGTCATTTTGGAAAAAAGAAAACAAACTGTTGAGGTAATATTGTTTCCAATACTATGGTTTTCTTTCTAAATTTAACTGTAGCTGTTATCAAAGATATTAATTTCTGGTGATCAAATTATTAAGTGTACACACTAAATGAGATCTGCCAACCATCAAGTTGCTTGTTGAGTGAAAAGCAACCAGTAAGCAGGTATCATTCAAGCACGCACATGAGAACTGCGGAGGCAGCTTGTAAAGTGCAGGATGCTAGGCCCCACCAAGCATGGGTTCCTGTTCAGTAGAACTTGGAAGAAAGCCTTGCAGTCTGCATTTTAGAGTTGCCCTGAGTGGCCCACCACGGATGATCGAGGGGACACAGGTGAAGAACTCGAGTGAAGAACAATGGGGCTGTTATTTGGCTAATTAGCTTCCATGAGAAATCTTGAAACACAGCTTCTCCACAGAGCTAGCCACGACTAGAACAAGTGTTTGATGACTGTTATTTCCTCTAACGATGTTTAAAACAGCATGATAACACCTGAGACACATAGCATGCTGCACATATGTGTCAATTGAGTTTAATGGGATCTGGGTGCTTGGAGCATTGCGCAATTATTTAAAATATGATATCGAGTTTTAGGAGAAAGGCTAATGATTCATTTTGCATATTCAATGTGTTTATGTCATCCCAGAAGAGTTCTATTTTTCTATTAAATTATGCTAGTAAAATTAAGGAACTATAAGTTGTTAGGATGAATCTCTAATATCTGTCAGAAAAAACAAAAAGTCTCAGAACAGAGAAGTCAGTACAAGGGAAAGGGAACCTGGGTAATCCATGCAGAAGAATGAAACAAGCCCTTATCCTTCACCATCCACAAAAATCAATTCAAAGCAGATTAAAAACAAATGTAAGATCTGATACTATGAAACTACAAAAAGAAGATGGAAAGTCCTCTGAAATATTGCTATGGACAAATATATTATTTTGAATAAGACTCCAGGAACAAAGGTTATAGAAAAAAAAAAAGACAAATGAGATTACATCAAATAAAAAGCTCCATAGCAAAGGAAACAATCAACAGAGTGAAAAGACAGCCTGTAAATTGAGAAAACTATGTATAAACTACTAGTTTTATAAGACATTAATATCCAGAATATTTAAAGAAGCAACTCAACATAGAAAAAATTCCAAATCATCTGATTGTAAAATCCACAAAAGACCTGAATAGACATTTCTCAAAACAAAATATTCAGGGCCAGGGATATAGCTCAGTGGGACAGAGCCTGCCCGGCAAGCACAAGGTTCTGAGTTCAATTCCCACCCCCCAAAAAATATCTCCATTTCTGCATTTATTATATATTATTTTACTTTTGAGAAGTGACTACAAAAAAAAAAGAAGAAAAGAAAGGGAAAGTTTATGTTCCTGCAAAGCAGGTTTGGAATGCTGCTGGTTTACCTGGAAATGATCCCAGGAAGCAGCAGAGAGGAGTGAAATGGAGAGGCAGATGCTGGGGAACCACCCCTGTGGGCAGTGGGGGATCAGCCCCACTGAGGACTCTCTGAGGAGCCATGCTGAACACTCTTTGTATCTGCGCATCAAGAGCTGTGATCTGGGGCATGTCCCATGCCCCCCATTCTCCTCATGGGCTGAAGTGAGCTGGCCATGATGCTAGGAGCGTCAGAGCTCCAGCACTCTGAGGGAAGAGAGGTCAATATGCAAATGACTCTTGTATCACCATGTGCTCAGCACCAGCCTGTCCTCTGCACTGGATGGCCAATCAGGCACTTGGAGGACAAACATCAGCATCTCCACCCTCCAGGCACTGTGCCATACAGCCACAGGTGATAGCCAGGCATCCACAACAGCTATTCCAAAAATCCAGGAGACCTGCGTGTTTTAACTTCAGCATTGATGAATGGAGGTTTTCAAAAAGTCTCACCACAAGCTGGTTCTGACCATGAAGGCTTGTATTCCAAACTTGTACAATCAGTGAGGTCCACAAAAACTTAAGAGATCTGGGGTTAGTAACACTGTCCATTGACTGACAAAGCCTGAACTTGGCTTCAACTTAGGTGCATAGCTACTCAGACCCATTGATTGTTCACATCATCTTGCCTCCTCAGATGTGAAGATGTTGGGGGAAAAAAAGCCTTCAAATCAACGATAGACAGTTGTCAGAATTAAGCCATAAAATAGATCTGACGTTTTTCCCACATAATGAAAATGTGAGGGGTGCTCCTTTGTTTCTTTCAAAGTATGCACGTGTATACAAGCTACCACGTATCTGATTCCCTTTTAATAATGTAGGCTTAACTGACCTCTAGCACTGCAACAAAAACAAAACAGAAAAATGATTACCAGGCTTGGTGGCATGTGCCTGTGATCCTGGCACTCAAGAGACTGAGGCAGGTGAATCCCCACAAGTCTGAGGCCAACCTAGGCTACATAGTGAGTTCAAGGCTAGCCTGCGCTACATGATGAGACTCTCTCGAAACCCTACAAACAAGACCAAACTGGGGCTACATTCTAGTGCTGAAGAACCTGTCTTCTTTCTTTCTCCAGGACTTACAAATCCACAAATAATCAACATTCTGTTGAAATCAGATAAATAGTAAGCAGCTTACATGTACAAGGACCACCAAGCAGAAACCAAAGGATAATTTTTTATCACTCCATCTAGATAGCAAGAACAGGGCAGGGCGGACGTTCCTGCCTCTAGCTGCATTGTGAATTTTCAAAGTTTCTTTTTTTTCACAGCCAAAAATGTCTATCTAATTCTATAAAAAGAAAGAAATTAAACTGTGTTGGGGTTTTGCCCCCTTTGAAAAGCCTGGGCTTTGTGCTTTGATTGGACAATCACATATGGATAAGTCTATACTTTTTCTTTTTTTTAAAGAAAAGCCTGTGTCCCATGATCAATAAATCAAAATTGGATTGCCTCTTCTCAAAGAGGCAATTGTTATCTTGCTGAAGAGGTTATGTTTCAGGATCTCTAGTTTGGTAAAATACATGAACAAAAAAAGGATTAAGATTTCTTTGGCTGAAGAAAAAATTCTGGATGCTATTTTTTTTCTATTATGGGGAGAGTTTTCTGAATTGTCTCCTGGAACAAGAGGTTAAATGTCAAGAGATAAAGCAGGTACAGGGCCCATTATTTAGTGCTGCCAGGACAGTCTCTGATCAGAGGGGCCTTTTTCACACAAAGATTGAGTCAGTTTGTCAATTCCAGGAATATCCATGACAGGGAGTAAAGGCAGAGGTAAAGCCCAAACCCAGGGCTGAGAATCCCTCAGTTGTTGAAATTCCAAAGCAAGTGGTGGGTCTGTGTCTTTAGGAGAGACGAGAGGGTGCCTGGAGATGTTAGTCATTGAGACAAAAGCAAAAGCCAAGTCAGAATTCACTCATGCTTGGAGGAGAAGCGCAGTTAAGATGCTGGTACCTGGGGCTCTGGAAAGGTCAGGTTGGAGCAGCGGTGGTGCTGGGCCACGAATCCCAGATGACTCCTGGGTGCTGCAGGGTGACAGCCAAGCTTCAGCTTTCCCAAAGACCCCAGGAGGCCTCTGATGTTGAATCTGTTCCTGGCATTCCAAGCCAGGCCATATGCATTTCTTACTTCCAGGGTAAGTGTTCCAAAGTGACAGTGTTCCAGCGTGAGACCACAGAGTGAGCCCATCTCAGAAAGGAAAATCAAACAACCAAACTTTCATCTCAGCTTGCTGGCAGGGAAATTGGGCTGCATTCCAGGACCCGGAGGACCCTGCTGGGGGGAGGCCCTCAGCCTGCTGCTATTGAATGGCATCCTCTGCCACTGATGTCTGTGACACGGGTAGGGACTCCCCCTCCTTGTGAATGAGCCTGTTTCTCTGCCTCTCCTTGCTCACCTCAGGTATATGAAAGACTTCTGGGTCCACTGCTTACAAGTGGGCTCATGATGACTAAGCTGGCTTGTGAAAGAAGACTGAGGCCCACTGTAAAATGCTAGCTCCAAGTCATACTATCACTAGAGTGAGGCTAGCTCCAAGTCACTGCCATAGAGTGGACCTGGGAGGACTTTGTCCCAGCCTCATCCCTGGCTGCAGAGTGGCCAAGCTGCCTCTCAAGGGCTCAAGGTTTACACCTCTGGAGGTGCTTGCTTGAATTGGAAGTTGGTGAAAGATCATTTTAATTTCTAGAGGAAGGCAGCCTTATCCAGGCAGTAATAGACAGCATGTCTATAAGCTTCTAAAGCTTTAAAGAGAAATAATACTCCTTTGCACAGGGTCATGGCAAACACAGCAACTTCTCACAAGTAACTGAATTCTTTTTAGTAAAACACACCTGGCTGAGTTTTCGTTATGTAGCTAGTGAAGTCCAAGGCATAGATGGATTTTTGAGTGTGTAAATGTCTGTGTTTGCTCTGTTAATGATAAAACTCTTAGAAGATATAAAAATGTTTAAACCCAAAGGAGTTCAGAGTGTAATCCCAGTATCTGGGATGGAGAGTGTGAAGCTGTGGGGAAAGTGGGCTTTAGGTTAATACCAGGTATGTTTGAAAACTCCTCCAAAAATTCTACCACTTGTCTTTGAAGCTGAAAGAATTGATATTAAGGCATCCAGATCAGGAGTGGAATTCGCTTAGCAGCCCTGATGCACTTCCAGTTCAGGTTCCAACAGCCTTTTTCAGCTGCGTCTCTGAATCCACACGTTTATTCCTTGGGTTGGGTTTTCTTTCTGGGTATAGATTTTTAATGCCTTGCTCATGGGCCACAGTGGTGTGCTAGATTTTATTAAGTGTTCAGAACTGTGCTATTTAGGAGACTGTAACACACAAAGAGGGCAAAATCTAGTGGAAATAAGGACATCCATAATTAAGTGGGGGACAGAATTAAATTAGTCTTTGACTGAAGAGCTCCATACATAATCATGCAGGATTTCAACCCCAAAGGCAGAAGCGCTTTCTTTCAAGAGCTTTAAGTGCAGACAAAGTTTCTGCGAATTCAGCTTTGGTTATTTCCAGCAGTAAGTTTCTTCCTTATGAAAGATCTCACATAAAGAACCATTGAAAAGAGCGAAGCTGCCCCGCTGTGGCTCCTTGCATAGATAAAGCCCTATTAGGGTAGAAGAATCAAGAAACTCCTCTGGCTTGGAAAAAAAAATTCTGTGTTCCCCAGTACCCTGCTGTGTATGGATTTATCTGGTTGCAGTATCGAAACAAAAGCCACGAGGGGTGGTGTATATAGGAGGGAGATTTAGAGACACCCAATTTGTATTGTTCCAGCTGGAGAGACCTGGATCTGAGACGAGCTCTGGCAGCACCCAGCTGTGAAGGGCCTTCTAGTCCTTCTTCCCACCTAAGCCCTGCAGGGTGGGATAATGCGTGATGAGACTGAATGAGAATTAGATGTTTAATTGGAGTCTGAAAAAGGGAAAGAAATAGCCAGATGTGTAGAATGTGATCAAACCCAGCTCTCTGAAGGCAAACTTGGAGGAGCTTTGGTGGTTGTGACCACTGAAGAGAGGCTGAAGCTGCCTTTAGATTTCAGTGGAAGTAGTACAATGGTACCAAGCAGGGAGAAGGAAGGGCCGAGAGGGCCAGGCCTACAGTACACTGCCTGAGTCCTCCAGATGTTTTACAGGTGGGAGATATTTCCTTTGATTTAAATGCTTCACATGTGTGCACAATACTTGAAATGACTCATCCGTCTAACTCAAGCTTTTATGTTATCTCCTGTCGTCACAGTTTTTCTTTATTCCCCATAGAAAAGATGACTCACTGTCTCTTTTGTGCTTCTGTGGTTCATACTGCAGCCCTTGTCACTTGGCTTGTAGGTGGCTGATGACTTCCTCTTGACTAACTGGTGAACCCCCGAGGACATTGCTTGCCCTGATTCACTTTGTATCCCAGCACATGATAGGCCATAAATATCTGGTAGATATTTTATTTTGCTTTTCTTCCTAAACATTGGTTTTTTTCTGTAGGGTAGAATTCATTGTTGTTCTAACAATAGTTGGTAAAGAATTTCCAAACCACTCTCAAGATGAGGGTGACAATGTATGCTATCTCAAAAAGACATAAAAGAGGGATTTATCTGCATCTGGATCTTGTTCCCATCCCCAGCTACCTTCACTGCCTTCCATCTCCTTTTAAAGACAGCTTTGGTTCTGATTAGGGTAAAACATTCCCATTGGATATATGAAGAGATCGGCTACCATGGATAGGGTCTTTTGTGGAAACATACCAATTTCCCACAGATATTTTCTTGTCAGCTTAACCATTCATTCTCTCACTTTGGAGGGGTACACAGGTATGTGTCTGCCATGGCTGTCCAAGTGGCCAGTGGTTTAGTAGCTGCTTTAGGCTATTTGAGAAAAAATAAGTTGGATTAAGATGGCTTAAAATTGATTGTACCTTCATTCCCCCAAAAATGGACTAAATCAAATCTACTGAATCTCCTCAGGCTGCCATACAAAAATGCCATAGACTATATGGTTTACACAACACAGATTTGCTTTCTATACTTCTAGAGCCTGGATGTCCAAAACTGAGGTCATAGCTCACTTGGTTTCTAGTGAGAGCCTGGTTTATGACTCATTGTCCTTCTCACTGTGTCCTCATTTGACAAAGAGAAAGAAATGTCTCCCTCTTTAAAACAACAGTTTTATGAGATTAGATTCCTACCCATGTGACCTTATTTAACCTTAATTACTTGCCTACTTGCAACTCTCCTGACAACATTGGATATTGGTGCTTCAGTATATGAATTTGGGGTGCAAAAATGTTCAGTCCATAATATCAACTCTAAAGGCAACCATTAGCCAGGGAGATAGCTCAGTGATCTCAGTGCTTGCCTGTCAAACAATAGGACCTGAATTCAGTCCCTGGTACCACATGCCATGACACTAGGCATGGTGGTTCACACCTGTCATCCCAGCACTGGGGAGGCTGAGACAGGAGGATCACTTTGAATTGGAACTGTGTAGTGAGACCCTGAACCAAATAAATAAGTAAAATGCTTAAAGGCAACCACCATTTGAAAAAAAATTCTTGAAACTAGTTTCTGGCAAAAACCAAGACCATGTGACATCTGTAGTGATGACCAGAATCAAAGGTATTGCTGTAGTTTGGGGTTTTGCAAAGGGAACAATACAATAGAGGACTCTTACTTATAAGATTATTTTGTAATAGTCATCCAAAGAATCATATACAAAAAGAGTGCAGAAAATCTGTCCACACACTAAAGACCAAAGAATCCAGCTGAGGTCCTGGATCCCATGGCAATGTCCTGCAAGAGTTCAGCTGAAAACCTACAGCCCATAACAATGGCCCCCTACGAGTCCAGCTGGAACCTAAGAGCCAAAGCCAATGCCTGGTGCAGGCCTGTTGCACAGATCTACCCTGGGAAGACTTAAAGGTTAGTGGTGGAAGCTGTAAAGTCTATGCCAGCAGGACAAAGGATCTGTGCTAGCAGGCTGGGGGATTTGTACTGGAGCCAGGAAGTGACACTCAAAGGATGAACTGGAGCTCTCCTGAAAGATACTACTGCCATCATCAGTGACAGTGAGGTACAGAGCTCCTCTGATGGTAATGGCTGACCTTCTATCAGGAAAGCCAGCATGACAAGCTTCTCCAGGAGACTGAGCAGTAAACCATCTGTTCCTCTGGAGCCAGGCAGCAATGCTCAAAGTGAGTATGAGAGCTCCCTCAAAATGAATAGTCATTGTCCTTGACAACCAGGTTGACAGATTTCCTGCATTCTTTTTGTATATTATTCTTTAGGTAACTATGAGCTCATCAGGAAAGCCAGCATGACAAAGTCCTCCAAGAGAACCAACATCTCCCAACAGCCTCTCCACAGCTTTTTTTCCTCTGCACCAGTTCTGCCTCTTATGCTACCAGCAACTCTCCTCATGTAGGCCTCCCAAAACCTAGCACCATGCTTATGCCATTCAGCTGGGTGTGACAAGTCTATCCACCACACCTGACCTTGGGCTCAGAATTCAAGACTTCACTCTCTTCCAACAACAATATGAAGGCAGAGAATAAAAAAGTAATGAGCATAAACTAAACCAGTAATCAAGTACAAGAAGAAAGGACCTGTAGGCTGAAAAAGGAAAGAAAATTTCCAGAAATGCAAAAAAAAGTACTACTGGTATGGCCCTAACCCATCTCCTCACTTTACAGGCTCAGCAACAATTCTGAGCAATGCTCACTAGCTGCTATTTACTTCCTTAAGTAGCAGAGGAGGAGCCCAGGGAGATTTCTACAACAGCATCAAGATAGGGCCATAAAGACTTTTAATTCTTCCTTTCCCCAAAGAGATAGGAAAACTTGGCTGTAATTCTCATCTCAATATCTCCTACTGGGAGGAAAATGGAAAAGCAGAGGCAGACAAAAAACAAATACCTAGAACTAATTATCTCTAGGAAAAATTAAAAAAGGATAGAAATTTCACCAGATAGTAAACAGAAGAATTGCATGAGGAAAGATACTTGGCATAGCCAAGGAGGTGCTCCCAAGCCCTCCTTCCTAGGAGGACCCTTCCCATACTGAGAAGTCTGCAGAGTTTATCACCTTCTGGTTTGGAAGGCTGAGACAAAACAGCAGGAAAACAGAGAAGCTCCCAGGCTGAATCTCTCTCTTGTAGAGTTCTAAGTCTTGGGTTGAACTGAACACACTGTTTAGGGTCCACGAAGAGCCTTCCCACCCATTATCAGCAACAACGCAGACAAAGGTATGTGCACTTTAGCTGAGTATGAGATCTCTTACATGCCTACTGACAAGTCCAACACAGCTGGTGTGGTGGTACTCTAGCTGCTTTATCCCTCTCTGAGAAAACCTCCCAAAGACAATGCTG
Organism: Octodon degus; assembly: GCF_000260255.1. Taxonomy (NCBI): domain Eukaryota; kingdom Metazoa; phylum Chordata; class Mammalia; order Rodentia; family Octodontidae; genus Octodon; species Octodon degus. The sequence continues at coordinate 9,654,946 of NW_004524649.1, read as the reverse complement.
CCTGGAGACAGTCCCTGGAAGACTGCAGGGCCCAAGACACTCTGGAAAAGTCACAGGATACTACTGAGCAGTTGCTGTCATTGCCCTACAAGCCCTTGGAAGCCAAGGGAGAGAGGAAGAGAGGAAGAACGGCAGAAGAAACTTATTGTGCAATGAAAGATTAAAAGTCCCTAAAATGGGAAAAAGCAATTGATCATGTGATAAGGAAACCTTGTCCAAAAATCTCACTACAGAAATCTCATTTTAAGACATACCTTTAATAATTTATGAATTTAACATTTATGTTGACATATGTGACTTTTTAAGCAAACTAAAACTTCTAGAAGAGAGCACAGTTGGATGTTCTAAGTATATCTAAAGAAAATAAAAGGAAGGTAATCCATATTTGTAATATGTTGTCCAGAAAAAAAGTTAACTTTCTTAATTTTACAAAGAATGCATGAAAGTCAATAAAGAAAAAGTAAATAAGACAATTGGTAAAATATCCAAGACCGAAAGGAGAACGAGGGGTAACCTCACTCGATACAACACAAATAAAAACACTGAGAATTTACCATTTTTCTCCCTGGAACATTTGAAGGCAGTGCTCAGAGACAGTGGGGAAACCACTTTCAACCCTTGCTAATTGGAGCACAGACTGATTTGACTTTTTGGAATGCAATTTTGGGACATCTATGAGAATCAAAGGTGCACATATACTTGGTTCAGCTGGGCAAGGAGCCCAAGACTATGCCAAAATTGATGTACAAGAATTTTCCCTGCAGCTTTTTGCTGAAGCAACAATGTAGAACTGTAATAGAAATCCATCAATACAGGCCTGTCAAAGAAATTACGATATATACCTATCTAGGCAGTTGGACATTGAGACACAGGATGATACAGTACTTATGTTTATTAAAAGTAAATTTTAAGTAAATGTTAAAATGAATATATGCATTAAAATATCCTTCTCAATGCATATAAACTTTAATAATACATATGAAATGATATTATATTGTAAATATATTTATGTAGTCTATGAAAAACCTGCAGAGATTCTAAAGTATCATCTGCATTTTATATAAATTAAGAAGATACAAAAGTGAAGAGCCGGGCTGGAGAGATGGCTCAGTGGTCTAAAGCACCTACTTAGAACAAGTTCAGCGAAGCAGAGGGACCACGGTTCAATCCCCCAGCACCACATGCCAGCCAGGGTGAAGAGCCGGGCTGGAGAGATGGCTCAGTGGTCTAAAGCACCTACTTAGAACAAGTTCAGCGAAGCAGAGGGACCACGGTTCAATCCCCCAGCACCACATGCCAGCCAGCCCGCCCCCTGGTGGGCTGAGCTGGCCACACACACACCTCTCTCTCTCTCTCTCTCTCTCTCTCTCTCTCTCTCTAATAAATAAATAAATAAATAAATAAATTTACAAAAGTGAAGAGCCAGACAGAAAGGAACAACTGGAGAGACTGAATTATGTGCATTGCCTTTCAAAGAAGATTTTAGGAAGAACTTAGCATGAGAGAAAGTTCTTGTGCTCACTTTTCATTAACATTTTTTGAGCGATTTGAAATTTGTCATTTATGAAGATAATTTTGGGGGTTTGGTTTGCTTTACTGAGACAAGGTCTTGCTGTAGTTCTGGTTGACTTTGAACTCACTATGTAGCCCAGGCTGGCCTTGAGCTCATAGTGATCCTCCTGCCTCAGCCTCTCAAATGCTGAGCTTACGTGCACACACTACCACACCTAGCTTGGTTTTTCTTTCTTAGTATCACTTAAACTTAAGGATCATGTTTCTGACCTTTCTCGTTACATCTGTTTACACATTTGCAACTTTTTAAAGAAATTAGTATATATTTGATTAAACTGTAACTTCTTTTATTTGATTACATTTTTATAAAACGTGAGCAGGTCCATAGTAATAAATCTTAAATAGAGGTAAAAAAGATTAGAAGGAGGAGGGGGAGGAGAAAAATGCAAGAAGGAAGGTGGAAGGAGGAAAATAAAAATAAACAAACAAAAAATAAGGGCAGGAGAAGAGAGAGACAGTCTACACACCCTACTGCAAAGAAGTGAAACAGGAAATACCTGTGAAATCACAGGTACTCACCAACTAATCACAGGTTAAAAATAGCTGACTTGGCTGTGGAGATAGGTTAGTGGTCTAAGTGCCTGCCTGCAAGTTCAAAGACCCAAGTTCAATCCCCAGTACCATATGCTGTGTGGGCCCGAGTCCCGGGTGTGATGGCGCAAGATTGTAATCCCAGTACTGGGGAGGCTGAGACAGGAGGTTCAGTGCAAGTCTGAGCTGCATAGCGAGACCCTGTAGCAAACAAACAAATAAATAAATAAATAGAAAATTTTAAAAACAGAAGACTTATTTTGAGTGATTGTGGCTCAAGCATGTAAACATTAGCTTCTGACAAAAAAAATAATTCACTCTTGGCATATGAAACCCAAAATAAAAATAAATGTAAGTAATTTAAATAATATTATATAGATAATTTAAATAATATAAATAAAACATAGGTGGTAGCAAATGGAGAAGTACACTTTGTAAAGAAGGGATGCAGACCTAGAGATGGCGATGAGAGGGTGAAAAGGGAATAGGAAACTGAAATGAAGATGGGACCTGCATAGTTACCAATTTCCCAAAAGGAATATAATTGTTATGTATCACAAACACACATTTTTAAAAAAGACTGAAAGAAAAATAGAACCATGTTAAGAAAACTTAAAACTGAAATGAGTGCTAGTTTTGCTTTTGTTTTCTAGATAGTCTGTCACAGTGTCGCCCAGGTTGTTGTCAGACTAGCTAAGTAGCCCAAGCTAGCCTTGAACTCCTGCTCCTCTTACCTGAGCCTTTTGAGTGCTGGGGTTATAGGCATTCGCCACCATGCCTAGCTTGAAACTTGATTTTAAAAAAAAAAAAGGAAGACCAATTTACCTTTAGTAGAGTGCAAAGAATGAATCCCTTTCCAAAACCTAAAAGAAAGAGATGTGTGACATTTTATTTTTGGTATTTTTTATCTAGGATGTAAGAAAACTAGTTAGAGATAAGAAATTGTAAATGAAAAGTACAATGCAGAAAATCAATAGAGCTTTGAGATTTAATATAGCTTGACTTTTAAGATACTGTTAAATAGTGTTGAGGACTTGATTGTGAAGATCAATTTGATATCATTACTGCATAATGGAGCCAAAAGATCCAGCTCTCTTCCAGTCCTGTGTTTACACTGACACTGTCTTTCTTCATTAAATTGGTCTCTGATGGGCTTTTACTCAGCTGCACTTGGATTCTACCCCTACACAGTGAACTAGCTCATCCAGGATAAAGTAAGGTCTGATTGAGCTCATCTTCCCTAACAATCAGTAACTTGAAAAGAACTAGAGTCTCTTAAGTGCTAAATTGGTTCCTACGCATATGGAAGAATAGCCGACATCTTCCATTTGAGCTGGGAAGTTAAATGCTTGTGACATGTGCCCTAAGCACAAAAACAGTTTTCTTCCCTTTTCATGCCATTAAGTCAACAAAGTTGACCAAAGAGACTACACTTCTGAATATTTTTCTTTTCCAGTACAGGTATTGAACTGAGGGCCTTTGAACTTTGTTACATTCCCAAGTCTTTTTAATTTTCTTTACGACAGGGCTAAGTCATTAAATTTACCAGACTGAGTTTGAATTTACAGGGATATGCCACCTTGTGTGGCTTTCTGAATATTAATTTCATGTGTCTCAAAGTTTTTTTCATGTAATTATTGCATGACAGTTACTACAGGTAATATAGAAATTAATATATGTTTTATTGTGGGCTAACACATTAGAAATAAATCAGCCTTAATAGTTTATAGCTATCATTTCTATGGGATGAAAGTAGAAGACAACATTAGGATTGAACCCATTAAAAATGTACAAAATGTGTTAGCTATTACCACAATAATGATCCATATCAAACCATCTTTAATTTCAGGGGCTTAGAATAGAAGTGATCTATTTTTAGAGATGATTCTGTAAAATGTCTACTCTTGTGCTATGTAACATTAGGGACAGTACAAGTCATCCAGGCCAGTAAGCCTGTCAAAAGTTGCATTCAATCCTGGTGCCATCCTCATTGGACCAATCTAAGCCATGTTCTCCTTGGGGTGAAAGGAACAGAAAAGGCACAGCCCCTACTGCACAAATAAAGTTCACATCTCTCTTTGACTCAATTCCGCCAATATTCCATCAGCCAAAACAAATTTTGTGACCAATACCAATGTTAAGGGACAAGAACTAAATTTCCATGAGGTTGGAAAGTAGGCAGTGAATAGTTCTAAATAAGTTATTTAATTAATAACAAAGTTGTCATGTAGACATGGTAAAACTCATCCGGATGGCTCAAGACCACTTCGTTTGAAACATTACTTTGACTGAATACAGCCCAATCCACATAACTACATATTTTGTAGTTATGTAGATCTGCGTCCAGATCTACATAACTACATATTTTGAGAAATAATTATTAGCAGTTTTATTTGCTGTGGGAAGTAGATTGTCAGTACAAATCTCCAAAGAGAATTGTGGAGGATCCTTTAACATCTCTCCATATTTATATATTTTAAAAAACCTGGTTAACTATATTCTGTATGCATTTTGGTATCTGTTCTTCTGTGATGATACTGCTATATGCATTGCTTTTTATGTAATGCCACTGACCTACAAAAGGTTGCCATAATCAAGGCTGTGAGGACTACAGTTGCAGTTGGTAATTGAAAATGAAAATGGTATTGAACCTCCCAGGCTCTCCATATTTCAGTATCTTTTATCTCCTGCTAAGAGCTCTGAAATATACTTCTTGTGTGTGTTCCAAGCAGCAGCAATGAAAATTGGGGGTGTGCACACAAACTGGAGTGGGCTATAGAGACAGGTTTTGTTTTGATCAGACTCTGTTGTCTATGTAAAATGCATTCATTTTCCTAGGAAAATGAATCCTAGCAGGGTAGAAGCCAGTTTCACACCTAGGTCAAAGTAAAAAATATCTGTTATTTTTCTCTCCTTTTCCAAATACACAGCACATGTATACACACAACTTACAACTACACACGTGTATGCAAATTCATATAAGTACACCAACGTGCACAGAGTTGTGTATTCACACTGCATGCACACACATGCAAGCAGGTATCATCTGTATTCATTCTGTGAAACAAATAATATCTCCTAGATAAACCTTTAGGGTCCTTGAAAGAAGACATAATAGATAATGCCTCCCCTTCCCCAGGAAGTTGTTGCTGTGTAGAGCCATGATTTGGACTGCTGGCTTTGCTTTCTTTCTGTTGTGGATTTCAACCCTGCCATTGAATGTCATGTTAATCTTCACCAATGCAGTAGCACAACTTGTAACTTCTCACACATTCTATGACAAAATAATGAGGTTAAAAGAATCGACATAGGGCAAGCAACTTTAAATTTTACTCTTTACTAAATTGCCTTTTTTGATTTTGCTTTCTCCACCTTTCTCATTTCTTGTAGCTATTATAAGTCTTTTGCATATTCTCATTTTCGCTGAATGTCAGTTAATAAATTAGCATCTTGCCTATCTGAGAGCTCTCCATGATGCTGCAGGAATTTTGTCACAGAAATGTCCCCAGGGTTGTCAGTGTTGATTGTTTTAGGAAATTCCTTTCTAAATCCGTGTAGCTAGCTCTGGCTACCTCTAGATCCCATCAAAAGCAAGGATCCTAACAAGACATCCAAGGAAATGACGCTTGGGTAAAATGAGTTGTATTGATTTTCCTTCTATAGTAATCATTCTTATAAAAACAAGTAACAAAGAGGTTCTGCTGTAATGAATTCTGATGGCATCCGAGAGAGTTAGGTAAGGAGTCCTAACATTTTATAGTCATTTTGCTAGTGAAAAAGCTAAGGCTTTTATATACTATGAGAATTGGTAAAAGTCATTCAGAAAACTCAGTGATGAGCCAAGGTATCCTATCTTGTGACCTGTCTGTTGATGTCTTGCTCATTTTCTACTGAGCACTCTGTCTTCTATGCTGCTTGGTTTATTTATTTCTTTAGGTATTCTGCACAAAAATGTTTATCAATCTTAATGATGGTTTGGTAACTGTTATGTTACATTTCTAATGTGATCATTTTTATAAGGCTTAATGTTTAGTGGTTGCTTTTTTCCATTAAAGAATATTTGCCTGATGATATGAAGATCTTTCTTTTATATAGTTAGTTTATAATCTATGTGGAACTTAATTTTGGTACATTGGAATGTATGACTTCCATATAGGCCTATTTATATCAAGTTCTCAGGAGTTACTTCCCTGAGAATTTTACTTCAAACTCAAATTTAAAAAGATTTTAAGTACGGAATTTTATGGCAAAGATCATACTTTTAGTATTTAAAAATGCCATTCTGTTATGCCTGGATTTCATCAATTTGACTGTTACTCATCTGAAGTGTTACTGTGGTTTTAAAGTTACTTTTAACTACATAATTTTATACTTTTCATAATTTTTCTTAATCTTTGTTCTCAACAATTTTATGATTAGCCTGAATGTGCTTTTGTTATGACACTCTCGAAGTTATTTGATATATCAAATTATCTCTTACAATATTTTACCCTGTTACACATAGGGTAGTTTCTATCTCGTGTGTCTCCAACACTGTTATCTGTATTGTTCATGTTTTCCTCTGATCAAGTTTTCAGTTTATTGATCCATTCTACTGTATCCATATACTGTCAAATTTATCTATTGAATTCTTTTTTTCAAGTTATAAAATTGTCCTCTCACTTCAAAGGTATTTAGTTTTCTGATAAAATTCCTTACCATTAAAATTCTTATTGCATTCGATTTCTTTATTTATTTTATTCATTTACCTATTGTATTTTTAGCACAGGGTCTATAGGGTCTCACTATGTAAAATGGACTTGTATTGATCCACCGGTGTTCAGCCTCCCAACAGCTGGGATTACAGGTGCACACCACCATGCCCAGCCTCAATCCCCATCTCAGTGTGCCCCAGGATGGCACCAGCACAGCACACTGGGGATTCAACCCTAGACACTGTGTCTGCCTAAGCAGGTGCTTTAATCTGCTGAGCTATTTGACCAGCCCTGCACTCAATTTCTTAAGCACATTAACCAGTGGAGTTGTATCTACAATATCTAGACCTCTGATGTGTCTCTGTGTGTTGGCTTTTATTCCCTTAGTTTTCAGTGATTTGTTCTTAGACTTTTGGAATCCTCAGCAATTTTTTTGTTGAGTATTAGACACTATGTTTGAAAAACTACAGATAACTTAAAGCTCTGAGTGGTTTTAATCTTCCTCCAGAGAGGATTTAGTTTGGCTTCTGATAGGCAATAGGATAGAAAACTATAATCCAAGCAGGAATTATTTTCATTAAAAGTTGAACTTAAGTTTTTTTAAAAGTTGATTTATTTAGAGTTCATGTTTGCCCCAGAGAATAACCCTTTGGGGGACTCCACAAAAATTCGAAAGTAGTTATCAGGCTACTTCTACAGCCGTTGTCTCCTCTCAGCCCTCAAAGGCATCCAGAAACTCTGTTTTGTGTTCAGGTGGAAGGAGAGTCAGATCTCAGTTTTTCATCTCTTTAAGTTTGTGCTGTCTTCATAGCTCTCTGGTGCCATCATTGTTTTTAATAATCTGCCCAATGCCTCTAGCCATGCTTTGTGGGAGGGTAACTGCATCATGACAGTCAACGTTGGTCAAAAATAATTTAAACTTCTGTCTTTTCCTCTTAGTAAAGTTAGTCATCTTTTCATTATCCTTTTTAGGACATTATTATTGATTTTTGAATAAAGTATCCATCCAGCTATATCCATCCAGCTACTTGTACGTTTTTCTTCTGAGTTGTTGACCTCCATTTCTATTTTTAGATGCTCTGTATACTAATGGTAATTAACCCTTTATGATGAAGGAGCTACTATTTTTCAGTTTATAATTTTCCCTCAAGTAAGTTCCTTTTTCATTTTTCCTTGTTCCTTCTATGTTTTGAGTTAAAGAGCAAATTTTCTTTTCCAAAGATTCAAGGAGTCGATCAGTGTTTCCTCTTCTCGAAAGGAGCATGCTGATGAACAACTGGAAACTGACATTTTCTGGAAGTGACAGAGTGAAAAGATGTCTGATATGATGTTGACAGATCCAGTTGGAGGTTTAAGCTTTGTTTTCTATCTTTTCTTTTCTTTCTTTCTTTTTTTTTATTTTATTTTTTTATTTTTTTAGTACAGGATCCACAGGGTCTACAGGGTCTCACTACATAGATCGGACTTGTAGTAATCCTCCTGTTTTCAGCCTCCCAAGTGCTGGGATTACAGTTGTGTGCCACCACACCCAGTCTCAATTGCCATTTCAGTGCCCCAGGGGTGGGACCTGCGCAGCATACCTTGGATCAAACCCTGGCCGGTGCATTCTGCCCAAGCAGGCACTTTATTTAGTCCGCTGAGCTATTTGGCTAGCTTTTAAGCTTTGTTTTCCTGGTCTCATCTTCAGGAATGAATGGAAAGGACTCAAACACAGTGACTTTCATGTTGCCCTAGAAGGGTTTTGGGGGGTCATTTTTTTCCCATCTTGTGTTTTTCTTTCCTGAGTATTTTATCTGATCTATCATCTATGTTACTGTGTTAACAGCTCCCAAGCCTTTGCACCTTTCTTTCATAGTTCTCTCCCTCACACTCAATGCAAAAGGCTCTTAAAAGAAATCCTTTCCTGTAAACCTCAGATCTAAAATAACTTTCTTCATCTTTTCTCCTGTACTTCTATTTTATCAGTTTCTGACCTCTATACTACCCACCTTCTCAGGCTCAGAGTGTGGCCACCTCTGAGTCATGCTTCTGATCGTCAGCTTCAGCAAATAATTAGAGGGTGCAAATATTTACTTTTAAAGTTTTCCTCTTTGAAAAGATTACCGACTAGATCTTTTGCACCCTTCCTTCACGCTTGCCGGCAGGGACTCTGCCCTACGAGTATGCCACATAATGAAAAGCAATTGGCTTTCTCACATTTCATCTGTATTCATATTTATAAAAATATGCCCTTGCCCTCCTGGTTGGGAAAATCTAATTGATGTTTAAAAAGTAAAAGATTGCCATGTAGAATATCTGGAAAATTTCACAGCATGAGAAAACAATGCCTCCTTGCTAAGCTTAAGCATGCTGTATTTCTGTCTTCGGTGAAGGGGGACTCACCTTCTAAAACTAAACAGATAATGTTCACAGTGAAAGGAACTCAGACTGGATTATCAGCAATCCAGTAAGGCAGTGCCTGTGAAAGTCTCCTAGGGAGCCAACTCCAGCACTGTTTGTGCTTAAACAACAGCAATCAAAAGCCTCCCCTTCTGGAGGCTAGATCTTTCAACTTTCAGAGATGCCTACAGCAAAAAGCTTTCCTTTTTGCTCTTCAAAGGTTAAATTCTCTCCCTCTGTCTCAGGCACACACTCACGTCCCTAAATTTAAATTACACATTGTGCTGATGAAGCCACATTCTCTTTCTTTTATCCTGCCAGATTTCTAATTAGAGAAACTGTGTATTTATGTGTGTACATGTGTGATTATCTCACAAATTAAAGAGAACTTAGAAGACAGCATTAAAGTATTCAGGCAACTTAACCTACTATTTCATCTTTTAACCTTCACTGCAAAAGAAGTTGAATCCCAGGACTATTTTTAAATTTAAGAGGGCAATGGAGAGTGATAGAACAATTGGTGGTAAGGCTGTTAAAATCCTCTAATCAAGGCCGATCATCTTTCCTTGTTTCAGCTCTAGGCGAGGACACACCTACAGCCTCTGAGAAAAGCCAGGGCTCCAGTGACACCAAAACTGCTACCAGTCCTGATGGTAAGTTTCTGAGCTGTGTGAGCTCAAACCATGAATCTGGTACATTTTCCATGTGTAGTCCAGGATTAAGGGAATATGTGAGTCAATGAATCAAAAGCCATATTCTGCTGAGAAATGACAAAAATCACATCTATTTTTTAACACTAGTCTGTCTTAAAATAGCACATAACTTGTTCTGAACAAGCCATGTGATATTGAAGCCACAGTGAGTAATTCTAAGGCTAACCTAAAGTTACCTGGTGAAACACACATAAGTATTACTCACTTCTGTAGAAGGCTTGCCCCACTGTCAGGGAGCTCTACCTTGAATTAGTACTGAAATTGTTCTTGTATCTTCATTATTACTCTACTTCACTGCATTGCATCCGATGTCTTGGCCAAAAACATAGTGATTCCTTAAGAGAACTCTAGAAGTAAAATTACAGAAACCTTTATTCACATCTAATTTTGAAGGTACCTAAAGATTCTGAGCTTCAAGCATATTATTGTCACTTGCCCCTATGCAAATATGCTGAGCACCATTGAAGTACCACTATTTGCATTAGAAAAATAATTTTCTGAGCACACATGTATTTATAAGTATAGTATTTGGGCTGACGAGATACCTCAGTGGACTAAATGCCTGCTTAGGCAAGTGCAGGGACCTGAGTTCAATCCCCAGCACCACATGCTGTGCTGACCCCAACCCTGGGCGCACTGAGCCAGCCACTGAGATTGGGCATGGTGGCACATGCCTATAATCCCAGTACTGAGGAGGCTGAAAACGGGAGGATCACTATGAGTCTGAGATGCATAATAAGACCTTGTACCAAATACAATAAATAAATATATAAATAGTATAATCATAATTGATCAGGTAGCCAACTTTATATTTTCTTTAAGTTGTTTTTGTTTTTATACATATAAAATATAAAAATTATATGCATGAAATACCATATTATTATGCTTCAATACATATATACATTGTGTGATGTTTAAATAAGGTTAAATGTATCTCTTCAAAAGTTTATTATAATGAAATTTTAAAAATTTTTCCTTCTAACTTTAATTAATTTTATTGAGAAAGAAATAGCAATGAGGCAATTTCAAAACAGTTTAGTAGGACAGTTACAATAATTAATACATTGCATATTGTTGTCTTCTTAGTAGTTATTCAGAGTACAAGATGTAGACATGATATCTTTGAAATGCACAAAGTATTGTTTTCTATGGTCACTTTACCATGCAATAGCACATAAGAACTTCTTGCTCTAAGTATAGCTGAGTAACCACTAGTCAACATTCCTCTCTCCCATTCCTACTCTCCTTGGTAACTACCATCCTACTCTCTATCTATGAAATCAACTTCTTTTTCATTGTTTTTGTGGTACCAGGGATTGAACTCAGGACCTTGTGCTTGCCAGGCAGGTGCTTATGCTGCTGAGCTATATCCCCTGAATCAACTTCTTTAGATGCTACATATGAATGATAACATGATGGTATTTGTCTTTCTATGCCTAGCTTATTTTACTTAAATAGTGATCTCTAATTTCATCCATGCTGTTTCTAATGGCATGATGCATTTTTATGGCCAAATAAAATTCCACTGTGTAGATGTACCACGTTTTCATCCACTGATGGACATTTAGGTTTTTTTCATTGCTCAGCCATTGGTAGTCATGCCACCATGAATGTGGAAGTGGAGAGGGCTCTCTGACACACTGAATTCATTTCTTTTGGATATATCCCACAGGAGCATGGTTGGATCATGTAGTAGTTCTACTTTTTGTTTTTGAAGAAACGTCCTTCTTGTTTCCTATAATGGCTGTACTGATTTACATTCTTACCAACAATTATCTAGGGCTCTCCTTTTTCATACCTTCAGTACCCCTGAGATCAGGTTTTTTTTTTATAACAGCAAGCCTTACTGGGGTGCAGTCATATTGTGGTTTTGATTTGCATTTCCCTGATGACTAGTGATGTTGAGCTTTTTTATGTAACTATTGGCCATTGTCCTCCTCCCCCTCCCCTGCCCCTGCCC
>NW_004524649.1:9635423-9642997 GCF_000260255.1 Octodon degus | reverse complement strand
TCTTCTTCTTCTTCTTCTTCTTCTTCTTCTTCTTCTTCTTCTTCTTCTTCTTCTTCTTCTTCTTCTTCTTCATCGTCTGTTTAGACTTATTACATAGTTCTAAATTGCTTTGGGGCTTTTGTTTTGTCATTGAGTCTTTGGAGTTTCTTATGTAACCTTGGATTCAATCCCTTAAATAGCTGGCAAGCAATTTTATCCATTTATGTTGTCTTTACTCTATTTCTTTCTCTGTACAAAAGTCTTTAATTTGATGTAATCACATTTGTAATTTGCTTTTGGGGTGTACTGTTCTAAAAAACCAAAACAAAATGAAACAAAAATACTCGGCCTATTCAATTTCTTAAAGTATTTTCCCTATGCTTCCTTCCAGGATTTTCAGTTTCAGTTTCAGGTCTTACATTTAAATTTTTATACAATTTGATTTTTGTATATAGTGAAAGGTAGAGACCAAGTTTAATTCTTCTGCACGTGCCTGTCCAATTTTTCCCATGCCATTTATTGAAAAAAATGTTCTTGCCCCATTAAATAGCCTTAACTTTTTTGTTAAAAGTAGTTAGCTATAGATAATGGGTTTAATTCTAGGCTGTATATTCTCTTCCATTGGTCTATGATTTCTTTTTAATTAATTACTTTGGCACAGTGTCTCATTGTGCAGCTCAGTCTCATAGTGATTCTGCTGTCTCAGCCTCCCCAGTACAGGGATTACAGATGTGTGCCACCATACCAGTCTTCAGTGACTGGCTCAGGAAGACAACATGCAGTACAGGGAATCAAACCCAGCTCCACTTGCCAGGCAAGCACTTAGACTATCTCCCCGGCCCAATCCATTTTCTTAATGCCAAAACTGTTGTTTTGGTTACTAAAAAGTGTAGTATGTTTTTACATCAAGTAATACACTTTTTGCTTTGTTCCTTTTGCTCCAGATAGATGAGATTGGCTATTCAAGTTTCTTTTTGTAGTTCCATATAAATTTTACATTTTTTCTAGTTCTGAAAAGAATATCATTAGTATTTTAATGTGGATTAAAAGGGAATCTTTAAATTATTTTGAATGGTATGGACATTTCAATAGTATCAATTTAAAAAGGAAATCCGTCACCCTGAAGCCTTTCCACTTTTTTGTCTTCAATTTCTTTCATTCATGCTATATAATTTTCATTGTAGAGCTCTTTCACCTCTTTCCTTACCAAATTTAGTTTAAATTATTCTTAGGTATTTATTTTTCTAGCTATTGTACAGATAACAATAGTACTGATTTTTTTGTGTTAATTTTGTATCTTTCAACTTTCTGGAATTCATAATTTCTACTAGTTTTTAGAGTTATGCATATGTAAATTCTTGCCACATGCAATAGGGAGAATTTATCTTCTCCCTTTGGTCTTCTTGCCTGATTGAACAAACGCGATGAAATTAGCCATCTTTGTTTTGTCCCAGATCTTATAGAGCTTTCAGCTTTTCCTTATTCTATGTAACATTAGAGTTGGATTATTGTAAATAGCCTTTATTATATTTAGGTATGTTCTTTTGTATCTAATTTGCTCAGTATTTTTTATCATGAAGAAATACTGACTTTTATTGAGTGTCTTCTCTTCATTTATATATAATGACCACATGCTTTTTGTATAGCATGCTGCTGTTGTGGTGTACTATATTGATTTTCATGTACTGATCTATTCCTGCATCTCTAGGATGAATCCCATCTCATTATGATGATTATAATTAATTATAATAAAATTACTGTGCTGTTGATCTTTGTTCCATTGGTATTTGTGAGGATTCTATACCAATGTTTATTAAGGATAGTTTTGGTTATGACCTTATCTTGCATTGGTAGCAAAATAATGCTGACCTTATAAAATGTACTTGGAGAATTACTTCTGTCTTTTGGAATAAGACAGCTGCTTATTTTCAGTCTAGATGATTTCATGGCTGAAAGTGGAGTGTTGAACTCACAACTATTACCATGTTGGAATCTATGTCTCCCTTTAGGTCTATTAGTATTTGCTTTGTAAGTTTGCTTGCTCCAATTTGAGGTGTGTGTGCATTTAGAATTACTCTCTTGCTGAATTGATCCCTTAATCATAAAATGAACTCTTTGTCTAAAAGGTTTTTTTACTGTTTTAGATTGAAAGTCTGTTTTCTCTGATTCAAATATGCTTAACTCCTTCTCTCTTTTGGATTCCTTTTGTATAAAATACTTTTTCCAATCCCTTCATTTTTACTCTGTGTGTTCTTAGATGTAAAGTGTTTCTTATAAGCAATATATAGTTAGATCTTACTGTTTTATCTAACCAGTTACTCTTTTAAATGGACAATTGAATTAATTTGTAGTCAAGATAATTATTGTGAGGGAAGGCAGTAATATGGCCATTGTATAACTAGTTTTTTCATTTTTTTCTTATAGGTCCTTTCCCTTTCTTAGTCTTCCATTGCCACATAATTTATTAAAGGAGGATATTTTGATACTTTATTTTTATATTTTAAAGCTTTGCTTTGTGGTTATTATTAGGCCTGTAAAAATCATTTGATTGTAACATATTTTGAAATAATGACAACAAACAACAGGAAAAAATGAGAGAAACTACAGTAATAAGAAAATGAAACTTGTGCTGGAGGGTTTTTTTTTTTTTTTTTTTTGTTTGGGTTTTTTTTTTTTTTTTTTTTTTTTTTTTTTTGGCAGAACCAGGGATTGAACTCAGGCCCTTGTGCTTGCCAGGGTAGTGCTTATTCTACTGAGCCATCTCCCCAGCCTCAAAAATGAAACTTGTATCTCTTTCCTATTTTTAATCCCCTTTTACATCTTTCATAATCTTGTACATCTTTTACATCTCCATATAGTGCTTGGCTCTTAAAATATTACTTTTGTTGAGTTTGTTTTGCCTTCATATTAAAGATATGAATGGTTTTCACACCAGGATTGAAAGATTAGAACATCCTTATTTGCTTGAATAACTGACCAGTGACGTACATTCCTTAATGTCTTCTTCTTTCTCATTAATATCTAAGTTTAGCACTTCTTATAAAACAGGTACGACAGAGATGTCATCTCAGCTTTTGTTTGTCTGGAAATGTCTTTATTCCTCCTATATTTGTAAAGGCTACCTTTGCTGGGTACTATAATCTCAGGTGACAGTTTCTTCCCTTCACTACTCTGGAAATCTTCTACACTTTCTTCTGGCTTGCAAGTTATCTGGTGAGAAGTTTGCTGTAAGAAGAAGTGGGGTAACTTTGCTCTTTGTTGTTGTTATTGTTGTTTGGATTTGTTTTTTGTTTTCCTTAGATCTGAGAATTATCTGTTCATCTTAGAAAGTATGACTACATTTCGTGGTATAACTTTGGTTACATTTGCATAGTGACATTTCATCTTCCTAGACCTGGATATTTATATTCTCTACATTTGGGGAGATTTTTATCATTTCTTTGAATAAACTTTCTACCATTTTCAAATTCTAATGCCCTTCTTGAGCTGCAGTAACTTGAATATTTGCTTTTAAATACTTTCCAAAAATTCCCACAAGTTTTCTGCATTTCTCAAAATGTGCATTATCAAATAACCTATCCTCACCCTCATGAATTCTTCTCTTTATCTTTTTTTCTTTTTGTTGTATGTATTCAGTACAGGGTCTTACTACACAGCTCAGGCTCACAGTGATCCTGTTTTCAGCCTCCCCAGAACTGGAATTACAGGAGTGTACCACCATCCCAGACATGGTGGCCTGCTCAGCGTGCCCAGCAGCAGGGCCCAAGCAGCAGGTGGTGCTGGGAATTCAACCTGGTCCCCTGAGCTTGCCTAAACAGATGCTTAGTCTGCTGAGCTATCTCACTGGCCCTCTGTTCCTTATCCAGTTGTATGCCTTCTGTTATGTTTTTAGTTTTCTTAAGTATATTTTTCAGCCTAATAATTTACAGGCATTTTAAATTCATTTCATCATTTTAAGTTTCAGTTTTCTTTCGGCTCATTTGTTTCCTTTAAACAACTATTATGATCTAGTCAGTCTCTGGGATCTTATTCTGCGTTCTAGATAAGGCCAGGATTTCTTCAAAGTTCTTGATGCTTTTTGGCACATCATGCATCTGGCCATTGAAGGATCAGGTATTTATTCCATTTTTCTAATCTGGTTGTGTGCTAGTCTTTCCAGAAGGGGTTATTTTCTCTTAGTTGGTACTCACTTTCAATGTTTCAGTAATATACAGTACCCTGGTGCAGATGTGGCATGAGTCAACTGGTGGTGTGGTAGCTAGTTAGTGTTAGAGGGCAATCTAAACACAGGTTGACCTCAACTACATGACTGAGGTGTAGGTCAGAAAGGAACAATGGAACACCTAGAAAGGGTAGTCTTTCCTCACAACTTTCTCCTTGGAGTCAGGATCAAACCAAATGTCTCCTCTATCATTACCTCCCCTGGAACCAAGTTCTAAAAGTCTCTTCCCAGCTCTGAGCAAATTTATTGTGACTGAATGAGCCCCAAGCTTCTGTATCAAACCTGTGACCACTGCCACTGCCACCAAGGTGTGTGACACCTGATACCCACTACTGCCCATTGCCTGGAGCTGAAGTGGGCTTGTGGGCAATGACTGCTACAGCTCACCTCAGGGAATGCTGACTGGAATAGGCAGCCAGTAGAATGGAGCCACCTGTCATCCCCTGGCTCTACAGCTCTTCTGGAGGCTTTGTGTAAAGACAAGCCTAAGGTGGGGGCCTAAGGACCTGCCCAATCAGCATTTGGTATTATGAGGCCAGCACTAAGATGTAGAATGAACCTTGTGCCTATCAACCCTTCTTCTTCCAAAAAAAAAAAAATGTGGTCTTGCACTCCTTATCCCACCCACAGTGTGAGTAATGTTGGTGCAGTCAGTCACTTGGCTATCCAGATGAGACTATGCTGGGATGTGCCTGAGACTCACAGTCACAAAGACCAACAGTCTTGGTGTGCAACACAGTTAACAAGAGCTGGAAGTGATTCAGGCCAAAACACAACTCTGTTGCACTACAGTGTGGGTATTTCCTGGTGCCAAGGAAACTGTAGAACTATTTCTGTGAGTACCCTCCTGGTAATGGCTGTATTACTTGTGGCTGAGGGATTGGTTCTGAAGACAGTCCCCTGACTACCAAGCATAACCATAAGCTGGGTCACACCAGACCCTCACACAGCTTCAGGGACCTGCATGGTCTTGGGAGGAAGGCAGGTATACCCCGAGCCTACTCCAGGGCTGTTACTCAGCTGGCTAAAACTCAGGTCTGTCTTACTGGCATGCAGGTCACTGCCTAACATCAGGGCTGGTCTAGAGGTTGTGTCTGAGCTTTCAACCGCACACAGGGCCTTCAGTTTCTGCCATGTACAGGCTCTCACTGAAGCAGGCCTGGCACTTGGCTGCACAACAAAGCCCTTCATACCTTGTTCCCTAGCAGATGGATTCTTGCTTCTTACTCACTCTGCCACCCTAGGTGCCACCTGGCTTAGCAGCTCAGTCTATAATTACTGACCTATCATCTGAATCACAAGTTTTTGTCTAGCACTGAATTTCACCATGACTAGCCTGGTACTGGGTTCAAAAGCCTGGACTTAACCCCAACCCAATGAAAGTCATCTCATTCTGTGATGAGCTGGTTGAAGACCAGGTGATACAAGCAACTCTTTTCTTCCTGCCTCCTTCTGCCTGCCTGCATCTTTCCGTTTTATAACAAATACAGGCACTGTGGTCTCATTAAATTTATTTAATTCTTGTAAAGGTAGTTGGCCAAGGAACAGCTGTTAACACTGGTGTATCTTTGGGAAGATGACCACAGAGGGACTTCACTCAACTGCCATCTTGCTGCACCAGTATTTGTAGAAAAAAAAAAAAAAGAAATTATTGTGTTGATGATTTCCTAGGAAAAAAGTCTAGCCAGTTGTGGAATTACATATTGGTTTTAAGTTGTTTCGCAGTCCACATATTGATATTCCTACCTTCCTCAATATTTCCTTCCTTTACACAAACTAATCTTAACTCATGGACATGCATTATCTAGGAGGTAGCATTTCTAAACCCGCAAACTCATCCAGCAAACCCCACAACCCACCAGCAATGCTTAGGAGAACTAAGCCTGCTCCAGCCTGAGTATGACACCTACAAACATGGTTCCTTCCTGCTTCTGACAAAGGAAGTTTTGAAGAATACTGGAACTACACTATGCTCCCTCAGTAACATGCAAATAACTATGAAATACTTCGTTTTAGTTGTTGGAGCTTTATCATGCACAGCAGAGGATTACAGACTCTTTGGGTTCCAACAGTAAAGAAATTATTTAACAACGTTTAACATTGCCCTCCCCAAGCTTAGTGGAGCATAGAATGCTTTTCTTCTATAGTAACATTTATTAATAGGTTTTAGAACAAGTGTCCCTTGGTGGAGAAAAGGAACAGAACAAGAATTCTCTCCTATATGTTATTCCATAATTTCCCACACTGGTATGAATGAATTGAAAACAAATAATCCTTTATGTAGCAGCCCTGGTATTAACCAGAGACCTATGTACCAGTAAAACAAACAAAAAAAAGCCCACTTTATAATAACAGTTGCTACATGTGGTTGGCCATTTTACAGATGGGGTTTGAGATGAGCTCATGGGTCTGCAGAAACCAGGATGGGTAAAAAGCAGTAATAAGGGGCCTTGCTTTTCAAATTTTGCTCATCAGGAGAAAGTAGAACGGAAAAATCAGGAAGGCATCAAATCATACATAAATGCCACCTCCTCTTTCACGTATTTTTGGATTGTGACATCAACATCTGCTATTTTACCCATCAAGAGAGTTCAAGAAAAAAGATTTAGGTGTTGGGTGTTATGCAAATTCATGAAGGTGAGTCCAATGAGGTTACTTATTCAGAGGTGGCTCTGGTGAGCATAACAGTCATTATCACTTAGGGGTTTGATATACTCAACCAAAGAAGAGGGAAACCTTTATAAGAACAACAACAACAAAAAGGACCCAATATCCTGTCTGAAAACTGGTACAACTGAAAACTGCCAACTAGAAGTAAGGCCTTCTGAGTATTGGTTCTGGAGCCTATTTTTCTTTTTCTTGTTGGTCCCCCACTGAAAATGGAAAACAGAGAAGTTGATGATCACTGACCAAGTCCTTAATATTCTGAGTCTGTTGCAGCTGACACTGGCAGCTACATGGGTTTTAAATCAGTTCTATTGTTGGAGATTATCTGGCCATTGTCCATTTGTATATTCAGTTTTTCAGCTTACAGCAGGCGCTTGGAGGCTTTAAAAATATCAGTCTCATTAAACCTGCTGACCCTTGAAAATTTCCAGTGTCACAGCTACGACTGCTATGAGCTTCTTCTGGAGAAGCACAGTGATTATGCATCTGTTCTCACGCATGTGCTCACAGACACACACACTCACGTAAGAGCAGACATACTCTCCACAGCTGCGTGATCTGGTTTGATGTGTTACTTTTCTATTTCATAACATCCACCACGGCTGCAACTGTTGGCCATTCTGCAGAGTCTTTTTTGCTCTGTGAAGATGAAAACATGGCAAACTGAACAGCTTCATTGGCATTACAGTTTTGGAGAGGGAATCGG
>NW_004524649.1:9634648-9635308 GCF_000260255.1 Octodon degus | reverse complement strand
TATATATTATATGAAGACCTATTTATTTATAAGCAATAATAAACATGCCTGAATTACCAAACAAAAAATCCAGGATGAAGTGATAGCTCAACTTCTACAGGGGAAACACTGTCTTCCCAGAACCTGCCTGTGAAACTATACAACTGTGTTGTAAACTCAAGAAGGTAAATAAACTGAAAAAAGGCATTAAGACAGAAAATCAGGAAGGTATCAAATCATAGGCCATATGGATATGTTTAAGAGATTTGTTTAATAAATATATAGCATTCATTGTTTTCCTTTCTGGTTACAGTTGAAATGAATAGTCAAGTGGACAGTGTAAATGACCCAACAGAGAGTCTGCAAGAAGATCACCAATAGGTAAAAAGCCCCTGGGGTATGATGTTTCAGTTGATTAATCTGTCATAAAATGTGTTTTGAGGTCCAGCCAAATAGCTCAGCAGATTAAAGCACCTGCACGCAAGCTCACAGGCTAGGGGTTCAATCCCCTGGCCTACTGTGACAGCCCCACCCCCTGGGGTATGCTGAGATGGCAATTGAGACTGGGTGTGGTGGTGTGCAACTGTAATCCTAGCTCTTGGAAGCCGGTAAACAGGTGCATCACTATGAGTCCAATCTAGTAGTGAGACTCTGAACACCCTGTAGACCCGTAAAAAAAAA
>NW_004524649.1:9631343-9634548 GCF_000260255.1 Octodon degus | reverse complement strand
ATCTTGTAGGACCATTGAATTTTACAAGTCATCCATTGGATTTTACAAGTCATAGAACATGGCTTGGGCTAACAGTTTAAAATCTTTAAACCAAAAAAACCTAAAGGATTTTTCCCACACAGGTTTACCATCTTGAAGGGGAAAAGATAAACTAAGGCAGATTTAAATCATTTAGTACCTTAGTTTCCTATACTTTGACAACAACAACCAAACATTTTGATAGCTCTGTGGGCTAAGTACCTGCCTGGCAAGCACAAGGACCTGTGTTCGATCCCTGGTACCACATGCAGTGCTGGCCCTGTACAATGTGGACCGCTGGAACCAGGGGTAGTGGTGTACACCTGTGTCTCAGTTATTCTTCTTTCATTGCTGGGACAAATACTTGACACCTAAAATAAAGGAAGGAAAGGCTTATATAGTTCACAGTTACTGGAGGTTTCAGTCCATACTCAGCTGGCTCCAAGGCAGAGTGGCACATAGCAGAGGGCAACCTTTCATGGCCGTGGCAAAGATCAAGAGAGCAAAAGGGAGCAGTAACTGCTCAGTCGGCTAGCTAGCCCCTCATCCCTCCTTACAGTGTATCGCAAATTACCTGCTCCAGGGCAGGTGCAGCATCCACACCCACAGTAATCAATCACAAACTCCAGAAAGCCACCCCATGACTGCTTGATGCATTGGGGGGACACCTAGACACGAACCATAACAACCTGGAACACCAGCACAGGGGAGGCTGAGGCAGGAGAATCACTAGGAGTCTGAGCTGCATAGCTAGACCTTGTACCAATACCAAATAAATAAGTAAAAGATGAAAAAGCAAATATATATATATATATATATATATATATATATATATATATTCATTCTGTCATTCTGTCTTACCTTTTGGCCTCCTGGACTGTCATTCTGTCTTACCTTTTGGCCTCCTGGAGTGAGCAAATCATTTCAGCAACCCCAAGCCAATTCTGAAGCATTGCTTTTCCAGAAGCTACCTGCTGAGTGGTTTGCAATATCTCGTTTTAAGCATGTCACTAAATCTTTGCCTGGGAGAAGGCATCAAGTTATGAGTATGTGTAACAGAAATAAGGCTGCATGGGATCCTCCCTTTAACAAAAGCAGAACATGAGCATCTACACAAGATTTGTTGAGCTGAGAAAGCCTGAAGTATTTCCCCAGGAAAATAAAAAGCTTTCATCCAGAAAGATTTAGGACTTTCAGACAACCATACCAGAGATTGAAATGGATCTAGAATAATGACTGGTCTATTACCCTTTTCCATACATTGAGAGGGCTATTAAGAAGTCAGCCTCACTCTCAACCCTGTTACACTCCCTAGCTTGAATTATGTATTGGTCAGGGTTTTACATAGAGGAACAGATATAAGGAACAGATATTAACACAAGCTATATAATATATAAGGAATTACAAGATTGGTTTACAACAGTCGGCCGCAGAGTCTAATGAGGGAGCGTGAAGAGGGTGTCTGCACACCCCAGACTGAGGAGTTCAGTCCCAAGGTCTGAAGCTCACTGCTGTGCTCTGTGCAAGTCTCTATTCATCAGCTAAGGGGTCTGCGAGGGAAGACTGAAGAGTCTGCTATAGTCTGCGACCGAAGGTGAAGGATCCAAGCCGGAGGCCGAAGAGTCTGTGCTGCAAGCCAGGCAATGAAGTCCAAGCTGAATGGGAAGACAGAAGTTCCTCCGATGAAGTGGAAGATCGACTTCTTCCTCAGCCCCTTTATATGGTCTCTTTGTACTGAGTCACTCTGGGGGCAGAACCAATTGTGCCCCAGGGTGGGACCCCCACCAGCAGGAACAGTGCCAGGGAGTCATCCGGCCAAGTTGACACAATGTATCAACCACTACAAAATATTAAGTTGTTTATTTTAAAAATGCCCTTAAGATAAAGTATGAGTCACTGAAAGAAGACAAAGATTGTTGACTTGGTGCCTCATGTCTTCTCAGTTAGGCACTCTTGAGAGGCGAGGCTGCCCTGGACTAAAGCATTACAGGATAAAGTTTGAAAACACATACGTGATTCACATAGTGGTCTTGACTTTTATAGAAAAGTAAGCATAACATCGTATGAGTAAAACACGAATATCACAGGTCTGAAAATAGAAACATGTACAAATATAGCCTTTATAATCTTTTCTACCTTGTTCCATATTTAATATATCCTTCTAAGCTACTGAAATGGGAGAGCAAAATTTCTGATAAGAAGTAATGAAGTATTCTGGAAACATAGACTATTTGACTACCTTATGTAAGGCCCTGCCTGAGTTAAATCCCTAGTACTGCAAAAAGTAATGTAGACTGGATCTGACTACATACAGGCTCCTTACTCTTTGCTGGACTAGTTTCCTTTTGTTGCCAGCAAACTATAAACATTTTGTCTAGATTTTTTTTCTAATAGACCTTATTATTTTCTTATGTGATTAATATCCAAAGTATGGTACCAAGATAAAATTATTTATCTTAGACAATGTCAAAATCTCTTTCTCGATCATAAACATGAACATGTTATCCTATATGAATGAGTTGTAAAAACAGAGTCCTCACTGAGTTTTAAAAAGTTAAAGTCCCGAACAAAGAAATAATTTGTCAAGGTCACTGGCCAGGGACTAGAAGCTTAATTAAATACTCCCAGTACAAAATTCTGTGATGATCCTGTGCCATTCCCCAAAGAGTAGTGAGTCTGTAAGACTTGTCATTTTTCTCTTATCTGTTTTGAAGTACTTTGAACACTTTCTATAATAAACATATTTTGATTTTATATATGCATAGACACTTCAGGCTATTTTCTAAAGTTCATAGGCCACTGGAAAAGGGTTACTTTAGAGAACCCACTTATTTTGTTGTTTCCTTGTACAAGTGACTAATCTAATACCTGGATAAATTCATTGACTTACCTACTGTCACATGCTGAGTCAATATTACAAAACTGGCTTACATAACTCAACTTCTATTTTTTCAGTATCCAATGTAATTACATGTTTTGTAATATAGTCAGTATTTTGTACCATACATCCAGGCAACCATGGATCAAAAATACTCTGAAAAACAAAAATTGTATCTGTATTGAGTAGATAAATGCTTTTTCTTCCTCATTATTTCCTAAACAACTATTTCTATAGCAATATATTTCACTGGGTACTATAAGTAATTTAAGATGTCTTGAAATACATGGGAAGATATACATACATATA
>NW_004524649.1:9625745-9631243 GCF_000260255.1 Octodon degus | reverse complement strand
GTGTTATATAAAATATTTTGTTGTTGTGTAATTAATGAAATCTTTTTATATCTTTTAAGTCATACATATAATACATGAAATAATTCAAATTATTGTGTATGAGATGGCTGACAATGACAAAAGATCCACAAAGTGCTGTATATGGTTCCAGGGTAAATCCTGAGGGGATCTGACTGACCTTATCAGACAGCAAAAGTTACATATTTAGTTATATAGGTCTTGCTTTAATTTGGTTTCAACCATCTAGCAGAAAAGTGTGACCATGAGGTATAAAAAGTAAAGCTAGGGGCTGGTGAGATGGCTCAGTGATCTAAAGCACCTACTTAGAACAAGCTAAGCTAAGCAAGGCACAGGGGCCGCGGTTCAATCCCCCAGCACCACATGCCAGCCAGCCCTGCCCCCTGGAGGGCTGAGCTGGCCACACACACACACACACACAAAATTAATTAATTAATTAATTAATTAATTTTAAAAAAGTAAAGCTATATTAATATGCTTAGTTGTAAAAAGCTCAAGTCTACAACTTTGGACAATTTTCCACTGTGCTAGTAACTCACTACTATTATGGACTATTGGACTATATTGGGTTATTTTGCTGAATTCAAGTAGTTACATTCTTTGGACTGGCATCAAGTATGAAAAGACCCTTTATAGACTTCTCCAAATACAGCTTCTCTAACAGCAATGGAACACCCATCTCTGACAAAACAAAACAAAACAG
The DNA here is from genome assembly GCF_000260255.1 of Octodon degus. NCBI lineage: Eukaryota > Metazoa > Chordata > Mammalia > Rodentia > Octodontidae > Octodon > Octodon degus. The sequence continues at coordinate 9,630,522 of NW_004524649.1, read as the reverse complement.
GGGGATAAAAATAAAGGATGATTTTGTAAGGAAATATATATATATATATGTAAATTATATATACGCAAATTATATGCACCAAGCCATTTATATAAGGGATTAGAGCAGCCATAGATGTAGGTATCCTCAGAAGTACCTAGAAATAATCACCATGGGAGAACTCTGTAAAAAAGATTGAAATATTGTGAGATCAGGAGACCTTAGGGCATCAATGTAGTAAAAGAAACAAAACATCCTAGCTTCACAACCCAAGAAAGCATCTCTCCTTTTAGCAGTTGGGTGAAGGAGTCCCAGAAAAATTTCACAATCCTCACAGGTTTTCAGCCACTTGGTGAGGTTACTTACCTTACTTTGCAAATGGATCTTATCAAGACAGTTATAGTCAAGCAATAATCTTAACAAGGAAACAATTCTCAGAAGTATAAGGCAAAAATAAAATCTGAAAATCTGTAAGAGAAAAATGCCAAGTTACATTTAAGGTTATCCCAATTAGAGTAACAAAAGATTTATCAGCAGAAATGGTATAGGCCTACAGGGAATGGAATGATATATTTAAAGCCTTGAAAGAAAATGATGGCTAACTAGGATTATGGTACTAGCAAGGATCTCTATAGAAATGAAGGAGAAATTAAAACCTTTCAAAGCAAGCAAAATTTCACAGTCTGACTAACAGACAAACTCTATGAAAGTTACTTAAAGAGTCCTACTTTTATAACTGAAAAATAACTACCATAACACCATGTGAAATTATAAATACCACCAGAATAGATATATAAAAGAAAAATAGAAAGAACTCATATGTAAATTCAACAAGCCACAGAAATGAATGAGAAGGAAGTGAAAAATATATACATTTTTAAAGCTTCAAAAAATTAAAATGGCAGGAATACAATTAAGTCCTTTACATTCAAGATGTTATTGAATGGTTAAATGTATTGGAACTAAGACCCAACAATATGCTGCTCATGAGAAACTCACCTCACAAGAAAGGATACGTAAGACTAAAAACAAAATGATAGAAAATGACACTCTAAGCAAATAGTAACCTAAAGCAAGCAGGAGTAGCTATACTTGTATCTGGCAAACTTTAAGACAAAAACTGTAATAAGAGACAAAGATTACTAGTTAATGCTCAAGTGTTAAATTTATCAAGAAACTATAGTGAATGTAAATCTAAGTATCAGATAACTCAGTAGTGTAAAATAAAAAAGTAGGCCTATACCAAGAGTGGGTATTTCAAGGTAACACTGTCATTAATGAACATATCATTCCAACAAAGTGTCAGAATTAGACTATATTATAGACAAAGGGACTCAAAAGACATTTACAGGACATTCTGATAGCAGCATGATATATAATCCTTTCATCAGAACATGGAGCTTTCTGTAGGATAGATGTTATATATTATTCAACAAAACAGGCCTTAAATTAAAAATCTTAATTGTTACCCTATACATTATAATAATAAGTCTAGAAGTCTACAAAACAAATTTGAAATTACAGACATACATGGAGACTAAACAAAATACTTTTGGAATACAGTTAGTTCTGACTTCTTCACTGAGGAAGTCAAAGAAAATCTAAAATTTTCTTGAAACAAATAAAAACACAAAATAAGAAAATCTGTGGGATACTATACAAACGACACTGAACTAAGAGGAAAATTTATGGTCATGAATTTCTACATTAAAAAATATTTCAAATAGTCAACCTAACAGTATAGCTAAAGGACCTAGAAAAGCAAGACCAAATCAAACTACTAAAAGGAAAATAATAACAAAAATCAAAGTAAAAGTAAACAAAATGGAAATGAAAAGAAAATAGATTTAAACAACATAAAATAAATTGTTGCTTCTTTGAAAATTAACAGTCATAAGCCTTTAGCAAGACTAAAAAACAGTATGATACAAATAAACAAAGTTGAATTTTATAAACGGAGACAGAAAATCAAAGCCTCATTAGGTATTATTTTTGCAAAGATATATGCTAAGAAATTAGAAAACTGAGAAGAAATGGACAAATTTCTATTCCCTTATGACCAAACAAAAGTGAAATATGAAAAAGTAAAAAAATGTGAATAGACCAATAACAAGTAATGAGACTGAGTCAGTTAAAAAAAAAAAATCCCATAATAAAGCCTAGGACCAGAAGGCTTCACTGCTGAATTTAACCAAACATTTAAAGAGAGATCAGTGCCATTTATTCACAAACTATTCCACTGACTTTGAAACTCTTCCAAATACACACTACGAGCCAACATTACCAAAATAGGACAAAAGCACAACTAAGAAACCAAGTAAGAAAACCAAAGACATTTGGTGATAATAGATTTAAAGTTCTCAGCAAAATGCTAGAAAATAAAAATCAACAGCAACATTGAGATACCATCTCACCCCAGAAAGAATAGCTATCATGAAGAAATCAACTAATAACAAATGCTGGAGAGGCTGTGGTGGAAAAGGACCCCTTCTCCACTGTTGGTGGGAATGTAGACTGGTACAACCACTATGGAAATCAATGTGAAGACTCCTCAAAAAACTAGGACTGGAAATCCCATTCAAGCCAGCTCTTTCCCTTCTGGGTGTTTTCCCAAAAGAACTGAAAACATCATACCATAGTGATATATGTGCACCCATGTTTATAGCACCACAATTTGTCATAGCCAAATCTTAGAAACAACCAAAATGCCCAACATCTGAGAAATGGATAAAAAAAGATGTGCTATTTTTATGCAGTGGAGTATTGCTCAGCTATAAAGACAAACGTGAAGCTTTTATAGATAAGTGGATGCAACTAAAGGCCATACTCTGAAATAAATCAGACCCACATGTATAAATATCATATTGTCTCCCTAGTATAAGAACTTGAAAGAAGAAATAAAACCTGAAAAGTATAATAGATATATTAAAACAGAGAAAAACTGATCTTAAGGATTAAACAACAAAGGTGAGAGAAATGAGAAAAGACAGGGAAAAAGAAAGGAGAAAAACATGCAAATATATAATATAGGACGGCTGAGATGCTATGCCAATAATTTCCATCAGTTTTTTTAATAGCAGATAATGTTTAGAAATTTCATCTTGATTCACTCTGTATGCTGATATCTATGATCTAAGCAACTACATCAAGGTCAGGAAAGTATAAAACAAAAGTGATGCTTGAATACCTCTCATCTTGGTCTTCTAACTATGTACCAATTCTAATGTCTTATGAGTTATTATTATACTCCCATTAATTTTTTTTTTTTTTTTTTTTTTTTGTGGAACCGGGGATTGAACTCAGGTCCTTGCGCTTGCCAGGGAAGCGCTTATTCCACTGAGTCAGCTCCCCGGCCCCTAAAAATATTTTTAAAAAATAAAAAGAACAAAGACAAGAAAGTAAATTAAGTTTTCTTGAAAGCAACCAGTAATTTTCAATTATTTGTTCATACTTTGACTGTCTGAGCTATGGAAGCATTTGAGCAAACATATCCCACCCTGAAAAAAAATGAAAATGTGTTTTTTCAGAAACAATTGAAATAAATATTTGTTAATTGGCAAAAAAATTATTTGTTCAATCTTGCATAACTGTATTCGTTAATCTAAGCAACAGATTTCATGATAAAAATGGATAATAGAGTGACCATTGTTAATTAGCTGTTCTTGTTCTGAAATCTGTAACATATTGCTATATGTTACCCTGTTTCTGTCTTTGTTTCTGCTATTCATTTTTGCTTTTGTTTTTACTCTTCAAAATTAAATAAAATTATTTTTTTTAGTTTAGTATTTCTTTGGTGGTACCAGGGATCGAACTCAGGACCTTGCGCTTGCCAGGCAAGCACTCATTCCACTGAGCTATCTCCCTGACCCTAAATTGTTTTAAAAAGTCAAAAAAAAAGATTCAACAGCATATCAAAAAGATCATTTACTATGGTCAAAGTTCTTTTCATCCTAATATAAGGATGTTTCAACATGCACAAATCAGTAAAGAATATCTAAGCAAAGGGAAGGATTAAAATTCATAGGATAATCTCAATTGGTGAAAAAGCATGTGATAAAATTCAACATCTTTTTATAATAAAAATCTTGAATAAAATAGGTATAGAAGGGTCTTACCTCAACATAGTAAAGACTACATATGACAAATCCACACATAGATCATACCGAATGAGAAAAATCTGAAAACATTTTAAGACCAATAACAAAACAAAGGTATCTACTTTTATTGATGTTATCCAATATAAATTAGAGTATTAGCAATTAAGCAAGAGAAACAAACAAATAGCACACAAATTAGAAGAAAAGTTAAGGATGCCCGTTGACAGATGACGTGCTCTTATGTATAGAATGTGCTAGGCTCTACTGAAAGACTGTTATAACTGATAAATTCAGTAAAGTAGCAGCATATTAAAATATAAAAATCAGTAGTCTTTCCATACACTAATAATGAATTTACTGAGAAAGAAACAAAAGTAATTCTCTTCAGCTACAAATACAAAATTAAATATCTAGGAATAAATTTAAGTATAAAGTGAAGACTTCCTCAAAGAAAAAACACACTGATACAAAAAGTTAATGAGCCCCCACAGGAGAAAGCAAGAGGAAGGCCTCCCCTTGTTCATGCATTGGATGAAATAGCACTGTATAAAATACTGTTGAGCAAAAGTGATCTAGAATTCAACATAAATCTCATCAAAATACCAATGACATCCTTCAGAGAACTACAAAGTCAACCTTACAATTCATAGGCAAGCAAAAATGAGCCTAAATTACCAAAGCAACTATATTGGCTTGAATTT
>NW_004524649.1:9605342-9625645 GCF_000260255.1 Octodon degus | reverse complement strand
ATAAAATAAGAGAGGCAGAGACAGAGAGACAGACCGACAGAACACAGGAGAGAGAGCACAAGACAGATCTGGAATTTTTTCCTGCACTCTGGAAAGCTGGAGAATTCAGTAGCTGCTCAGCCCAATAAGTTGGAGCCTCTGGCACAAGAGCACTAGGGATATAGCCCCAGGCTGAGACAGTTCCCAGAATTACCTCCCTCGTGGGTAACTAATGTAAATTTATGTTAAAAGGCTGAAGAAACTGGTGTCTGACATCCTTGGGCAATGAAAGTAGGAAAAAAATCACACTTGCTCAAGCATAGCCCCACTTCCTCCCCCTTCCCCTTTCATTCTATCCAGGCTACAAGCCTACTTCCTAGTGCTACCCATGATCAGCATGGCTCCTCCTCCCTTGGTCTGCTGGCCTAAATGCAGATCATCTCCGAAGACACACTCACATTTGTGGACAGGATACCATGTCTTCGTCTTGTACAATGAATAATCACTAAGACAACAATATGCAATGTATTAATTATTGAAACTGTCCTATTAATCGGTTTTGAAACTGTCTCATTGTTATTTGTTTCTCAATAAAATTATTTTTAAAAATAATAAAACATACACACATACACACACACACGCACACAAAAGACACACCTGGAAATGTACACTAGTGATGCTGGGCATTTCTTAATGCAGTCAAGCTGACAAGATTAGTGGCTACAGCAGTCTTAAGTAAAAGATCAAGAGGGAAGCATCACAATACATAATTTCCAGGCATATATATGACCATTTAACTGAAACAGAACACTTGGGGCTTAAATATAGACACCCAGAGCCCAGTGGGGCAGGATAGAGGTATTAGAAGTAAGCCTACAAAGACAATCAACTGACGGTCAGCAAAGGCACCAACATTCCATATCTTGGAGAAAGGACAGCAGTAGTAAGAAAATTCATTATTCATGTCCTGAAGAGCAAAACTTGACCCTTACCTCTCACTTTGTACAAAAATGGCTGAAAATCTAAATATAAAACCTGAAACTCTGAAACTGCTCCAAGTGATCCCAGGGGAGACCCTTCAAGACAGGCATAAGGAGTGATTTTGTCCTTAGATCCCCAAAACACAAAAAATGTGATTACAGCAAACTAAAAATCTTGTTCACAGCAAAGGATACAGAGTAAAGAAAAAGCCTGCAAAAGAAAAGAAGCACCAGCCATTCAGCTGACAGATAATTAATATTCAGAATTTATAAAGATCTCAAAAAACTTTTAAAAAGACAAGCTATCCAATTTAAAAATGAGCAACTGAGATGTGAACATTTAATTCTCAGAAGAAATACAAATTGCTAATAACATTTGCCATCAAGAAAATGCAAATCAAAATTACAATGAGATAGTTTAGAATGACTATTATTTAAAAAAAAAAAAAAATGCCGGCAAGGATGTGGGGAAAAAGGAACTTATATGTTATTGGTGGAAATGTAAATTGGAACATTCACTACAGAGAAAAATGTGGAACTTCCTCAGTAAATTAAAATAGAACTACCATCTGATCCAGCTATCCCATTCCTGGGTATATATCCAAAGGAAATGAAATCAGCATATCAAAGAGATACCTGAATGCCCGTATTTATTGCTGCACTATTCACAATAGCTAAGATATTGAATCAGCTTAACTGTTCATCAACAGATGAATGGATAAAGAAACTGTGTTACATATGCACAATGGAATATGCAGCCATAAAAAAGAATAAAATCCTGTCATTTGCAACAGAATAGATGAAACCAGAGAACATTACAGTATGTTAAGTGATATAAGGCAGACGCTGAGAGCTAAAGACTGCATATGCTTTCGTATGTGGAAACCCACGTCAAGTTGAAATTAGAATAGTGGATAAGAATTGGAGATGTGGGGGTGTGATGATCGAATATGATAAATGTATGTTGTGGATATGAATAAAGATCACATAAATCCCATTGATACAAATTTTTTAAAGAATATTCACTGTAATATAACTAAAGCCCAAAACATGATACAACCCTAATATCTCACAGCAGAAGACAGGATGGTAGACTTAGGGCTGGCCAGATAGCTCAGCAGACTAAAGCACTTGCTTAGGCAGATGCAGGGACTGGGGTTCAATCCCCAGAGTGCTGTGCTGGCCCTGCCCCTGGGGCATGCAGAGACAGGGATTGAGACTGGCCTTGGTGGCACTCCTGTAATCCCAGTGCTTGGAAGGCTGAAAACAGGAGAATTACTTCGAGTCCAATGTGTGTAGTAAGACTTTGTACTAAATACATAATGAAAAAGAAGAGGGTATAAAAGAAATAAAGTGATATATTTTCAAAATGTAATCAATATAATGCCAATAGGTAATAAAAAGGAATATATTATGCCAATAAAAAGTGACATGAAGGAAACTCTGCAACGTTATGCAGAGTGAAAGGAGGAGGCACAAAAGAAAGACTTATGAGATTCCACCTGTATGGAGGTCTAGATCAGGAAAAATTAATCTATGGTAATGGAAATCAGAGCAATTGTTGGTTGCAGCCAAAGTGGACTTGGTGGCTTCCATCTGGAGTGATGGAAATGCTTTAGCCTCTTGGGACTGATATGGACCAAATGTATGTATTTTTCAAAACAGAAGGAACTATTTGCTCATGATCTGTAATATTGGATTCTTTACTTTCAGTACTCTAAAAAAGCATATAGGCCTTCTAGGGCACAGCATCTTCTTAGAGTTCTCTCATGGGTGGAGAACACAGCAGACAGTTAATAAGAAGGGTCTCAGCTGGTAGGACCAACATCAATGACTTTTGTAAATCAGCATTTATAAATTATTAATATATATGTGGGTCCCTTGAAACCAGTGTGAATGGGCCAGAAAGGGGAAGACACATCAATTCACAGTTTTTCAAAGACTACTTTGAAGAGCTGAATGGTCCCCAACAGCTAAAATGGGATGTCCATGCAGCACACATTATCTCTGATTCATACACTCTTTAAAGATACCATGTGCCAGCAATTACAGTCCCAATAGTTACATCTCTTTGATAATCAAATAAGAGTCTTAGAGCTGTCTGAGGGTGAAAGACATTTAAATGGGTATGTTAAAAAGATATCCCTGACTGAGCCTATGAAGGTGCCTTCTCTTTAATCTAACAAATGCTTTCTCCTTGTCTTCTGCAGGGGCACAAGGTGAAGCACAGGAACAGAGAAATCAAAGTCAACGACAGCCCTCAGCCCCACAAGGCCTCTCTTGGCCTTGGGGAGTTGGGGAGATGACAGCTGTGCTGTGCAGGAGGGTAGGGGAGGGGTGGGGGGAGGAAAGACCCTCAGAGGAAGGATGGGGCTCCTTTACTCTCATTTCTCCACCTGCATTTTGTTCTATTTACCTGGAAAAAAAAGAAAGCAAAGAAAAAAATGTTTCCTTATCTTGGTTGGAGGATCCATGCTACTGCAGCATCTTTCAGGCACTGTCCCTGTCACTTTTGTTTTCTTAAGCTTTGCCCCAGGGTCCCAGTGGCAGGGTTTAACACCCATGTGTGTCTCCTGGCCTGCCTGCCTTCTCAGTTATTTCACAAAGCTGGCCCTACAATGCTTTCTTCAAAGAGGAAGAAGATGACTGACAGGGTACAGAACTAATTTCAGCAATCACCAAGCTGTGTCAGTATAATTCACAGGTAAAGGAAGAAGGATAGAAAATGGGAAGCACTCTCAGAATCCACTTTGCAAAGGTCTGAATGATAAGTTTAAAATGTGTTTTCAGGGTTTCCCAGTTACAGTGTGTCCCCTGTAGTTAGTAAGTACTGTGGAAAGAGGCTTTAACCAAGAGCACAGAAGTGTAACAAGGAATGCAGGTCCTGGGGTCCACAGGCGTCCTTTCCTTCATGGTCAGGTGGTACACCATGTTGATTTGCAGCAGAGTTTAGCTGGTTCATGACTCTTACCATGTGCTTTTGCATGGAGCGCCCCAGTGAGATATATGAGGTATGACTGAAATATATGATAGATGTTTAAATTTTTAAAAAATTACACTAAAAGACACACTCTCAAATACTCTCTCACTTTGACCACACTCTGCCTATCATTCTTGCTATTCTCTGCAGTAGTTCTGGACATCCTTTTCGTGACTATCTTTAGGAGGTGTGATCAAAAACTTGGTGAACACTGCTGCCAAGAGCCATCCAATAGACAATGCAGGCTGGTAAAAACATTAGTGTGTCCTCCTTTACCAGCTCTGGCATGGTGATACTTCCTCAAATTCAAAATGTTTGGACTCAGTCATGGGTATCATAGACAGCTGTGATGACAGAACTCAGGACACAAAAGAAGACCTCTAGAACTACTTCAGAAAGTGGCAAAAATATTGGAATGAGTGTGTTCAAAGTGAGGAATATTTTTAAGGGGATTAATGGTAGCGTGTCTTTTACTGTAATAGTGTATTAAAATTAAACATGATATTTTCGATCACACTATGTAACAATGATAAAGGATGCCTCTGCTAGGTATTGAAAAGAATAAAGAGGGCTTGCTGCATTTAGGATTCAAACATATGCCTATTATTTTTGAGATGTTCACTCCAAGTCTCTTATTTACACAAAATAAAGACATGGGCAGTAAGTAGAAGTCGTCACAGGCATTATCCCTGGGCCAACATAAAGCAAGATGCTATGTTCCAAGATCATTCTCTTGTTTTCCATAGAAACTTATATTTACTGCATATTTTCTTAAATCCCTCTTCCTTCCTACTTAGGGTTTTAAAAGAAGGAGAAACATGATGCATCAACTTGAGTATCTGTACAATGACAGGATGTCTGTTTCCTAAACATCCCATCCAATTCTTCAGTTCTGTCCTTTCCTCTTTAGAAAAGTCAACTTTTGTCTTGTGCTGACTTGTTTCTTTTTCTTTTTCTTTCTTTCTTTTTTTTTTTTCCCTTTTTGAATCTGTTGCCCATCCTGGATGGCTTAGTTGGTATATTGGAATAATTAGCAAATTATGACTCTGCATATGTCATATTTTATTGTATCTTAGTTCTTACAGCTGTGCATCAACATGGCAGTAATGATATTTAAGTGACCTCATGAAGTTCAAATATGGCCATTTCTCTTCCCGCTATTATGCTACAGTTTGAAGCGTATATGTCCTTTATTGACATTTGACATTGCTTTTTGGAAGAGCAAAGACAAGGCTTATTTTGAAGCATCTAAGAACCAATGTCATCCAAATATTGACAGTTGCTATATTTCATGCCATTTTATAACTCACTTGAAAGTCTTCATTCTTGTGAAGTGCCTGACAAGTGCTATCTGCTAGGAACTGGTTCTTCAGCAACTCCCAGTGTTAGTATTACTCACCCTCTATAATGAGTTATACTTGAAAATAAGGAGATAAGAGGTACAGAGGGTTTTTTAAAGGACTAAGATGAAAGAGACCTAATATTCTGGCTAGGAACAGCCGAGATTGAAGTTATCCCTGTGCAGGCATTCTCATCACCAATGACATCCTGTTAGTTATTCTTATTTAAATGTGGGTGAGGTAGGAACAAAAAGGGAAAGTTCTTGGTCCAAAAGTTGTAGAAAAAGAAAAGTAATCTCTGTATCCAGAAAACTAAGACATGGAGGCATATTATCGTCCCATTCCTGAATTGGCTGAAACTTCATTTTATGATTAGATTGCATTTTCATTTTGGCTTTGTTATGCTTTTTGGTTGCGATATGATTTTATGCTTTAAAACAAATAATGTTGAATTTCCATTTCAATAGTGAAATATTAACAATCTAGCTATCAGCCAGATGGAAGACATCTCAACCCAGGAAGCCTTCATTTGCTGGGGTTGCTGGTGCACAGGCTGTACAAAGGAATAAATTTATAAAGCTAATAGATTGACCTGCACATGGCTTCTGGATATCAATTTTCAACAGCACTGCAGCCAAGCTTCGTAGCATGAAGGGTTACAGAGGGAGGAAGGAAAATATTCCTGTATGAATCACATTTGCATACAGAGGATCGAAATAGGCCTTCTGCCTAACAGTCCTAATTTAAAAGGTACTCACTTTGGGCGAGACAAAGGGGCTATTCCTGTAGCTGGTCACTATTTACATGACAGACAAGCCTTCTTTCATAAAAGCTGAAAAGAGGGCATCGAAAATACAGTCTGTGATATTGGGTCACATATTAATCATCACAGCTAATTGTAAATCTTTCTATGAAATGCTGAAAAGCCTCTTTGTGAATTAATACAGTTCTGCTTGACGCATTTGATGTGAAAAGACATTTCTCTGTATGTGATGCATGTCGGCTTTGCTTTGAAAAATAACAAAGTTAGCAGAATATGTCCAATATATTTTCTTGGGGAATAGGGTTTTTATCATACGACTCATTAAGGATTTGCCTTACCCTAACATTTGTGATATAAAGGAAAATCAGAATAAAAGTAATTTTCTTGATCAAGATATGTTTTTACTTAATGCCAATAAATGTAGTCTGTTGCTTGCAAGGGGGAAAAATGTCTTCTGGTATAAACTGCTAAATAGGATAATACGTGCCTCTTTTGTTAAACCAGCCTAGAAATGCTGGACTGCTTCTAAATCTGTTTCTTTTTCATCTGTGCCATCCACTGAAACACTGAAACAACTGTTGCCTTCATATTATATTTGTTACAGCAGAGTGCAAATAAAATTTGTTTGAGAGGATAACGTGGAATTATCTGCTTCATGAAATGTTTTATTTAGGGACATGTATTTATTAACTCAAAATACTCATTGAATGCTGTCGATTTGATAAATATGTATAATATTTAAGATTGCATTTGTAAGTCAACTCTCACCTATTAGTCCTTTTTCTTTACTAATCATAGTGTTTTGAAGGCGTTTTTCAAGCTTTAAAATACAGAGTAGTCCACATCAACATGAATCGCACTAAGTTTTCTTTAAATACTACATACTTTTAGGCCAGCTGCCTTACCTACAGCTTCTGAGAAGCAGGCATAAGTTGAGAGAAAGCCCAGGACTCTCTGAGCACTGGTCCATGTTCCAGGAGTGACCGTCTGATGCTGGAATTCTTCTTGAGTGTCTTCTAGGAGCTGTCTGTGTGCTGTCCTGTGATCACAGTGACCGTGCTCTTCCGAGGTCTACTGGCAACAGGGTGTTGACAGAACTGCACAGCTGTTAAAAGTGTGGCAACAGGCCTCCAAAAATCATTATGAAAGCATTCAATATGCTTTTGAAAATCCAAATACATACATCCAATTTAATTCCCTTTATCTCCTACAGAATAAGTGCTATCAGGGTTATTGTTCTAGAAGGCAATTAAATCACCTTTTTATCAAGCCAAACCAGAGCTGTAACTATTTAAGGAGAAGAAGATGTTCTAAACTGTCACATCAGAGGAGTATTTTCCTGATAGTAAACAAGACTTGATGAGAAAAAAATACATTGATGGGAAAATCTCATGCTACAATGGGCAACCTCAGCACAATGCTTCGGGGTGACCGTGAAGGTAATTTGCTGTGGTTCTGGAACTGTAAGATACAGGGTTTCATCCACACCCAACTTCTGTCATTTTCTGTCACTCATATTTCCCTCCCACCCCTTGTGCTGATTTCCCACTCATTGACCACAGGTGATGTTAATAATTCCCTAACTTTACCAGTGGCTCTGAGGGCTCAAAAGAATGACACCCATTTAAATTCTTCTTGCTAGGCCTCTGTCCTAGTTGTTAGTAGAGAGAGGTAAATGCCTCCATTGCTTGGTCCAGAAAAGGGACATACAGATATGTGTATGAACTCACCTTTAAATTTAAACACGGATAAAGTTCCATGTATTCATTTTTTTTGGAAAAGAACTTGGTACATTATTTGCGTTAGATTTTGCTGTCTGGTACTCTAGGCAAATGATCCTTTCTCCAGCTATAAACCCTTTACCAAAAGAATAAATGGTCCTTACAGTTAAATAATTCATTAATATGCAACCCCATTATGCTGAGGTTAAGTTGAACTTCATCTCCAGATTAAGGAGCCTTGAAGATGAAAGTTTTGTTTATGTTTTTGTTATTGGGTATCTGTATTGTTAAAATATGTACATGCTAGATATTGATGTAAATTTGTTAAAACCATCTTTTCTCTGATAATAATTGTAGCCAATCTGTAAGGAAAAAAGGGGTACAGCTTTATCTCTGCATTAGCACATATGGAAGGATACATATTTATAAAGAGAATTATGCCAATGTTCCCTTACCTTTGCTGGGGTCGGAGTACCCATCTTCCTCCTAATGAAATTAGATGTGCCTATGTGACTTGTTTTGTCCAAGAACAAGTGCGTAGAAATGGCAGGTATTATGTCTGGCAGCATCTTGAAGATTGTTGTTCATTTTCCCTATCACAACAATCAGCAAAATCTCAGGCTGCTCCAAAAAGGATAGATCCCAGAGTAGAGATACAGAGTTTCAGAAAACTCCATTAGGAAAGTGACCTAAGTGAGAAAAAAATCTATGTTTTGAAACTAGGGTGGGGGTTACCATAGCAGGGTGCAGCCTCTACTAACTGATACACATGCAGTCAGCTCTTAAGCAAAAAGTCCAACATCTATATAAGCTGCCTCTCCAACCCCAGCTTGTGTGACACATCCTGGCTTGCAATGCTGCCTGTATGTTGGGCTCGCTCGCACTCTCACTCTCTCTCTCTCTCTCTCCTCTTTCTTTCTCTTCTTCCTCCTCCTCCTCTTTTTTTCTTTCTTTCTTTCTTTCTTTCTTTCTTTCTTTCTTTCTTTCTTTCTTTCTTTTCCTTCCTTCCTTCCTTCCTTCCTTCCTTCCTTCCTTCCTTCCTTCCTCCTCCTCTCTCTTGATTTTTTTTCAGCCTCCTCAGCTCTGGGATTATAGGCATTGGCCACCATGTCCAGAGTTGGTCACTGGTTCAGCCTAGAATGGGGGCGAGGCCAGTGCAGCATGTGGTGCCAGGGATCCAACCAGTCCCTGCACTTGCCTAAGCTGGCTCTTTGTCCATGAGCTATCTCACAGGCCCTGCTACTTTGTTCATTCTTAGAAGACACAAGCCTGTTCAGCCTCAAGACCTTGACCCTAAAGGCACTTTCACCTATTCATGTCATGTTGGAGCTCTCAGATATACATCCCTTCCCAGAGTTGCCTTCTCTAACTATGGTATTTCAAAATATATGTCCTTCCTAGACTCTGTTCAAATGCAGATTTACCACTTCAGCACACTCACAATTTGTAGCTGCTTATTTGAGGGAAGAGACAAAATAAGACAAAATCTATATGTCATTATTCAGCTGGACAAAATATTGGTGACCTCTTTCTCTATGAACCTATTAGAAAGGACTGAAGGAAACAATTTAAATCTGTGAATTAAAAGTACCTCTTTCCATGTAAAATGCTCATTTGGGAATATTTAGTTGTGCAAAGTTTAAACTCTCCACTGAAGCTATTTTTTGCCACTTTGCTCCTTTAGACAAAAGTTTGACTTTTTAATCACTATGCAATAAACTAATAATTACACAACATATGATATAAGAGTTTAAAGGTAACAATTTAAAATTAATTTTAATTATTTTATCAAATATGTACTAAGAATAAAACTAATTACAAAAAATTGAATGCTGCTCTGAATGTTGTCTCAAATTCATACGTTGGCGTTTAATACCCAACGTCTTTATTTTAAAAGGTAGGGCTATTTAAGAAAGAATTATTTCTCAAATGAAAGCTCCACAACCAAGAACAGGAACAGTGCCCTTTTAAAGATGCTGAAGTGACCCCCTGGCCCCTTCTGCCATAGGACACTTCATAACGTGCCTTGTACAGAGGAGAGCCCTCACCAGAGGCCAGTTCTGCTGGTACACTGGTCTAGGACCTTCCTCTTCAAAAGCATATGCAATAAATTTCTGCAGCTCACAAATAACCAAGTCTTGGGCTGGCCAGATAGCTCAGCGGATTGAAGTGCCTGCAAGCAGGCACAGGGGGTCCAGGTTTTGATCCCCAGGCCTGTTGTGTCAGCCCCGCCCCCAGGACATGCTGAGACAGCAATTGAGACTGGGCATGGTGGCGCATGCTTGTAATCCCAGCTCTTGGGAGGCTATAAACAGGTGCATCACTACAAGTCCAATCTAGTAGTGAGACCCAGAACACCCTGTAGACTCTTACCTAAAATTAAAAAAAAAAACAAGTCTTAAGAATTTTATTATAGCAGCACAAATGGATTAAGACAAATAATACATAAAATGCAGGATAAAACCAAGCTGCACCTATAGAAAATTATAGTCTTATCTTCTCTAGTTATGCTTTAGAAAATCATTTGTATCTAAAAATCTAATAAGTATAAAGCACTCAAACTAAGAATTTTAGAAACAGTAAAAGTAATAAAGTCAGGAACCGTGGCATATACTTGTAATCCTAGCACTTGGGAGACTGAGGCAGGGTTGCTGTGAATTCAAGGCCAGCCTGGGCTGCAAAATGAGATCAAGGCCCTGAACTTCATAATGAAATCCTATCTCAAAAAGCAAAACAAACAAACAAACAAACAAAGGCTAGACGAAACTGAGATATTTCTTAAAATAGTAGAACATTAATCTCCTGGTTGTTAAAAAGCCTGTCAAAATAGACAAATCCTCAACAACTTATCATGAATAATTTTGGAAGGATAACACTATCCAAATTATTAGTATAAGATAAAATTGAATGCATAACTTAATAAAAAATTAAATTGCAGGGCCAGCCAAATAGCTCAGTGGAGTAAAGTGCCTGAAAGCAGGTGCAGGGGCTTTGAGCTGAATCCCCAGTCCACCTTGCTGGCCCCACCCCCAGGGCGCACTGAGACAGCAATTGAGACTGGGTGTGATGGCTCCTGCCTGTAATCCCAGCTCTTGGGAGGCTGTAAACAGGCGGATCACTACAAGTCTGTGTAGTAGTGAGACCCTGAACACACTGTAGACCCTTCCCTAAAATACAAAAATAAATAAATCACAAATTTTAAAAAATATAGTTTTCCAAAATATAACACAAAAACAGAAAATTGATAGTAATTCAATTCATGGCAGAAATGAGATATCAAGAAGACATCCAATCAATTATCTAGATCAATCAATTAAAATAATATTCACAAACTATCAAAACCCTGTGGATAGTCAGATAATATATTCCCTTTGTTTTCACTGTACATTATTTTCATAAGTGAACCATACTTCATATCACTCATGTACATTGCTGTTTTACTTGGTTGTACCACAGGCATTTTGGCAGCCCAGTATTTTCCTAAATAAGGTATTTAATAATATTTCATTGGATGGCTGTAATTTATATTACCATTTCTCTATTGGATGACACTTAGCTTACTTGAAGGTTTTATTTTGGATAAAAATGCTAAGAAACTTGCTGGTCACAAAGTACTCCTCAGCAAGTATTTTCCAATTACTTCCATGGTTCATGAGCACTTGATACCACCAAGTTACTTCATAGTCCTACTTCCGGGATTTATAAAAGTAAAATTCCTATTTTTAGAGTTCTTACTCTAAAACCTTGGGTTAACATGGACACGAAAGCTTAACAGCATAAGAAATAGTTACCACTATTTTAACCATTGTTCATTTATAAGAGAAGAATAAAACCAGATTTTCTGCCAGCTACTTGTATTTTCTGATTGTGGAAAAAAAATCTGCTCATGTGCAATCATTCGATAAACTGAGATTTGATTTTCTATTGATACTTATGAGCCTTTTATTTATTTAGATTATCATTTTGTCATGTCTCTTGCATATAATTTTCTGTTTATGTTATGCTTAATTTTGATTGTGGTATTTTCTGTCACATAGACTTTTTATATTTCTATGCAATCAAATCTCTCTCTCCCTTTGTTGACTTTCATTACTTTTGTAGTTGACATTTATTATTTTTGCCTGCTGAGCAATCATTCCTGCTTCTAGTAATTTCCTAGTAGAAAATTTCTTTTATGTATTTTCTAGAGTTGGCCTTCCATCCCACTTCTTTGGCCAGGAGATAGACGTATGACCCAGGCTGGCTAATCATAGAGCTTTATTTCAATGGCCATGATTGGTTTAGAAAAGTCATGTGACCCAAACTAGACCAATCAGTGCCTTCCCTCTTGATCTGTGGTTGCTGGGTGAAATCAACAAGTCACAGTGATCCTGTAAACTAACACAGTAATAAAAGCCCAAAAATTCCTTTATTAGCAAGTTGGAGACAGGTTTCAGGCTTTTTTAACTGAGTATTTTCCAATTATTTCATTATAAAGAACAAGTTCTTACAATGTCCTAAGAGCCCATGTAATGTCACTGTTCTTTTAGTTCCAGAACAGACAGCACAAACTCATCTCCTGTTCCGCTCCTTGGGCTCCTTGGGCTTCTATACTCAGACACATAGCCCTGAGATGTGCACTAGTCCTTCCAGTGCTCTCTGCCTCTTGTTAGGCTAGCATTGTTGCTCTGTACTGCAAACAGAGTTGTGAGCCCTGCATTTTGGTTCAGGAAGCCTGTTACTCAATGCAATGCTCAACATTTTATCAGCAAGGTTAGCCCTGTGTCTAATGTATGCTCATCATTTTGTCAGCAAGGTTCACATGACCACCCTTTGTAACGCTGCAGGAAATTTCTAGGTTCGACCTTTCTCATGGGCCCTGTTTTTTCTCCTTTTCTATAGCATTTATTTATTTATTTTTTATTTATTTATTTTTTTTTGAGATAGGGTCTGGCTACATAGCGCAGGCTAGCCTTGAACTCACTATATAGCCCAGGCTAGTCTTGAATTCATGGAGATCCTCCTGCCTCCTGAGTTCTGAGATGACAGGCATGTGCCACTGCACCCAGCTTGTTTCCTTAGAATTTGTATAATTTATTTATTAAATGCATTTGAAAAACTCATTAAAAAGTTCCCCTGATGTGTGAGGAAAAGGCAGGTTCCATTGAGAACAAAGATTTTTGTGGTTTATTCCCTGAAACATATTAAGTATCGGAGTACATATTATATATCTGCGTTCACTAAATATCTGTAGAGTACAAGGAAGAATTCTGTTCATTATTTTGTTTTGGGAAATCATGACAAATAAATTCCCTTCAATAGACTGGTGGTTACATGACTGAAGACTTTTTTTTTTCTTTTGGGGGGAGAAATTGAGCAAAGCAATAAATTAAAATGTTGCTATTAACAGGCTCTGCAGCCTGTCCCACAGGACAAACACCAGAGTGGTAAAGAAAAAAAAGTGTTCACAAAATTATTTCAAGAGGCACAGTGTTATATAGCTGTAATCCCAACTACTCAGGAAGCTGAGGCAAGAACACTGCAAGCACAAGTCCAGCCCGGACAACTTGAGGTATAGATCAGTGGTAGAGCTCTTGCCTGGCACAGATGAGACCTGTGTTCAGTCCTCAGTACTGCAGAGTTCTGAGCACTGCATTTTGGTTCAGGATGCCTATTACTTAATTCAAAATTAAAGGAGAGGGAGGATCCATTCATGAACTGATTCTGACCCCAAACAAAGCAAGAATTGTATTCTGATTTTGTTATGATTTTTTAAGTGCAGATGCAGATAGGAGGGTGCTGTTAGGATGAGCCAGGCTACCCCCAAAAGATAATGACTGGTCTGTGGCTGAGCATGAAAGCTGACTCTTACTTGCACTTGGCCTCTTGAGAGTACACAAGGCAGTTCCCCTATGGGCTTCCATCACGTGGTGCTGTGGCTTCCAAGGCCACCATGGAATGGGAAGAGACAGAGACTGCTGAGAGTCAGATGTGGGAGGGCCTACACATCACTGCTTCCCACATTTCACAAGCCATAAGGGCAGAAAAACAAAGTTTGACCAAGTACCTGGCAGGAAAATGAAATGTGTTTGATGAGCTTATAGAATTGCTTCTGCTTTCTCTCTTCTGAGACTCAGCTGTATGCTGTGGCCCAGCCCTGTATTTCTGTCCCTCAAGACCAAGTGAGCCACACTAGCTTGGGGAGGAGCATCACCTGAATAACTAAGGTGGTCAAAGCAATTTAGTGGTAGACAGAGGGCCCACAGGGGGGGACATGCCGAAAGTCTGCATCTCGCTCCTTGTCCTGGAGTGCCTTGAATAGAAACTCAAGGATGTGGTGGAAGACATGTTTATATAGCTTCAATCCCTGGGAGTGGAATTGCCATGTGTTATTAAGGAAATAAAAAAAAATTCCAGCCCATGAGGAAGCAAATATTTCTCA
The DNA here is from genome assembly GCF_000260255.1 of Octodon degus. Classification (NCBI taxonomy): domain Eukaryota; kingdom Metazoa; phylum Chordata; class Mammalia; order Rodentia; family Octodontidae; genus Octodon; species Octodon degus. The sequence continues at coordinate 9,611,461 of NW_004524649.1, read as the reverse complement.
TTTTTCTATGTCCCAAAATGTAATGGCTTTGAATTTCAAAAGTCTTGCTCTGTCTTGAGACAGGGAAATGTCCCAGAGGTTCATCTCATTTACTTTTCCTTTCACTGACTTTAGTATTTGTGTGTGATTCCATTTTCCACCCACATATCTGCTGTACCTTGAATTTATTTTGGCTTTTGGTATTTCATGAGAACTAACTTGACTGAGTAGCTTTCAAAAAGTTCTAGCCCAATTTCATAATGAGGATGCAATAATGATGACATATCCATCTTTGCCTTGAGTTTGTTTCTTCTGAACACAAACCATTTTTACATTTATATCAGGGTCTATTTTATTCTTACCCTTTCCTTTTCTTTCACCTCTGCTCCTATATTAATTGCTATAGTTTCAAATAACCACTGATGTCTAATAAAGCAAATTATAGTCCTCCACTTTTACTTTCAACTGCTTTTGGGCTGTTACTTATTCTTTAGTGTTTCAGATAAACCCTAATATAGCTTCATCATACTTTGTATATAAAGAGAGCACTTTTTCCCCAAATGTCTCGCTCTGAATATTCCACATCCCCCCCCCAAAAAAAAGAGAACAGACCAATCAGTTCTGCAAACCTAGCTGAGCTGGGACATTAAGGAGAAAAACCATCTGTTATAAATGTAACTTCTTGAAATGTTCCAGAGAAAAACAACATCCCTGCTCATCCAGCCTTCTGACAAGCCAAGGCTGTGGTTTGAATAACAATCTGTTTCCATATATTCTGCCCCAAAGCCTTTTCCTGACTGCCTCAGCCTCCAGCCCCATTAATCTCTTGTCTGAGCCACTTGGTTCTGTGCAGGGAGTCAGAAGGCAAAAGCTAGGTAAATGTCACTGTCTCTTGAATGATCGTCCTTTTTATGCAGCCATCTACTTTGTAAACAAATGCTGGAGGCCTTGACAGAGTTGGTGCATGGGACTCTCTGTCTGCAGAGCCCAAAACACAGCAACAGAGCATTTGGTAATCAAATGCTTCCTGCTGCCACAGCAGAGTTCTGAATTCTTCCTGAAGCTAAGTGGCATGCCTTTGGATCCATTTCACCTGATACTAAGAGCTGGTCTCATACAGCTCCACACACTCACTAACAGCCATGTCAGGCAAAGCCTGCCACAACTGCAGCCTCAGAGATGTCAGGTTCTTGTCCAAGGATGCAGATAGGCAAGGGGCAAGCAGAGACTGGACTTTGCTTGTGAATTTTAGTAAACAGAAAAGCATAAAATAGAGAAGGTATAAATACCTAATATTAAATATCATTCTTGGGCCAGCCAAGTAGCTCAGAAGATTAAAGTGCCTGCAAGGAGGCTCAGAGGCCGGTGGTTCAATCCCCAGGCCTGCTATGCCAGTCCTGCCCCTGGGGTGCCCTGAGACAGCAATTGGGACTGAGTGTGGTGGTGCACGTCTGTAATCCCACTCTTAGGAGGCTGTAAACAGGCAGATCACTACAAATCCAATCTAGTAATGAGACTCTGATACCCTATAGCCACTTCCCTAGAATACAAATTATATATTCTTCATTATTCGAATAATTTTATATAGGTTAGCTCAATCCTGATGAGTCGAGGGCCATACTTACCTCAGATTTATTTATCAGCAAACTTAGACACCAAGAAACTAATTTGCAGGCTATCTATTCAATAAGCAACAGGGCTGCCGCTGAACCTGAGAAGCCCGCAGCCAGAGGTTACTGTCCTAACCACTTCCTCAGGGTCTTAAATTCGGCCTGACACCATAATCACCTGTAGGTCTTCATAAATCACAGACTTGGACGGCAACAGAATTTCTCACTCAGGAAACCACAGGTAAGAAGCAGGGATTTTACACTTTTTAACAACTTGACTGTGATGCAGTTGTTACTTTGGCCCCAGGGATTACATTTTGAGAACAATTGTGCTGTACTGAAATGATTGGCAGGTAGCTTCCCTTAAAGGCAGAAAGGGTAAACAGACTGGAAGAATGTTTAAGCCACGCAACTACGTCCTAGTTTTTAAGTCAGAATATCTGTGCTCTTTCAGTCCCTAAAGCAACTAAACCCTGTATTGCCTGCAAGGCGCCAGCTTCCTCCTATTTCTGTTGGGTTCCAGGCAGCTATCCAAACACTGAACAGTACTGACAGCACTTGTTGAAGCAATGAAAAGCCAGGGCTTCCTGTAGAATAAAATACACAAATCCAAGCTTTGTGGATACTCTTTAATATTGCTTTCTTGGCTAAAAATGACATTTACCTGGTCTTTCGAGGTTGATGTGTAGCCAACAAGGTCATTTGCCCAAATCACTTTCCGCCTTGGCCCATGGACAATATTTTCTGTGTATGTGGTATAGTTGCCATAAGAAGGAAGAGGAGCTATAGTCTATATTTATACATAGATTTACGTATTGCTCATTTTTAGGATACTATTTTGAACAAAAGAAAGAATTCTGTGTTGAAGCTAAATTGTTAACCCAAATAAGACTGTTTACAAATTCTCATATAACAGGAATATCATCCTTGCGCCAAAATAGATTTAAACATTGCCAACTTTGTTAAGAACAGTTACTATAAGTTTAACACATGCAAGCAATAATATGAAAGATGGGGCTATAAACGATCACCTATGACTCATTAGTTGGAGGACAGAGAAAATTATTAAGTCTTAATAAAACTTTTAATGAATGCAGCCTTTTGTGATGCTAAAAGCTGAAATTGATATGATGTCTTAGACTGGGATATATTCTTCTTGGATTAAAGCATCTTTTGCTTTGGTCTGAAATATTTTCGACTCCATGAATAATGAACTTTTGAATAATTCTTCCTATAAAAAGACTCAAAGTTTAATAATTTTGAGAGCCCCCAATTGGATTACAAAAGAGAAATAAAATGTAATTCTGTTGTTATACCAAAAAGTAAAAACAGGAGCCAGGGAGATGGCTCAGTAGAATAAGCACTTGCCTGGCAAGTGCAAGGGCCTTAGTTTAATCCCCAGTTCCACAAAAGCAAAACAAAAAGTAAAAACAAAAAAGCAAGGCTGTAAATCTCAGGTCTATGGTTTACTGCCTACCTTAACTTCAGTCTCAGTCATCACATCCATAAAGTAGGGAAAATTTTGAATCAATGAAGGTAAATTTCATACACATACATGTACCCCCATTACCTGGCATACAACAACTACTAGGGAGCCTGAAGCAGGTGCATCACAAGTAGGGGATGCCTGGGCAAGATCCTGTATCAGAAATTAAATGTTGGGTTTTTTTCAAAACAACTGGGTTCACTTTCCTCTGTGGCCACATAATCTCTTGATCAGAAAATTTGGGACACAACTGAGTTATATGATGTTACAGTACAGGTTCACCTATGTCCTAAGTCTTTACTGACCTTGAAAGGCTAGTAGAGGAAAGTTAATGATGATGTAGAGTGTGCCTAAGGAGAGTCACATGGAGAGAAAACATTCTCTCAGGCTTTCTTAGAGAGCAAATTGGTCAAGTAATGACCATGACTCACCCACATGACTGACACTGACAAAGGATCTACAAACTGCAGTACAAGGTTTCAGGATAAATCCTGAGGGTATTTGACTGACCTTGTCACATACAAAAGTCACATTTCTTGTTATATAGGTATTGCTTTATCTTGGTCTTAACCATCCAGCAGAAAAATATAAAAATGAAGTATAAAAAGTAAAGCTGTATTAATAAGCTGAGCTGCAAAAGGCTTAAGTCAACAACTTCTGACACTGCCAGTCCTATGCAAAAAACCACTACTATTATGGACTACTGGACTATATTGGAATATTTTGCTGAATTCACATACCTACAATATTTAAATGACAATGGAATACCCTTCTCTGACAAAACTAAACAAAAAAGGGGATATGAATGAAAGACTATTTTGTATCTGTATATTCAAAATAGTTAGGATAGATATACAACTACTTTCTCTTAATTCAGTGAATAGAAAGATTTGTCCTAATAGTGTTTATGGACAAGATATCATGTCTGCATCTTATACAATGAATAACCACTAAGAAAACAATATGCAATATATTATTTATTGAAACTGTCCTACTAATTGGCTTTGAAAAAAAAAACAACTGGGGTTCAACTTAATAGGAGAACACTAGCCTAGCATTTGTGAGGCCCTAGGTTCATTCCCAGTGGAAAGGGAGAAAAAAAGATGAGAAAGAAAAATAAAGAGGAGTAATGGTGGTTGGTTTTCATTGCAAAAATGATTTTTTTCTGTCCTATATGAAGCCAACAGAAAAATATCACTTTGAGGCCAGCGGGACCTACTGGTCACAGAACAGGTGCAACATGGGTGAGACCCTCTTCCACCCCCTTGGGACATCCCCCACCACTCTGCAGCACCTCCCCCTACCCATCCACTGAGTAGGAATTTCTGCCCCGTTCTGGGAACCCCCAAACCCAGTCCTAGCCCAGGCCTAGTGAGTGTGCTAGAGCTTCCAGCTACCCTGCGCCGGCGGGACCTACTGGTCCAAGTCCAGGCTCAGCGTGGGTGAGACCCTCTTCTGCCCCCTTGGGATGCCCCCATGACTCCGTAGTACCCACCCCAACCCACCTGCTGAGTAGGAATTTTAGCCGCGTTCCGGGAACCCCCAGATCCAGGCCAACCCAAGCCTAGTGAGTGTGTGGGAGAGCTGCCTCTCACCCTTACTCCACCTTGTCCCCTCCAGACTCTGCTCAGTCCTGGCATATAGGACTGGATGAAACCCTGCATCTGCAATCGCTGCAGAGAGTGTAGGGTCAGAACCATCCAGCTAGGGCAGGAGCACAATATCTTGGCAAAGGTGCACAACAGATTCAAACCCAAGGGCAGCAACAGGAAAGAGCTGAGAAAGCAGCAAGACCCAAGACAGTCACAGCTGGATAAATCCAAATTTTGTAGATCTGCACCTGAACTTCAGTAGGTGCTAAGGTTATAACTGCACCAAAGAACTACAACAACGGTCAGAAGACAGTGCTACACAAAATGATGAGAAGGAACAAAATGCAATCTCAGACCCCAAGCCCACCTATAACAAGTGCAGAGGACACTAACACAGAACAAATTGGGAATCACACAGCTGAAAAACAATGAATCAAGAGCTTCTGAAATAAAGAAACAGCTGCAGAAAGGTATACAAGAACTCAGATTGGAAATAAAAAAAGAAATCCCTGAATTAATAACAACTGCAGTAAAGAATCAAATGCAGAAACATATGGAGGAAACTCAATGCCCACCCAGAACACGTGCAGGGGACACTAGCTCAGCTCAAATGTATGAATTAGTAGCGTCAACAGTAAATAAGCAACAACAGAAAGTCATAGAGGATCTCAGAGTGGAATTCTTTTCTGCTAGCTCAGCTCAAAGGTATGAATTAATAGCGTCGATAGTAAATAAGCAACAGCATAAAGTTATAGACGAACTCAGGGTGGAATTTTTTTCTAAAATAAAAAAAGAATTCTCAGAACTCATAGCATCTGAAGTAAAGAATCAACTACAGAAACACAGGGAGGAAACCCAATCTGAAAAAAACACTGCAGTAAAAAGAATTTATACCTGCTTCTAAAGAAGACATTGATAAAAAAAAATAGAGGAGAATAGAAAAATGACAGATTCCTTGAATGAGCAATACAGGAAAGAAAAAGATCGCATGAGGCAGACTCAAAGAGATATAGAGGAAATTAAAATCTCAATCAGAAGCTTGCAAATCCATTTAACTGAAAGTGAAGATAGAGTTTCATATCTTGAAGACACTGGCAAAAAGGTAAGAAAGGATCTCTTAAAAACAACGAGGATGCAGGAAAGAATAATCCATCGCTGGCAAGATGATGCAAAGATGAACAATCTGAGACTAATAGGTATCAATGAGAAGAAAGGAGACAATACAAATGACATTAAAAAAATATGGGCAGAAGTAATAGCAGAATACTTCCCAAATATGAGGAAACAATCTGACATTCAGGAAACCAAAGCATACAGAACGCCTAGTAACCTCAACCAAATGAAAAACACACCAAGACATATAAGAGTCAAGATCTCAGAAATTCAGCACAAGAATAATATAATGAAAGCCGCTAGAGAAAAGAAGCAGATCACATTCAAAGGAAAACCCAG
>NW_004524649.1:9591386-9592918 GCF_000260255.1 Octodon degus | reverse complement strand
AAATGGCTTTTACCAGATTGAAGTAGAGGCCATCTATTCCAATTTTCTGTAGGACTTTGAACATGAATGAGTGTTGGACTTTGTCGAAAGCCTTTTCTGCATCAATGGAGATGATCATGTGGTTTTTAATTTTCGCTCTATTGACATAACAATAAGCTTGTCTTATGGATGGTTAACAATCTAAGTTTCCAGACAAAAATTAGAGGAAAAGGAGGGCTGCAAGGAAAGTCAACATTCTGGCCCTGGTCTTCCAAGGTCAATTAAGACTCAGGACATATAAGAACTTGTACAGTAACGTCATGTAACTTAGTAGTGTCCCAAATTTTCTGATCAAGGAGATTATGGGGCCAAAGAGGAAGTGATCGATGATGTAGAGTGTAAGGGGAGTCACTTGGAGAGAAAATATTTTCTCAGGCTCTCACAGAGAGCACATTGGCCAATCAATGGGCATGACTCATCCACATGGCTGACACTGACAAAGGTTCTACAATCTGAGGTACAGGATCTCAGGATAAATCCTGAGAGGATGTCACTGACCTTATCAGACCCAAAAGCTACAACTCTTGTTGCATAGGTCCTGCTTTACCTTGGTCTTAACCATCCAGCAGAAAAGTATAAAAACGATATATAAGAAGTAAAGCCATGCTGTTATGTTGAGCTATAGGGGACTCAGATCAACAATTTCTTACATTGCCAGTGAAGCGGAAGACCCAATACAATTATGGGCTACTGGACTCTTTTAGAATATTTTACTGAGTTTACACACCTATAATATTTAAATAACGGAACTTAACAAAAAAAGAGGATACAGATGAATATCCATTTTGTATCTGTGTATTCAAAGTGGTTGGGATAGATATATAGTTACATTCTTTTAATGAATAGAGCAATTTGTTCTAATGGTGTTTGTAAATAGGATCACAAGTCCGCATCTTGCACAGCAATTAACCACTAGGAAGAATGTATGTACTGTGTGAATTATTAAAACTGTCCTACCAATTTGATTTAATACTGTCTCATTACTATCTGTTTATCAATAAAATTATGGGGAAAATAAATAAATAAATAAACAAAAACAAAAAAGACACTGTACCAAATAAATAAATAAATAAATCTTATTTTAAAAAATTTGAGATATCATCTCACCCCAGAAAGAATGGCTATCATAAAGAAATCACCCAACAACAAATGTTGGAGAGTCTGTGGGGAAAAAGACCCTTCTCCATTGCTGGTGGGAATGTAGATTGGTGCAACCATTATGGAAATCAGTGTGGAGACTCCTTAGAAAAGTTGGACTGGAAATCTCATTTAAACCAGCTATTCTTCCACTGAGAATTTTCCCAGAGGATCTGAAAACATCATATCATAGGGATATATGTGTGCCTATGTTTATAGCAGCGCAATTTGTGATAGCCAAATCTTGGAAACAATCTAGATGCCCATCACCTGAGGAATGGTTGAGAAAGATGTGTTATTTTTACACAATGGAATATTATTCAGCTATTAAGAATGATAAACTCAAAGTCTTTATA
>NW_004524649.1:9577732-9591181 GCF_000260255.1 Octodon degus | reverse complement strand
GTGAAATAAACCAGACACATATGTGTAAATATCATATAGTTTCCCTAGTATAAAAACTCAAAAGGAGAAGTACAAATAGAAAGGTGTAATGCAAGTAAAAGGAAAGCAGCACCTTGAGGACTAATTAATCAAGAGAAGGAAAGGCGAAGAGCTAGGAAACATGACAATGTCAAGCCATACAGTTATATGTATAAGATGGACAAGGCAATGTTCCTGAGAATCTCCAGAAGATTTTTGAATCTAGCAGTAAATTGGAAAGATTCTCACCCTGACTAACTGTATATACTGATACCTGTGAACTAAGCAACTGCACTGCAGATGGTAATCTGTAATAGTAGTTTCAAGTTTGGAATGTCTGTCATTCTGGTCTTCTGAATATGGGGTGCTTATCATGACATGCCAGTTGCTGCTATGCTTTCTCTTGAGTAGATGGTTGTTCAAAAAGAAGGAAGTGGTGAATGAAGGCAAGAGACAGGAAAAGGAATAATGTGGGACTGTCCTGCTTCAAGGTTGTATATGGTTAGATTTTTGGATTTATGTGTAAACACAAGAAGTATATAATTAGTTATGCCTATTTTAAAAATATATTCTAATTTTTAAATGTTTTTATCATATTCTGTAGGGACTTAAAGTTCAACATATCAATTCTTGATGAAAAATACCTGTTCCATGTTATGCCTAAGATGTTTGATATTCAGACAGATAGTGAGGCTAAGCTTAACAGCCTAAATTGTATGGTAATAACAATAAGCTTGTCTTCTAGATGGTTAGCAACCTAAGTTTGCAGACGAAAATTAGAGAAAAAGGAGGGCTGCAAGGAAAGCCATCATTCTGGCCCTGGCCTTCCAAGGTCAATTAAGACTCAGGACATATGAGAACTTGTACTTTTACATCATGTAACTCGGTAGTGTCCCAAGTTTTCTGATCAAGGAGATTATGGGGTCAAAGAGGAAAGTGATCGATGATGTAGAATGTGCCTAAAGAGAGTCATATGAAGAGAAAACATTTTCTCAGGCTTTCACAGACAGCACATTGGCCAAGCAATGGGCGTGACTCATCCACATGGCTGACACTGACAAAGGTTCTACAATCTGAGGTACAGGATCTCAGGATAAATCTTGAGGGGATGTCACTGACCTTCTCAGACCCAAAAGCTACAACTCTTGTTGCATAGGTCCTGCTTTACCTTGATCTTAACCATCCAGCAGAAAAGTATAAAAAAGAAATATAAGAAGTAAAGCCATGCTGTTATGTTGTGCTATAGTGGACTCAGGTCAACAATTTTTGTCATTGCCAGTCAAGTGGAAGACACAATACTATGGGCTACTGGACTCTTTTAGAATATTTTGCTGAGTTTACACATCTATAATATTTAAGTGGGGGCCTGGCCCTAGCTCAGTCCTTTCAGTGGCTTCTTCCGCAAAGCTGTCAGCCTCAGGTTCCTGGAGTTCGAACCTCACAACTCTCCCGCTGGCCAAAAGTGCCCTAAAGGCATTCGAGGACGGAAAAAAAAAAAAAAAACTTTATAATATTTAAGTGATGGAACTTAACAAAAAAAGGGGATAGAGATGAATGTCCATTTTATCTGTGTTCAAAGTGGCTAGGATAGATATATAGTTACATTCTCTTAATGAATACAGTGATTTGTTCTAATGGTGTTTGTAAATAGGATATCATGTCCGCATCTTGCACAGCAATTAACCACTAGGAAGATTGTATGCAATGTGTTAATTATTGAAACTGTCCTACCAATTTTATTTGAAACTCTCTCATTGTTATTTGCTTCTCAATAAAATTATGAAAAAAAAAGAAAGAAAAATATCACTCTGAGAAGTCAACAGAGGAAGATTTTCAAGGTCACACTGAATACTCCAACTTTCATTACAACCTTTAGCTGCAAGGATAAAAGAGAAAATTTGTTTTTTTAGTCTCTGCTGCCACCCCACTCCTGTAGAAGAGAGAGAAATGCATTGGCTGGCTCACCTCAAGAGCTATTCTTCCTTACATAAAGAAATTGATGAGCCCTGGGTGATGGTGAAGGCCTGTAATCTCAGCCCTCTGGGAGGCTGAGGCTGGTGGGTTTCAAGTTGAAGCCAAGTCCTGGGCAATTTTGTGACTTAGAAAGGTCCTATCTCAAAACAGAATATAGGCTCTGATATAGCTCAGTGTGATGAACATGGATTCAATCCCCAGCACCAAAAGAAGATGATTGATAGATACACAGACAGATGGGTAGAGATAGATGATAGACAAATAACTAACAGATGAAGTAGGAAAATGAAGAGTTCCAGAAAAGAAATGGTAATTTAAATAATAGTAAGCTGAACAACCAAAAAAGATAGACCCTGAAGTATTTCCCTTGGTTATAAATGGGATCTCCTCTCAGTCTGTTATTAAACTGTTTGTCAACATCTCATTCACTACTATTTCTTTCATTTACTCAACAAGTATATGTTGAGCCTTTGCGTTCATATAAGCCACTGCCCTCATTTCTTGAGAGACAAGGGTAAGTAAAACCAGCCAAATTTCCCTTCTCTGAGAGCAGGGCACAGGAAAATAATAAGACTGTGGGGGGGGAAAGGTATTGACAAGGGCAGTACTAAACAACTGAGGAGAACCCAGCATGGTGACCCATACCTATAATCTCAGCTACTCAGGAGGCTGAGGCAGAAGCATTAGAACTTCAAGCAAGGCCCAGCCAGAGCAACATAGCAAGATTCTGTCTAAATAAATAAATAGAAAGGAATGAGGACACTATTGTCATTACAGCAAATGCATAGGCCTGAGAAACACCATACCTCTTGAAGGGAAGCTTGGAGCAAGAGCAGGCCCATCATGCAGAACCATGTAGGCTGATGGGTCTACACTCAGCCATCCTACTCGATTTTCTGCAGACCAGAGACATGATTCAATATTTGGTGGTGGGGGAGAAAGAAAGAAAGAAAGTGGCACTACATCCAGGTGGCATGAGAGAGTTTGATACCAAATGGCTGGAGTTAATAACCTCAGACCTGGATAAAGAGGTAAAAAGAGGAGATCTAAGGGGGAAGATTTAGGAAGAAAAAAAACAAAGCTGGGTCAAGGTTCTGTTGGCCTTTGCACTCTGTGGAGCCCTACAACAGCTTCTTCATGGCCTTAAGAGACCATTTACTAGCTAAATGGTCTTGCCCCATTTCTCCCGTGCCTGTGACCAGTGTTCTCAACTCTCGCTGATCATTAGAATAATACAGGGTGGGCCCCCCCAACCAAATGTAGATGGGCATTCCACAACTTAACTTCAACATGTCAAGGTCCTGATAGACAGAGATAGACTAAGGAATTACCCCAAATTAAAAGAGTCTCAGATAGGACAACTGAATACAACGTGGGTGCTAGCAAAGAACACCGGTGCAACAACTGGCAAAATGGGTAAGTCTGCAGAACAGGTATCAATTAGTTCCTCGATTTTGATGTTGATACTGTTATGCAAATGAGGAACATTTGAAAGAGCTGCCTGAAATATATAAATTAATATTTCTTAGTTCTTTTGCATCTTTCTTAAAAGTCTAAATCACTTCCAAATAAAATGTGAACCACCACCAATCCTCAAGCCAAGCCCAGACTCATATATCAACATGTTGGGGATAGGAACTCTTTACAAAAGCTAAGGAGCCAATTCTAAATTTTCTAGAATTAAAGTCTCCCTCCTGGAAGGGATCAAAACTAAGAAAGGTAACTGTTGTTCCAAAATCCTCCCTACCCTACTGGGAAACAAAGCAGATTGGGTAGTTTCTGAAAATCACCTCTTCCTCAAACAAACTACCTCTACTGTCAACTTCTGACTGACAAATAATTTTATCCTATTCCTACACAGTAGGATGCTCCCCTCCCAGTGGAAACCAACAGATACTAAATACCATCCACTCCTTGCAAATACAGCTATAAGCAAATGAGGCTTAATTTGCTTTGATTAATAAGGAGGCAGCAAAAGGCTGACCGTGCACTGGAGGATACAAGAGAAAAACAAAAGACAGGGATCGTTGCCCAGAAATGCAACGGGAAAAAACACGGAAGGTTAAACAACATAAAAAGATCTCTGGATTCTGATTCAATTTTAGTAGTTGTGAAAACAAGGCTCTTGGCTATTTGCATATAAATGTGCTGGAGGTGGGGGAGCTGCAGAACTCAGCTGTGCATTCTAACTTTCTCCTTAAAATCTGTTCCCAAAGCAGCTGCAGGAATCAGCTGCAAATTCCAGATCTAAAAATGAAAATCACAGGGCTGAACAGGGGAGGAGGCAGAGAGGAGGGAGGGAGGGAGGACACCACCGAGTGGTGCCCCACTTAACCCACCAGGGCCTGCAGCCCATTCACACTGTCTGGGAGCCTTTAAAGGTCTCCAGGCCCAGGCTGCACCCTACAGCCCTACATCAGAATCACTGCAGAAAGGGGCTCAGGTAGCCTGCCAATTTCCCAGGCAATTAGGATGAGCAGCTTTGTTAAACTGTAGATCAGGAGTCTGTCCACAAACTTTGTCTGTAATAAGCAAGAAAAGTAAATATTGTAGGCTTTGTGTCTCCACTGAAACTGCTAGACTTTCCACTGTGCAGCCACAAATGTTACCAGTAAGTGTGTGTGTGTGTGTGTGTGTGTGTGTGTGTGTGTGTAGAAGACTTATTTACAAAACACTGATTGGCAGGCCACTCTCTGACCCTCACTGATCTGAGTACAGTCTTGGGAGCAGCATCTCCTGGATGCTTGCTAGAAACACTGAATCCCAAACTCCAGCACAGAACCCTCTTGAATAACATCTGGTGTTTTAACAAGGTCCCAAGATGATGGTAGCACTCCAAAATGGGAAAAGCTGGCATAAGGCAAACGATCATAAGTGATGACCAGCTCCTGGAGTCCAGACAGCTGGGCTGAGTCTTATAGCACCAACCTTTTTGTCCTTAAAAGTGTCCTCAGCATTCATTCAGGAGTCATTCTGGCCCTTTGCCTATTGAGGAATTTTGAAAGGTATAAAATAGTACAGAAATGTGAATCATCAGCAGGGGCAGCAAAAGCACTGGCTTCTTGCCAAAGAGGTTGCTGCCCAGTATGCAGGTGCCAGACACTGTGTCCTCAGTAGGCTTGAGGATGGGCAGGGCTGGCTCTGCAGGCTGTCATTTCACAGGCCAAGGAGCTTTTATCCCCGCCTTTGCCAGGCCACTGTTCCCAGCTGCACAACTGCAGAGCCCAAGAACAGTCACCATTTGCCTGCTGAACTAGGACAGCCTGAAGGGGCTGAATCCCACCAACTCAACTCCATGACTCTGATGTTGGCTTTTTCCATTTCCATCTATCTCTGCCCTGGGCAGGGAGACACTGCTCACCCAGGCAACCCCTGTGCCTGGCAAAGTGTCTTAGCTCAAGAACTTTTCATGAAATAAATGGGCACAGAAAGTAAGATGCTCCATTCTGGGGGTATCCATCTTCTGGCCCCAAATGCCCATACTGACTGGTGGCCTTCCTGCATTAGCAAGCAGAAGGCTTGCGGGTTTTCATTTGTTCCAGAGAAGCCAGGTTAACATTCCTTTGCTGTAACAGAGCTCTGACAAATGAGAACAGAAGCTGTTCTTCAATCTGCTGCCACAAACAGATGGCCTAAGGGCCTGTGTCCTGGCCCAGAAGGTTAATGTGACTTCGGAAGGTGCTTCCAGAGTGCTCTCCAAGCAAAGACACTGAGCAGGAAGGCAATGAACTGAGCAGCTCTCTCCAAGTGCCTGTCTACCAGTCATCCGGGACTAGCTGTTGTCAGAGGATGTTTGCCATGTCCTAGAAAAATACTCTCCCCGAAAAGCTCTGCCAGTGATTAGAGCATGAGGACAGTGTACACGCTGCTTCATAAACTCTTGCACCTGCCTTCAAGGTGTCTCTGCGGAACTCAGCTTTGACACATTGTGTGGAGTGGACTTGGAGAGGAGGCATGAGGGGATGTCACACTGCCATTGAGGACTGGGACAGTTCCCTGAGCATCAGCAGCTAGGAGAGCTAGCATGATCCAGAGAAATTTCTTCTCTTCTCTGATCTGTAGCACAGATACCTCCCCTGAGCACTGTTGGAGGCTTCTGGCTCAGGGCTGGGATTCTATACTCCTAAGAGCTCAGCACCCTGAGCAAGGAGGAAAGAGCCTGTGTCCCCTTCTCTTTAAGATAGGCACAGCTTGTGAACAGCAGGAGATGATGTTCTGACTTCTAACAGATGCTCACAACATTGCAAGGAAACACCATCCTAAGAAACTTGACTATCCCCAGAAAGCCCCAGGTGATGAAGCAATTGAGATCTGGGTCATATGCCTAGCTGATCTCCCAGCTGACCTGCCAGCTGCTTAAGCGAGCTGTACTTCTAAGCCCTCCCCCAGGAACGGTGAAAGTGGTTCCTCTCTCTCCAGTCAGGTTGCCCCATCTGAAATTGTGGAATACAGTCTGTGCCTACATTCTACCCAGTGGGCAGACTTGTGACCAAGTAAATCAATGTCCCTAATAGCCTTAAATTTGAGGCTATTTTTAGGCACCAATAGTATGCATAAACTTTCTTAAGACCTTTTCTGCACATCCAATCATTCCCATTATTGAACTTAGCATCTTATTAGAGCCCTCTCCTATGGTACAAGGCTGAATATGTAATTGTGTATCAGATATTGTAACCCCAATACATGAATCTGTATTGCCTCTTCTATGTTCATCCTGTCTTACACCAAAACACCTTTTGCATGTGTATTTAGTGCTGCCATCAATTAGGTTACAGAAGTCAACATTCCCAGACCCCAATTTCAACATCAGACTGACACCTCTGGCTTCTGTCCATATTTCTCCATTATTTATTTATTTGTTTATTTATTATGTAGAGCATCTTGCTATGCAGCTCAGATTCATAATGATCCTTCTGTCTCAGCCTCCCCAGCACTGGGATTACAGGCAAGCACCACCACATCCTGTTTCAGGGACAGCACTGCATGTGGTTCCGGAGATCAAACCTGGGACCTTGCGTTTGCCAGGCAAGCTCTTAGACCCCTGGGCTATCCCCCCAGACCCTTCCTCTCCATTCTTTTTTAAAAAATTCTTTTATTCATTTTAATGAGAAAAAAGGATAAAATAGCAATGAAACAGCTTCAAAAGGGGGATATAAAGGACCACTTTGTAGTGAAACACACACACATACACAAACACATATTACAAGATAGTTAGGATAGATATACAGCCACTTTCTCTCAGTACAATGAGAAGGTCCATACCAATATTGCCCAGACAAGATATGCTATCTGCATCTTGCCCCGTGAATAACTATCCAAAGTTTTATATTCTCAATTTTATTTATTTTTTCTGTTATGTGTTCAACCAAAGATGACCTTTCATCTTTGTTTCCCCCAATCTCTTAATAAAAGTTATTTTTTTCTACACCATGTATGAGATTTTTTTAATGTATTTTAGGGATGGGTCTACAGGGTGTTCAGGGTCTCACTACTAGATCGGACTCATAGTGATCCACCTCTTCGCAGCCTCCCAAGAGCTGGGATTATAGGTGCGCGCCACCACGTCCACTCTCAATTGCTGTCTCAGAGTGCCCCAGGGGGTGGGGTCAGCACTGCAGACCCATGGATCGAACCCCTGGTCCCTTCATCTGCCTAAGCATGCACTTTAATCTGCTGAGCTATTTGACCAGCCCTATGAGATTATTTCGATCAATTCTTATTACAACAGATTTTTACTAGTTTCCATAAATTCAGATAACACTGTACAGTTATTGATAGATACTACTCTATGCTATTTATAAATGTCAACAAATCATATCTTTTTTAAAATAGAGTAAAATAATAGAAAAGACATTAGAATTATTACACAATTTTTAAAAAATGCAAGATGATAGGCATTCAGCAGTGGTTCTTATTTTACACATTGCCATATTCAATGTAGTTGTTCATAATACCAGATGTAAGCATGTAAAATTGGTCACAAATCATACCTTCTTTCACTATTTGAATGGAATTTTCTTACAAAATAGAGATTATATTTTCTTTTTTTATTTTATTTAGAAACAAATATCAATGAGACAGTTTCAAAACTGACTAATAGGACAGTTTCAATAATTAATATATTGTACATTGTTATCTTCTTAGCGGTTATCCATAGTACAAGATGCAGACATGATATCCTGTCCAAACACTATTAGTACAAATCCCTCCTCTCATTGAACCAAGCGAAAGCAGCTGTATATCTAGCCTAACTATTCTGCATATACAGATACAAAATGATCCTTCCTTTGTATTGCCCTTTTTTGTTTAATCCTGTCAGAAATGGGTATTCTATTGGCATCTAAATACTATAGGTGCATGACTTCAGCAAAACAATCCAACACAGTCCGGCAGCCCACAATAGTAGGGGGTTATCCTCAGAAGTTGTTGACTTGAGCCTTTTACAGCTCAGCATATTAATGTGGCTTTACTTTATATACCTCATTTTTATGCTTTTCTGCTGGATGGTTAAGACCAAGATAAAGCAAGTCCTGTATAACAAGAAATGTAACTTTTGTATCTGATAAGATCAGTCAAGCTGTGTTGGTTATTTTTCTCTCATTAATAGGACAAAATTCCTGATGCCTAGAGTTAAAGAAGGAAAGGTTTATTGAGTACACAGTTTGTAAAAGTTTCAGTCCATACTTGGCTGACACATGACAGAGGGCAACAGTTCACGACAGCAAAAGACAGCAAAAGCAACAAAAGCAAAAAGGGAAAGGCACAAGAAAAGACTCTTTTTTGTCCCTTGTATCGTATGTAAGCTCCCCATCTTAGGGTGGGTGAATCTCTCACACTCATAACCCCAGCACTAGACAATGAGTCAATCACACACTCTAGAGTCAGCCACCCCCACAACTGCATGAGGCTTCGGGGTCCCATATAGATACATAACCCTAATGGCCCCAATGCCTCCATTTATGTCAGTATTGCCCTCACAGAAGGATCTAATTGTTTCTGGGTTCACGGTTTGTTTTGTTGTTGATATACTGACACTGTCTTAGAGGCTGCTCTCAAGGTCACCTTGGCCCTGGCTGTCACAGGTTCCCCATTTTTTAAAGAAGAAAGTAAGACTGGCATGTAATGCCCCTCTTAGCTTGCTCCTGGCCAGCTGACCAAGCTTTGTGTTCTGTACTAACTACTTGATGACTGTGTGCTCTTACATTATCAAACTTTGCAGATGGTCTGGGGTAGGAGCCCAGCAATACATTTTAACAAACCGTACCAGGGAGTCTGATGTACAGTGAGGTGTTAGAATCATTATCCTGTACTAGTGGGGCAAACATTAGACACAACTGGGAAGTTTCAAAGAACTTGACCCAACAAAAACTCTTTGGTAATGGAACCCAGGTGTCATTCCCCTTAAAGCTGCAGGGGATTACAACCAAACATGCTAGACCAGAACTTGTAATTTAACAAGAGTTCAAGGTCATGTGAATGCACATTAAAATTTGAGAATTTTGGAAGCAATATCTTATCACGGCCCTTGGCAAAATGCTTAATAAATTCCACAAAAGGGATAAAAACAACTATTCTAATTCTCATAGGTTTGGAGAATAAAATGGAAATTTATGGCAAAGTGATACATTAAGTAAAGTATAAAGATTTGTTCATTAGGTCATTTACTCTAAAAGGTTCAGTAAGTGACTCTTATGTGCTCTGTATCCTTTTAGATTCAGAAGAGAAGATAGTGAAGAAGAAAGACCCTGTGCTGAAAAGCACAGCAGGAAAGACAAGACATTAAATACAAAATTATGCAACAAATTAAAAGCATAACTTGATGAATGCTAAAAAAAAAAAAGGGAATCAATCAAGTTTGTTAGTACATGTTATATGCACTTTTCTTTCTCTCAGCTGAGTGGGTTTTACTTCTCTGCCCTCCCACAAAAGTAAGGTGAAAACTTACCAGAGAAAAATCAATGATTAGGGTCAAGGGATCTAGAAGGATTTGGACAAAAGATATTGACTTAATTTGGATTCCCCTCAAACAGACCCTGAAACAAGGACTTGAGCAAAGATAGGTTACATGTGAGGAAATCCCATGAAACACAAATGAGGACATGGAGAAAAGAGAGAAGCCAAAGAAAGGAACACCAAGGAGGGAATAGAGCTCACTGGGGAACCTCAGGAGAAAAGCTGGGACACATTTCAGAACCATCTCTCAGGAAGTTTAGGAATCAAAAGCATTTATCCAGTCATTATGCTCTTCACAGATTGAGAGCACCCAGGAGCATTATCTCCTCTGTACTCTTAGGTCAGACAATCGAGCTGCTGAGCTGAGCTGAGCTGAGCTGAGCTGAGCTGAGCTGAGCTGAGCTGAGCTACTGCACTGGAAAGTGGATCCTCAAATGTTGTTGCCATGGCACCAGCAGCAGTGTCACTTGGGGACCTGCAATAAATGCTAATTCTCAGATCCCATCTGAGAGCCTTTAAATCAGAATCTATGAGGGTTGTGCCCATTGGACTGTGTTAAGCAGCCTGGCCAGGGATTGTGGTACCAACTGAAGTTTGAGAACTCTCATAGTTAAAATACTCTCAGGCAGGAAAGAAAGCATTCCAGTACTTGAGAATGGAAGCTGAGATTGTCTTGAGATACATCAGGTGAGTTTAGGTGAGTGATAGGGCTGCAGGACAGGCTTCATCTGTAACCACCACACCCTGTATTTACCCATACATTCTAGGTTTTTCATGTCTTCACCATCAACATTTTTAAGCCTTTACACTTTGTCTGATATTATACTCAGAGCTCAGAACATCAAGAAATAAGACACACAGGTTCTCATGAATTTGTAGTCTGTTGGGAAACACCAGGTTATGATCTGCTCAGAGAAGTAAAAGCTCCTTGAACTTAAGCAAACTTCCTGGTCCACAGCCGTATTGCCTAGGGGTTGTGTTAAAATGTAGTTCAGAAGATTTGGGGTTTTAGTCCAAAAACACTTTGAGTAGCAAGGCCTTAGAAGACATTCAAGCTGAGATCTGAAGGATAAGTAACAGGTGGTCAGGCTACAAAGATGCGAACCAACTGTTATTTCTTGCCCAGGACTGAATGTTTTCCTGGGAAGTGGGCTACAAGGGCTCAAACTTAGCTGTATGGTTACTTGGAAGAAAGAATAAAGATATGAGAGTGTAAACCAAGGATTCATGAAGTCCCTGAAGGTATAATGTGGTCCCAATGCTTATTTCTCTTTAAAATTCATATGATCAAACCCTAGCCATCTGAAAAGAATACAATTACACAGAAATGAATCCTAATCTAAAGAAATTTCATAAAATTCCTAGCAAATGCTGTGCCAGCCCCACCCCAGGCCCACCGCCCACCGAGATGACCACCAAAACTGGACAATAGTGGCGCATTTCTGTAATCCCAGCACTGGGGAGGCTGAAACAGGAGGATCACTATGAGTCTGAGCTGCACGGTGAGGCTCTGTACCAAATACATAAGTTAAAAATAAAAATAAAAATAATGATCCTAAGTATAATCTATGGGATGCTAAAGAATAAACATTGACAATACAAGAAAGTGAGAAAAACATTATATTACATAAATGAGAAATTCAAGAATATGACAGAAGCCACTCAAAGAATCAAGCAAAACCCCATTATATTAACAGCATATTTCTCAACAGAAACTTTGTAGGCGAGAAGAGAATGGGTTGGTGTATTCAAGAAAGAAAAATAAAAACTTACCAATCAAGAACACTAAAGGTAGTAAAACTATCCCTCAGAAATACAGTAGAAATACAATGTTTCTCAAGAAGAAACTGAAAAAAATTACCACTACTAGAATAGACCTATAAGAAACTTTTAAAGGATTACTACACTAGATACAATGGGATAACCACAATCATGGAAACACATAAACGTATAAAACTCACCAGCAGAGCAGATGCACAAAGTAGAAATAAGACAGTCTAACTTTATTTTGAATAAAAACCAAACAAGAAGATTCAATAATAAGGTCGGAAAAAATAAAGAATATACAAAACAATCAGAAAACAAAATGACAGAAGGAATTTAATATTTATAAAAAATAACTTGATTATAAATAGACTAAATCACCAAATTAAAAGACAAAAACTGAGTAAATGGATTAGAAACACCCATCTATATGCTACCTATAAGAAACTTACTTTAATACTGCTAATATTGTATAGATAAGATAATATGCATATATATTCTACTCTGAATAATTACTGCAAAGACAACAAGAGGCAATGTAACAATTATTGTAACTTCCCTACTAAACTGTTTTGAAGCGCGTTTTAATTGTTATATCATTTTTTCAGAGCTCAGAACATCTTTAAAATAAAAGAATTTAAAACTTCAAAGAGAAAAAATGTCATTACATATAGATAAATTGATCAATTCAGAAAGAAGATATATCAATTATAAATATATGTTCCTCCAGGACTTGAATACTCTATTGTAAATGTGTAAAAATTTACTAAAATAAAAGAGAAGGGCTGGGGAGATGGCTCAGTGGAATAAGTACTTCCCTGGCAAGCGCAAGGGCCTGAGTTCAATCCCCGGTTCCGCAACAAAACAAAACAAAACAAAAAGAAAAAAAAAAAGAAAAAGAAAAAAGAAAAGAAAAAATAAAATGATTCAACCTATACAGCTATGAAGTGTTTTCCCTATGACCTATAATATATAATGGTGGACTAACAAATGTATTTTTATAAAAATGAAAAGATCAACTTCAAAAAACTTAAAAGGAGAGAAAGTTCTAATACAATCATAGGTGGGGACATCACTCACCCTTTAGCAACTGAAAGATTATACAAATGGAAAATTAACAAAAATATTTCAGAGTTAGAAAATACTACAGAGGAAATAAACAACATATACTTACAGAACATTTCATCTAACAGCAGAAAAATATAAAGTCTTATAAAGAGCACATGGAATATCCTCTAGAACAAATCACATATTAGATCAAATATCCTATATTAATAATTTTAATTGATATTACTTCATTATCTTTTCCATTTACAACAGAAGAAAGTGAAATCAACAAGAAAAAAAATGGGAATATGAGAACTTGTACTGTAACGTCATGTAACTCAGTAGTGTCCCAAATTTTCTGATCAAGGAGATTATGGGGCCAAAGAAGAATGTGATCGACGATGTAGAGTGTGCCTAAGGAGAGTCACATGGAGAGAAAACATTCTCTCAAGCTTTCACAGAGAGCACATTGGCCAAGCAATGGCCATGACTCATCCACATAGCGGACACTGACAAACAATCTGAGGTACAGGATCTCAAGACAAATCCTGAGGGGATTTCACTGACCTTATCAGACCCAAAAGCTACAACTCTTGTTGCATAGGTCCTGCTTTATCTTGGTCTTAACCACCCATCAGAAAAGTATAAAAACGAAGTATAAGAAGTAAAGCCATGCTGTTATGTTGAGCTATA
>NW_004524649.1:9575821-9577017 GCF_000260255.1 Octodon degus | reverse complement strand
AACCAGTACATAGATACATGGAACAGAAGTAGGCAGCTGGACCAATCATTTTATTTCCAAGGGCTCAGGGCAGACATCAACAGCAGAATAGTTCCAGCTTGCTTCACAGTCAAAGTCCTGGAGTGGAATGAAGGAAGAGCCATTCAGTCACAGTAGACTGCCAACAGGTAGGAAGCACACTAAGGGGAATTCTGGTGATAGGTAGAAGTTGGAACCAGCTGGATTCTGCCCAGATGACTATCCAAAGTCAGTCCTCACCCCAAATTCAAAGGACTGGGAGCATCCCTCTGGGCTGTGACCAGCATTGTGGCCTTAGCAAAGAAACATAGGCAGGCAAGAAGCCTTGCCTGCAGAAGGACAGGGGCACTCCCCCTACCCTATGACCAGCATGTAAGAGGAGCTGATAGTGTAGAACAGAGGAAGCTGCACAAGGTCCACAAGGAGACAACTATACACAGGTGTGCGAGCAACCCCAGGCTTTTTTAGCCTGATGGCATCAAAGCAACTCAGAGAACAACACCATAGAGACAATCATGGTAAGAAAAAGTGGACATTGAAGCCAGCTATTAAATCTGCTTATCTGTGTTTGCAGAAATTTACCAAAAGCTGACAATATTAATGCAATGTTACAAGCGTTAAAGACATGACATCAAAGTCATTAAGGTCCCTGAAAATGGCTACACCTTTTAATGATGAAAACATTTTTATAAGACATTCAAACATTAGTACACCTAGTTGTAAGAACTAGCAAAACTTAAATAAGATGAATATATATATATATATAGAAGTGGACATCCAGAACATTGTCAGTAGAAGACCAGCCAAGCATAAATTCTACTGCAAACTTAGCAGGATTACATAGAACATTTCTGAGATCTGATGTGGACACTTCCACAGAACTGTAGACAGCAGAACAATTTTATTATTTTTATTTCTCTTTGTTTGATTGGTTTTACTTTTTCTGTCCAGTTGCTTTGTCTCTTAAGTCCTCCCACAGGGTAAAATCACTCTAAGGGGAAACTTTGCTTAACTTGGTTTTTGTTATATAATTGTTAAACTTGTTCCTATGGTTAAAAGTACCAACTTAATAGTTACCACAGGGCTGGAGAGATGGCTCAGTGGTCTAAGGCACCTACTTAGAACAAGCTTGGCAAAGCATCAGGGACCGCGGTTCAATCCCCCAGCACCACATGCCA
>NW_004524649.1:9573199-9574811 GCF_000260255.1 Octodon degus | reverse complement strand
TAAAAGAAGGAAAAGTTCTTCTAAATTGTGAGCAGTTGGTTTCAAGCAGCACAGTGCCACCAGGGGGAGGGGCACAACTGGGACTCAAGGAGGCCCCTGCGCTTAAGTCTTAGGCAAGCCCAGCTGGGATTCCCCAGCCATCAGCGTGTCTGTGTCCAGCCACAGAGGTCAACACACATCAGCAACTGCAGGTCTGTGTGCCTGGTGCTAAGCAGGACAGTCATGACTATGGCTCTCTGTGACCTTGGCATTGGCTATGCACACTGTTGCCATGCTGTGCAAGACTTGTTTTTTAAACTGTATAGTGTCTTTTTTTTTTTTTTTTTTTTTGGATAGTTAACACACTGCCGAATGTGTCTTCAGATAGCCCTGATCTGGTGGTATTTTCAATAGCCACTAACCTTTCCTGGTACAGTTTAGGGGTTGTAAATTGGCAAGGAAATTTAAAGTAGGTTCTCGGTGCACAGCACAAATTAGTTATATATGGGGACAGTAGTTTTTCACCTTCAGTTGTCTCTGATGCAGCTTATACAAAATAATTGTTGCTCTGTTAACTGAATACCACACTGTAATTGCAAAAAAAAAAAAAAAAGTTGCAACTGTTTTGTTGACATTGCTTCTAAGTAAATAAAACATTTTTATTAAAAAATTGTTAGGCTCCACTCCTAGCCCAGGTCCGGTGAGTGTGTGGAGAGCTTCCTGCTACCCTGCACCAGCGGGACCAGTCCCAGCCCAGGTGCAGAGTGGGCCGGACCCTCTCCCACCCTCTCGGGCCGCACCCACCACTCCGCAGTACCTCCCCACGCCGCCTGTCGAGTAGGAATTTTGTGGTGTACTGGCAACCCCAGACCCAGTCTTAGCCCAGGTCCAGTGAGTGTGTGGGAGAGCTTCCTCTTCCACCTACTTCACCTTGCCCCCTCCAGGCACAGCTCAGGCCTGGCATACATGCCTGAGGTGTAACCCTGCAGCTGCAATCCCTGCAGAGAGTGAAGAGGATAGTTCCACCCAGCTACTCCAGGAGCAGAACATCTTGCCACAGGGGCACAACATATTCACCCGCAAGGGCAGCAACAGGAAGGAGCTGAGCACAGCAGCCAGACCTAAGCCAGACGCAGCTGGATAAGTCCAAACTTTGTAGAGCTGCTACTGAACTTCAGTACGTGCGAAGGTTATAACTACAGCAAATATCTACAACAATGGGCAGAAGACAGTGCCACATAAAATGACGAGAAGGAACAAAATGCAACCTCAGAACCTAAACCCACCCGTAACAAGTGCAGAGGACACTAACACAGAACAAATTGGAAATAACACAGCTGAAAGCAATGAATCAACAGCTTCTCAAATAAAGAAACAGCTGAAGAAAGATATAGAAGACCTCAGATTGGAAATGAAAAAAGAAATTCCTGAATTAATAACATCAGCACTAAAGAATCAAATGCAGAAACATATGGAAGAAACCCAGTACCCACCCAGAACAAGTGCGGAGGAAACTAGCTCCGCTCAAATGAATGAATTAAGAGCGTCGATATTAAATAAGCAACAGCAGATAGATATAGAGGAAATCAGAGCGCAATTCTTTTCTGAAATAAAAAAAGAACTCTCAGAACTC
>NW_004524649.1:9564045-9565328 GCF_000260255.1 Octodon degus | reverse complement strand
TTGGGCAGGTGAAATGTGAGGGAGAGAGCCCATTCCCAGTAGCACCAATGCCATGGATGCTGATTATGCAGAGTGTATTGGTTGGTACATTGTGTCTACTTGAGAAGTTTAGAAGTTTAATTACCTGACTCAGCAGAGAGCCAGGATTCTTAGTTGTAAATATTCTCATCTGGTGCAAGAGGAGAGCATGGGCATTGTATGAGTTCTACACCCCCAGCCCCAGGGTAGCTTGTTTATAATAAAAGGAGGAGAGAGAGGCTGGCTAGAAACTGCAGCTGCTGCCCTTCCCTTTGTTCTTTGCTGATTTCTGCTGCCATGAATTGCAGTTCTCTGCCATGTGCCACTGTACCTTGGCGCCAGCTGGGTATGGACTGAAACCTCCACTAAATGTGAGCTAAATAAACCTTTCATTCCTTAATTTTGGGTGTTGGGTATTTTGTCCCAGCAATGAGTGAAAAGTAACTGAGACACAGGGAAATCAAAGTTATAGTTCAATCTACTCAGAACACTATTTGGATAGTTCCAGACTCATATCACTCAGGATACCCACTACAAGACATTGATCATTCTTTCTTTGATAAAAAAAATTTTAAATTATTTTAAAAAATGGTTTAACAAATAGGGATTGGTTGATTAAAGGAAAAACATTCTAAAGGGCTTTCCAAATGCAAGTGTGGATGGCCTCAAGATAGGACAGTTACAAAAGCAGCTGGGTTACCCACCTGGAGAGATACCAAGGGTCATTCCTCCAGGAATAAAGCTTGGCAGAAAAGCAAGAAATACAGCAGTTCTCTCTCTTTCCATTACAATGGACCCTGGAAGAGGTGTTTTTACATTTTTCCCTTTAAGGTGATAGGCTTGGGAGTCTGCTTTCATCCCAAAGATAAAAACAGTTTGCTTTAAAATAGAAATCATATTTCTGAAGGTTTACAACAATGGGGATATTTTAAAAGATTGCTTAAAATTCTTTTATTTCCAAATAAGGTTGACTGCTTGTTTCACAGTCATAAATTAAAATTGGTATAAAAAGCTTTGATATTTTACAAACAAATATATATTGTGGAGTACAATACAAAAGCCATAGGGTTTAAATAGTTGTTTGATTTTGACATCCCATTTAAACAATAAAAGGTTCCATGTAAGGCACTGTGACAATGCTTCGGTCCTCAATAAAAAAAAAAAATGTAACATAAAAAAAATAAATAAAAGGTTTAGTGATAGCATCCAAAGGAGTAGAAGATATGATAACTTCTTCATATTTGGGTCAATTTATCCATATATAT
>NW_004524649.1:9559085-9563140 GCF_000260255.1 Octodon degus | reverse complement strand
ATAATTTAGGATATAGACTTAAAAGAATGCTTTCTTGGGCCGAGGAGATAGCTCAGTAGAATAAGCACTTGCTTGGCAAGCACAGGGTCCTGAGTTCAATCCTTAGTACTGGGGAAAAAAAAAAGAAGAAATGCTTTTTCCTACGTTACCAGCTGGTCTAAATGATCTTAAAACCAGTGTATATCACAGTTTATCAAAAATTTTAAGCTAATTGAGCAAAACTTCCTTAGAGTGAGGAGAAATTATTAGAAGTCCAATTGACAAATAAGAGGTGTGGCCAACCTCTTTGTTCATTAATGAGGAGCTTTCAATAATCTCAATAGTCCCTTAAGAGATACTCTCAATAAATTGGTCATTGCTGAAAAGATAACTTAAAAACAATTACAATAATGTTTTCTCTTAAGATGCTTTCAGTATAAAACTAAATTAAGAAACAAAGGTTTTTACATTTGTATTTGGTAATTCATTATTGTTAATGTCTTGGTGTATTGCATTTATTCATGATTTCAAATGTACAGGTCTTTCAAAATTTAAAGACAAAGATTGCTCATTAAGATAAGACTTTGTCTCAGATTCAAACCTCTGCCTTTAACAAAAAACTTGTGATGCATATCCTATTTAAGGACAACTAATTAGGTAAACATTTCTTATGTATTAGGTAGAGATGATTGTTCAGAAGTATTATGCCAAAATGAAAATTTAAGTATGTCACAAAATGTCATCAGGATTGTCCCACTACAATGTTGCATATAGTTTTAGTTTCTAAATTTCTGTGTAAAAATATGTGTTGTCTTTTAACATTCTACAGGGATTTAAATATTGGAAATCTATGGTTGTTAGAAAATAACAGTGGCATTTTATATCTAAGGTGTTTGATAATCAGATAGATAATAATATTAAGATTACTGCCTCTGGCCAGTCTGATAGCTCAGTGGACTAAAAGCACCTGCTTAGGCGGGGCACAGTGGCCAGGGTTTGGTCCCTGACCTGCCATGCCTGCCCTGCCCATGGTGCATGCTGAGATGGTGATTGAGACTGGGAATGGTGGTGTTCCCTTGTAATCTCAGCACTTGGGAGGCTAAAAACAGGAGAATCACCATGAGTCTGATCCATATAATGAGACCCTGTAGACCTTGTCCTAAATACAGAAAAGAAAATAAATAAAAATAAAGATTACTGCCTCTGGTACATGGCAATGTCATTAAATAAAGTCTTTCTTCTGGATGTTTAACAACTAAAACTTGGAGACTAAAAATTAGAGAGATAGATGGGCTAAAAGGATAGCCAATATTTTTGCCTAAAGGTCAGTGAGGACTCAGGACATAAGAGAACTTCTGGTATGGCATCCAGTAACTCAGCTGAGTCCTTGATTTTCTGATCAAGGAGATAATGGGGCCACAGAGGAAAGTGATCAAAGATGTATAGTATGCTTGAGGAGAGTCATCTAGTGAGAAAAAAAATCTCTCAGGCTTTTACAGAGAGCAAATTGGTCAAGCAATGGCTGTGACTCATCCAGATGACTGGCACTGACAGAAGATCTAAGAGGTGCTGTGCATGGTTTCAAGGTAAATACTGAGGCAATTAACTGACCTTGTCAGATAGCAGAAGCTAAATTTGTATTTTTACAGGTCTTGCTTTAACTTGGTCTTAACTATCCAGCAGAGAAATAAAACCAAGAGATGTGAAAAGTAATGCCATGTTAATATGATAAGCTGAAAAAGGCTCAAAGAACTAACAACTTCTAACAAGTACTAGTTGAACTAATAACTCACTAATATGACAGACTATTGAACTATATAGGGTTACACTGCTGAATTCAAGCACACAAAATCTTTGGACTGGCCTCAAAGTATTACAAGGTCCTCTAAAGAGTTCTCCAAACACAGCTTCTCTAGCTAAAATGAAATACCTATCTCATACACAACAAAAGAAAAAAGAGAGCTATGTTGGGAACTATGGAAGCTAGAAAAATTGGTCAAATGCATGTAAGAAGGACGAGGCCTCAGTGCCTAAAGCAAAGAAGCTACCTCAGTTTTGAGATAAGCATCCTGACTGGTTAATGTCAGCTATTAGTCACTAGGCAATTTTGTGTCACTAGTTACTCACTTTGTAAAGGTATAAGTAAATGTTTATATTGTTGCTTAGGGGGTTGTCTCACCAACCAGGCAGAGGATTCAGCCTCTAACCCAGCTTTTTTCTTTTTGCCTATTTTTCCTCATTCCTGTGGCCATTTCTCCCTGGATATAATGGATCACACTGAGACCCACGGATCCTTACATTCTGCAGTCATAAACATCACCACAGTCCATTACCACAGGACTGGGCATTGAGTCAAATAAAACTTCTTATCCTTAATAAATTGGGGAGGTGAGTTCTTGGGATTGATGCAAAGACCAAGAATCTCCTGCACCTAGAAGATATCTCTGAGAAATGGATATTTCTAAAGAAAGTCATAATACTAGTGATAAAGCTATCAACCATCAGAAATCTACAAGCATCAACACTGAAAAGAAACTAAAGCAAAAAAAAGAGAAAATGATACGACACAGAAACAAAGTATAATACCAGATCTCTACCCTACCCAAGTCAAGTCTAGCATAAAATGATATTGAGGAAATTGAATGTCACCCATGGGAAGTTTATAAAATGATAGCCCCAGAAGTAGAAAATCAAATGGATAAAGCTATACAATAATCTCTCAGGTTAAAAAAAAATGATCAAAATGAAATACATTAGAATAGACACAGATTTGCAAAAGAAATTACCAACAAAGTAAAAAGACAACCCACAAATTTCAAAAAAATCTTGACAAATAAGTACTCAGACAAATGTCTGCTCTCTAGAATTTATAAAAAACTAAAAAAACATTAGGGCCTCAAAATTTAAAGACTCAATCCAGAAATCAGCATCCGAGATGAACATATGCTTCTCAGAGGACGAAATTTAAGGAGCAAATAAATATATGAAAAAATGCTCCACATCACTAGCCATCCATGAAATGCAAATTAAAACATCACTGAGATATCATCTCACTGCAGAAAGAATGGCTATCATAAAGAAATCAACCAACAACAAATGTTGGAGAGGCTGCGGGGAAAAAGAACCCTTCTCCACTGCTGGTGGGAATGTAGACTGGTGCAAACATTATGGAAATCAGTGTATAGAGACGCCTTAGAAAACTAGGACTGGAAATTCCACTTAAACCAGCTATTCCCCTACTGGGAATTTTCCTGGAGGATCTAAAAACATCTATCATAGTGATATATGTGTGCCTATGTTTATAGCAATACAATTTGTGATAGCAAAATCTTGGAAACAACCAAGATGCATGTCACCTAAGAAATGGATGAAAAAGGTGTAGCATTTTTATACAATGGAGTGTTACTCACCTATAAAGAATCACAAACTCAAAGCCTTTATATTTAAGTAGATGCCACCTGAAGATATACTTATAAGTGAAATAAACCGGACATACATGTGTAAATATCATATAGTTTCCCTAGTATAATAATGCAAAAGAAGAAATACAAATAGAAAGGTATAATACAAATAAAAGGAAAGCAAGAACTTGAGGACTAAACAATTAAGAGAGGGAAAGGACATGAGCTAGGAAACATGACAGTGGCAAGCCATACAGTTATATGTACAAGATGGGTAAGGCAATGATCCTGAGAATCTTCAGATTTCTGAATCTAGCTGATAATTGGAAGAATTCTCACCCTGACTAACTATATATACTAAAACCTGTGAACTAAGCAACTTCACTGAAGATGGCAATTTGTAACAGTAGGTTCATGCTTGGAGTGCCTGACATTCTGGTCTTCTGAATACAGGCTGCTTGTCATGACATGCCAGTTGCTGCCGTGCTGTCTCTCAGGTAGATGATTGTTCAAAAAGGAAGGGGGTGGTGAATGAAGGCAGGAGACAGACAAAGGAGTGTTGTGGGACTGTCCTGCTACAATGTTGTATATGGTTAGATTTCTGGACTTATGTGTAAACATATATAATTCTTTAGTCCCATTTTTTTAATTTTAATTTTTTTAATTTTTTTCATC
>NW_004524649.1:9557408-9558545 GCF_000260255.1 Octodon degus | reverse complement strand
CCCAATACCATTATGGACTATTGGACTATTTTGGAATATTTTGCTTAGTTCACACACCTATAATATTTAAATGATGGAACTAAACAAAAAAAGGGATACAGATGAATGACCATTTTGTATCTGTGTATTCAAAATGTTTAGGATACATATATAGTTACATTCTCTTAATGACGAGAGATTTGTTCTAGTAGCATTTGTAAATAGGGTATCATGTCTGTATCTTATACAACAAATAATGACTAGGAAGGTAGTATGCAATGTGTTAATTATTGGAACTGTCTTATCAATTTGATTTGAAACTTTCTCATTGCTATATATTTCTCAATAAAATTATGGAAAAAGTAAAATAAAAGATGAGAAAATAAAAAATAGAGGGATATATGAAAATGATGGAAATCAGTAATGCCCAACATAGGAAAGAAATTTAATCAATGAAAGAGATGCAAAGAAAAATCTAGGAATTAAAACTCCACTGAAAGTATGAATAAGAGCTTGAATAAAGATGAGGACAGAATATCAATTATAGAAGACAGGATTTTGGCTGGCAACCATCAAAAAAAGTATCTTAAAAATAGCAATGGCCCATGAAAAATCAACCCAACAGCTGCAAGTTGAGGCAAAGAAGAACAGCATATGATTATTCAATCAATGAGCAATCAAGAGAGCACAAATACTATTCAAAAATGTCTTCACAGAAGTAATGACAGAAAATATTGCAAATATGGATACAGAATTTGAAATACAAATAGGTGAAGCATATAGAACTTCATACAGTCCTTACCAAAATAAATCTATACCAAGGCATGAAATAACCAAGACTCCAGAAATTCAGCATAAGCACAGAATATTAAAAGTGGTTAAAGAAAAGAGACAAATCGCCTATAAAGTTCATAAGAATCACAGGATATTTCTCAACACAAGCCTTTAAATCAAGGAATGCTTGATGAGGTATCTCCTATACTAAAAAAAAAAAAAAAAAAAAAACCCTCCAATCTAGATTGATGTATGCCACAAATTATCTTTCAAAAGCAATGGAGAAATGACATAGAATAATTACATTCATGACAACCAAAGCCAGCTCTCCAAAGTGCACTGTAGGAATTTCAGAAAGAGATAATGAAGACCACAGTTCTAATA
>NW_004524649.1:9555475-9556947 GCF_000260255.1 Octodon degus | reverse complement strand
ATTTAAAAAGATGTGATTTTTTTTTTTTTTTTTACACAGTGGAGTACTACTGGGCCAGAAAGGATAAACTTCAGATATTTCTAGATATACAAAAACACCTTAAGACCAATCTCTTAAGGGAAATAAAACAGACACACAGGTATAAATATCACATTGTTTCTTTGGTGTGAGAAACCCAAAAGGTAAATAATAACCAAAGTATATGACAGGTATTGTGAAAGAGGAAGAAAGTGTTCTAAAGAAAGCAGAACTATGGAGCACTATGGAAGGCAAAGGGGAAAAAAAGAAGAAAATTAACAAAAGAAAGCTAAAATAGAAACAATTTTTTATAAATAAGGAAGAAAAGAAAGGTTGAAAGGAGGGGGAAGGATTGGGGAAAAAAGAGGAATCAAGATGTATCTTGTAGAGGCACAAAATCCCTAAGATGTATATGGTCATTATGTGTACATAAATTGTACCAACAACTTCATTTATTATTTTTAAGATTTATTTATTTATTTATCCATTTGGTACAGTATTCACTATATGGCTCAGACTCATAGGGATCCTCCTGTCTCAGCCTCCGTGGCACTGGGATGACAGGCATGCACCACCATGCCCAGTTTCAGTGGCAAGCATGGCACAGTGCCAACACAGCTTTCAGTACTAGGGATCGAATCTGGGTCCCTGTACTTGCCAGGCAGGTGCTTAGATCACCAAGCTATCTCCACAGCCCTAAACTTAGTTTAAAAATTAGAAAGAATTTAATAAATTTCCACAACCTAATAGGACACCTCAAGGATTTAGAAAAGCAAGAACAAATGAAATCCAATATGAGAAGCAAAGAAATAATAAAGATCTAACAAGATATGAACTTAAAATTACAAAAGATCAATGAAGCAATACTTTATTTTTTAAAAGATAAACAAAATGACAAAGCTAGACTAACCAAGAAAATGAAAGAATAAATAGAATCAGGTTTTAAAAAATAAGAATCATTATAGCTGATACCACATAAAATCAAAGAATCACATGGGGAGTATTTTGAAAAACTATGTGCTAAAAATAAGAAAGCCAAAAAGAAATGACCAAAATTTCTGAACACTTAGGGCCTATTAAAATTGCACCCTAAGGACACAAAAATTTTAATAGACCAATAAATAACAAGGGATGAGGCAGGGCCTCCACATAAAGTGAGGTCCAGAACAGGTGGCCTCAGTGCTGAATTTCATCAAATTTTTTAAGATGAATTAATGATAATTCTTCCTACCCACTTGTTCAAGAGAGGACTAGGAATTTTTTTTTTCATTTTCAACCTTTTATTTCAGCACCTGGCAAATACTCATAAATGCTGAATGAATAGATGCTGTCATCAGGGTACATTGAAGAAATGTATTGAGTGTGGTGTTTTATTTTGAAGAGTATTAAGATGTAATTTTGAATTAATAAAAAGATGTATGGTGTATCCAAGCGTAGGATCCTGAATACTGAGA
>NW_004524649.1:9514228-9554285 GCF_000260255.1 Octodon degus | reverse complement strand
CGCCCATATTCAGAATACCACAATGACAGGCACTCCCATCATGAAACAACTGTTACAAATTACCATCTACAGTGCAGTAGCTTAGTTCCCAGGTATCAGTAAGGACTAGGAATTTTAACTAGAGGATTCAGACAAAAAAAATAAAACATGTATAAACAGAAAGAGAGGAAATCAAATTTTCCCAGTTTGCAGATCATGATTTTAAACATAGAAAGACCTAAAGACTTCACCATAAGACTATTTAAACTGATAAACTAACTTAGTATAATAGCAAAATACCAAGTCAACACTGATAATAAGTAGCTTTTCTATCTACTACAAAAAAAAATACCTGCTAAGAAAAATATCAGAAAAGCAATCCTATTTAGATTAGCTATTAAATAAAATTAAAGGGACCAGAAAGATGGTTCAGTAGAATAAGCTCTTGTCTGGCAAGCTCAAGGACCTCAGTTCAATCCCCGGTTCTGCCAAATAAAATAAGTATCTAGTAAAAATATTCACCAAAAAAATGGTCTTTACGATGAAATCTACAGAAATATGAAAGAAACAAAAATGAATATACACAAAAGATGTAAAGACACATCATGTTCATGTATTAGAAGAACTTTTTTTAAATGTCCATACTACTTTACGGAGTCTATAGTTCAATGAACTTCTCACCAAAATACTAAAAACATTAGTCACCGAACTAGAAAAACATTCTTATAACTTATATGGAGGTACAACAAAGACTATGAATAGCCAAATCTTATGCAAAAAGAACAAAACTGGAACCATCACAATCCCTGATTCAAAGACATGCTCTAGTACAATATTAACCAAAAGAAAATAATACTAGTGTGAAAATAAACACCTAGGCCAATGGAACAAAGTACATTTTCCAGAAGTAAACTTGTGCATCTACAGACAACTGATATTTTACCAAAGGTGCTAAAATATAGAGAAAAGACAGCCTCTTCACAAATAGTGCTGGCGAAAGTTCATATCCATATGGAGAAAGATGAAACAAGCTCTCTGCCTCTCATCAGGCACAAAAACCATCTCCAAATGGATCAGACTCCTAAATAAAATACATACATCTCTGAGAACTACTGGAAGAAATTGCAAGGGAAATACATCAGGATCTTGGTAGAGGCCATGGTTTCTTGGACAGACCCCAAAAGCATAGGAAACAAAAATAAAAAATGACAGGTAAGACTGGATTATATCAAACAAAAGTCTTTGTATAATAGAGGAAATAATAAACAGACAACCTACAGAATAGGAGAAAATATTTGCCCAGTATTCACCAGTCTCAGGGTAAAAATCAAGAATAAAGGTCTCAAAAAAAAAGTAACAAACTATCAAACCAATTTAAAAAAGGAATTATCTAGACACTTTTTAAAAAGCTAATGGCAAGCAAATCCACTAAAAATGTTCAGATCGCTCAGATCATAAATCAATAGGGAAATGTAAATCAGAACTATGAGATATGGTATGATGCCAGTGAAAAAGTTATTATCAAGTAGATGTGTGCACACACACTAAAAAAAAACAGCAAATGGGGGGCTGGGGAGATAGCTTTGCAGTCTAAGTTTGTGCTTGGCAAGTGCAAGGTCCTGTGTTCAATCTCCAGTACCACACACTGTGCTGGCCCTGGAAACCCGGACATGCTGTGCAGGCCACTGAAACAAGGCATGGTGGCACACACCAGTAATCCCAGAACTGGGGAGGCTAAGACAAGAGAATCACTTTGAGTGTGAGCTGTGTAGCAAGACCCTGTACCAAATGGATAAATTAACATTTTTTTAAAACATAGTAAGTGCTAAATTGAGGACAACACTATGCAAAACAACAAGTACTGTGGAATTCATATTACTTTGTTTAGTGAACTTCTGTATCATTTTAATGTTTTCTTTTTCTATTATTTTGTACTCTCCTTAGAACAAAATAAAACAAATGAACAAAAAAAATGAAAATATGTCTTCATTCAAAAAAGAAAGCCTTCCCCAAAACAAAAAAAGAAATGCTTCCAAAGATGTGTAGATGGAGTCTAGTGCACATACTGCTGGTGGGGACATAAATTAGTGCTACTGCCATAGAGAATACTGTGGAGGGTCCTATAAGAACTAAAAATAGAACTACCAGTTAACCATTTCTCGGTATATATTGAAGGGTAAGACAATCATCATGCCAAAGAGATGCCTCCATACTCATGTTTACTGTGTCACTGTTCACTATAGATAAGATGTTGAATCAGCTCAGGTTACCATCAATGGGTGAGTAGAAAAAGGAAATGTGGGGGCTGGGGAGATAGCTCAGTAGAATACGTGCTTCTCTGGCAAGCGCAAGGCCTGAGTTCAATCCCCAGTTATGAATGAATGAATGAATGAATGAATGAATGAATGAATGAATGAATGAGAGAGAGAGAGAGAGAGTCTACAAATGTGTATACACAATGGAGTACCATCAAGCCATAAAGAAGAATGCAATTTTGTCCCCTATAGTAGAACAGATTGAATTGGAATACATTACAGTAAGTGAAATAAACCAGGTACAAAAGGACAAGTCCCACATGTTTTCTCTCATATGTAGAAACCTAAAAATAAGCCTGAAAGTAAAGGAGTCATCAGCAGGGATTGAAAATAAGAGGAGGAAAGAGGGTAAAACAAAAGGTGGTTGGATTTGATCAGTACATGCTGCATACATGTATGGAAACACTACATTTACCCCAATTAATATAGAGAGGTAATGTGTTAACTTTTTAAATAAATGACCATGGGATATCATGTCACCTCAGTTAGAATAACAATTATCAAAAGTCAATAACAAGTTACTGCACTGAGTATGAAGAATGGGGAACTTACATATTTTGGTAGCTATATAAATGGCACAATCATCATAGAAAACACTATGGAGATGCCCTGTTTTGAAAACTAAAATTAGAATCCCCATATGGTACTGTAAGCCCACTACCGGGTATGCATCCAAAGGAAATTATTCCATCAAAGAGATACCTGAATCCCATGTTTACTGCAGCACTATTCAATTAGCAAAGATATACAATTAAACAGGGTGCTCATCAATGCATGAGTGAATAAGAAAAGTGTGGTATCTTTGTAACATGTGTACCCAGCCATGAAAAGGAACAAAATCCTGTGAAGGGAGCAACATTGACAGAACTGGAGGTCACTATGTTAACTGAAATAGGCCAGTCATCAAATGAAAAACATCACACGTTCTCTCTCACCATTGGTAACTAGTAAGTCAATTTCATAAGAGAGTGAAATGGAATAGTGGTTGCCAAAGACTGGGAAGGGCAAGGGATAGAGAGCAGCTAGATATGTAATTTCAGTGAGGTACCTAATAAAAGTAATTGATTTCAGTAAACCCTGATAAGTTGGGCCCCACCTAGTCTTTGTTAGAGTAGTGCAAGCTAATGAAGAAAGGGGGGAACACACAGTTATAAAAATGAAAGAAACTGGGATGATCTTGGAAAGAGTGTTAAACGTGACTTGTAAACTTAGGTGAAAGAAAATTTTTGATGACCAGTTGCATCCCCTCTAAGCTTCCACTTTGCAGTTGAGACAGCTCAGGCTACATCTAGACATTTCATGGGGGCCTCAGTATGGAAGCTCTAACACACAGTAATACTGACTGGAGATATGGAACTGATGCATTGATTTTTTTTTTAATCTATTTGGTACACGGTCTCACTACACAGCTCTGACTCAGTGATCCTCCTGTTTTCAGCCTCCCCATTGCTGGGATTACAGGCATGCACCACCATGCCCGGACTCGGTCGCCAGCTCAGGGTGCCCAGGGTGGGGCCAGCATTTCATGTGGCACCAGGGATCGAACCCTGGTTCCTGTACTTGACTAAGCAGGTGCTTAGGCTGCTGAGCTATCTCACCAGCCCTTGCATTGAATTTTTTTAATGTGTTCAGTCTCAATTATAATTACAAACACAGACAACTAATGGTTACCATACTTGGCAGTGTACGTACAGAGAACAGGTTGATTGGAGATTGGCAAATGAATATAAAAGGATACTAGGAGGGTGATGATATTTCTTAAAGGAGGTGTTGGCAGCAAGAAATAGAACAGACAAGCTTGGCAATGCACAGGGACTGCGGTTCAATCCCCCAGCACCACATGCCAGGCAGCCCCGCCCCCTGGTGGGCTGAGCTGGCCACACACACACACACACACACACACACACAAATAAATAAATAAATAAATGTTTAAAAAAAAGAGCCTATCTCTTACTATAAAAAAAAAGAAATAGAACAGAATAATATTATTGGCTCAGAGGATAGAAGGGTATTTTGGAGTTGATAGTAGAGATAGAATTAAGAATTATTCCTAGGTGTCTGGTTTGGAAAATCGTATGCATGGTAGGGCAATGCAGTGAGGACATTCTAGTTTTGGAATAGTGTGAGGAAAAGAGATTGACTTTTAATTGCTTATAAAATATTCAAGCAAAAGTCCTATGGGAAGGTGAGGAGCTCAGAAAAGAGATGAGGTGGACATCTCATGTCTGTTCTACCCCAAACTGTCATCTCCTTCTGCCAACCTAGAGGTTTAAACTGAGATGTCCTCCTTAGGCAGGCATGACCCCTCCTTCTTAGAGCAGGGAGGGGACACAATGGTGCAAACTGGACCACACGCCCTTACTGCAGATGGAGCTCTTCCTGGAGCTTTAACACATGGTACAAAAAAAGACATGTTTAGACTCTCTATAGCCTACTTTGATTTTATTACTTTTTCCTTATAAGGCGTCCCACTGGACTTTAGTAGAAATGCTATATCCTTCACTTACAAAACTCAGAGTCTAGTTGGAATAAAATAAACTTAGAAAATCTTACTAGTAGTAAAACTGGATGATGCTACAAGAGAAAGCAGACCCAGAAGCATAGTGTGGTCTTTGCATTTCTTTCTGTTTCATTCTCTACACCCAGTAAGCGGCTAAAATGGGTCAATTTTGTGTTAAATCCATTTCTCTTCTATTGCCTGTAAAAGTCTACATGTAGCCTTAACTGAAAACTTTAAGAATGAAAAACAAAACCAAACATTTTAAATAGTCAAATTATCAAATAAGATGAAGCGAAAATGCCAGGACGTAAATAAATAAATCACGAAGTCCAGGATGGCTAGTAAATTAGATCTTTTCTACTTAGATTATTCTCTTTCAACTTAAAACCTTTGAAATTCATGGTAATTAATCAAAAGCTTAGGTTGTGTTAATACTTTTTGAGACCTGGTTCCACAGGTTAACCCTCCAATGGCCTTCATCAATTCAAACACCCAGTAAAGGTCTCTAACACCATATCTTATCTATTGTTGTCTATTTTCTTACCTCATTTTCTACCACATCCTAGTTCTACCTTCTGGCTCCACTCTACCTATAGTGGATATCTTTATATTTTTAGAACAATCATTGCATGTGTTGGAATAGTTTTTTTACAGACATTCTTTTTCCTCAGTTTTAAAAGATGCCTTATCTCCCACCTCATCTTCCCCTCTCAAAAAGATTCTGATACACTTCCTTTCATAACTGTGATCTATTTGCATATGTGTTCATTATTTATTGTCTGTCTTCTATAATGGAGTATAATCTGCATGGAAGATGAAGCACTGGTTCTTTTTCACCACTGTAGCCTTCAGAGTTAAAAATATGCCTCGCACATGTAAGGTACTCCAAGCAGTACAGGCAAAATGGGCCTGAGGCAAAAAATTCTGTCTTCACTTGTCTCTTGTATTTTATTTGGAAATACTGAAATCCCCAAAGGACTTCCATTACAGCTTATTGGCTCAGTCTGCGTCATATCACCTGGGCCAGTCTCCTAAAAATGGACTGGGTTTGCCATTTTTGGATGAGATATAGTCCAAATCACTCCTGGGGAGGGGCCAGCTCTCTTGACAATGCAGGGATAGCCTTTTGCTATCTGAGAACAAATATACCCAGTGAGGAAGGGGAGATGGTTGTCTAGGAGGCAAACAACAGAGTCAGCCATCATACTGATATCAAGTTTCTCAACTCTGGGCCAGCTATCTTTGAACCCGTGAAGTGTGCTTCTGTCCGTCATGTAGGATCACACCTCTTGCTTTGCATTCTTCAATTCACCCACTGTTCATTGATGCACCGTGATGAGCATCTTTGCCCCTCTACTATGCATCAGACTGAATTGAACTCTGAAAATCTAGGGCTATAAAGTCAATCAGACAGGTCTCATCTTAGAACTATATATAAAAGCAGTATACCAAATGTTATACTATATATAAAAGCAGTTGTGCAGTCAGTTATAATACTGTGATTTAAATGGCTTATAGCAAGAAGTTGACATTGCAGACATGGGAAGAGTTACTAGATTTCCAAGTAGAATTTTTTTACCTCTTGAGTGAGTAGTTGATGATTAAGTAACCAAATAAAATTACCGAATGGATATACATATGCTAAGGAGGCCTGACCTAGCTCTTTACATTGATTTCTATATTCTACAAAGCAAAGGAATTATAGAGATGCATGCCCAGCTCCACATCAGCAACATTTTTCCTTATTTAAACCTTGATAAAGTCTGATAGTCAAGCTGTATCATTGTGAGAGGACATTAAATTTAAACTTTGCTACATCTGATAGTCTAATTTAAGAGTCCTCAAAGAGAAAAGCTGCTGTACATAATATTTTCTTTTTTTTAAGATAGAGTCTCACCATATAGTGAGTGAGTTCAAGGCTGACCTTGAACTCACTATGTAGCATAGGCTGGCCTTGAACTTGCAGTGACCTTCCTGCCTTAATCTCGCAAGTGCTAGGATTAGAGGTGTGTGCCATCATGCCCAGTAATATTTTCTTTTTGAACCATGTTTTGAACTTTAACTAGATGTAACAATATCTCCTAACAATAATTTCTAAATAATATCTATACTAATCACACAAAATACTTCTAGAAAATCCCACTGATGATGCCATCATTGAGACTTCTTCTCCATAGTTCCCATATTCCATCAAGGTAGCAAAGGTACATCCAAAAATAAATTAACGAATAAACAATAGCCATAGAAAAATAGTAAAAATCAACATAATCTCAGCAAATACAGAATAAGAAGTTTGTCGAAATTTAGCATGGTATTATGATTAAAACTTCTTGAAAAGAAAAAGAAAATAAAAGCAAGCCCTAGAAAAACAAAGGGACATTCTGGGCCTGAAAAAGTATTCCTACATAAAGCCCATAGCTGATGTCCTCATTAGAAAATGGGGCTGCAATTCAAAAATGAGATTACATAAGGCTTTCTTCCTGAGATCAAGAGTAGATATGTGTGCCTTTATCATTTCTTCCTTTATTATTTCTTTTTTATTCTTTTTTCTTTTTCTTTTGAAGCAGGGTCCTTAAACTCACTTACATAGCCCAAACTGGCCTTGAACTCCAGCAGTCCTCCTGCCTCAGTTTTCTGAGTGCTGGGATTACAGACATGCAGCACCACACCCGGCCTTCATCACCTCTATTTAACACTATTGTGACATTTCTAGCTAAGGTAACTGGGTGATAAAGAAAAGGTTCACAGACTGAAAAGCAAAAGGTAAAATTATATCTATTCACAGATGATATGACTGTGTACGTAGAAAATTTTAAGGAATCTACTGTAAAAAAAATTAGAGTGAGATCAACAAGTTTGTAGAATACAAGATTGATGTACCAAAAAAATTGTACTTCTATACTATAGTATAAGGCAATAAAAATAATGTCAATAAAATAATACTAGTTACAATAGCAACAAAAAAATAATGCTCATGAATAAGTTCAACAAATGGCACACTTTACACTTTGACAACCATAAAATATTGCTTAGAGAAATTAATGACCCAAATAAATAAGTGTTCATGGCCTAGAAAAAGAACATTGTTAAATTAAAAGTAACCCTTCATTTCTCATTCTATATCAAATACAGAATGGGAAAGCATGGCTGTCCTCAGAGTCAGATGAACCAATTAGCTAGCAGTAAGTAAAACTATACAACAATATAAAGAAAATAATACTATTTGGAATACAATCAAATTACAGAAATAAGCTTAACAAGAGATGCAAACTTATACTCTATCGAAGTCTCAGCTGGTTTACTGAAACAAATGAGAAGCCATCCCTAAAATTCACACAGAAGTGCAAAAATAGCCAAAACAATCTTGAAAGAGACCAAAGTTATTGTATGTATACTTCTTGATCCCAACGGTTAGTACAAAATTGTACTCATCAAAATAGTATGGTACCAGCAGGATAGACATAGAGCTCGATGGAATGGTATTAAGGTTCACAAATAAAGCTATATACTCAAAGCCAATTGACTTTTCAACAAGAATTCTGTCTCAGTTACCTTTCTCTCATTGCTTGGACAAAATGCCCAATACCTCAAATTAAGGAAGGAAGGGCTTATTAGTTTGTGGAGGTTTTAGTCCATACATGGCTAGCTCCACGGCAGAGGAGCACATGACAGAGGGTAGCAGTTCCTAGAGGTGGAAAACAGCAAACAGCAAAAGGAAGGAGCAGTGGCTGAAGCAACCATTCAGTTACACAAAAATAGTCTTTTGAACCAATGGCACCAGGGGAACTCAGTATCTACATGCAAAGAATAAACTTGGGCTCCTAAGCAAAGCATATAGAAAGATTAGTTCACAATGTATCAAACACCTACCATGGAGAATTAAAATTATAATAGCTTTAAAGGAAAGCATAATCATCAATCACCATAACTTTGGCTTAGCAATGTTTTCTTATATATGTACCCAAAGGCAAAACAACAGAAAATAGGCAAATTAGATTTCATCAAAATTAAATTTATTTTGCTCCAGAAGACATAATAAAAAAAGATGCAAAGATGACCACAAGATTGGAGAAAATATTTTTAAGTCATAGATATGTTAAGGAAATTGTATCCCAAATATATAAGGAATTCACAACTCAATGACAAAATGATAAATTATCCAGTTTTTTTATCCAGTTTCTTAAATGAGAAAAAAAAATTGTATTTTTTCCAAAAAGATACACAACAGACCAATAAGCATATAACAAGCTGCTCAGTATTATTAGCCATTAGGAAAATGCAAGTCCAATGCAATTAATTATAAATTGAAGCAAAACCCACAGTGAGTACCACTTGACATCTACCTGGATAACTACAGTAAAAAGGGGATATAAAAATAAGTGTTGATGAGGATTTAGACCCCTGCTGGCTAAGGTGGGTACATCCAGAGGCCTCAATGGGACCTTGAGAGTCCCAAACAATTACTGGTAAGAACAGAGTGACAAAGCTGTTGTGGAAAACCCTCCAGTGGTTCTTCAGAGGTTAAGCACAGAGCTACTTGATGATTCCGCCATCCTATCCCATCCTATCTATACTCAAGAAAAAATGGAAATGTGTCCTCACAAAAACTGTTACCCCACTGTCCTTGGAAGCATCATTCATAATGATCCAAAGAGCAACAAACCAGGTATCTATTAGCTGATAAAGACAAAAAAAAAAAAATACACAATGAAATGCTATTCAATATTGTTAAAAGTGTAGCCATACTAAAACATATGAACCTCAAAAACCTTATGCAACATGAAAAAAAATAAGGAATGGAAGGCCATATACTATGTGAAGGGACTCACAGGCAAAGAATCTGTAGAGACAGAAAATAAACTATTGATTGCCTATGGCCGGGGTAGGTGATGTTAGAGGAAAATGGGCATTAACTTCTAATAGATACACCTTTTCTTTGTGGAGTGATGAAATGCTTTGAAATTGGATCTTTGCACAATTTTACGAGTACACTAAAATCACTGAATAGTACATTTTAAATGGTTGAGTGGCATGACATTATATATAACCTCAATAAAGCTGTCATTATTAAAAACAACATGAATTTTCCAGTATTCCGTAGAGATCATAATGGTCAAAACAAGTTTCAAAGCCATACAAAGAAAGCCAGCGAAATGAGGCAGTCACTATGGCTTTTTTACACAAACTAAAACTACCCTTCAAGAAAAGCCTAATCAGAAGTGATTGCTGCAGGTTGCAAGCCAAGAGTTGAT
The DNA here is from genome assembly GCF_000260255.1 of Octodon degus. NCBI lineage: Eukaryota > Metazoa > Chordata > Mammalia > Rodentia > Octodontidae > Octodon > Octodon degus. The sequence continues at coordinate 9,544,239 of NW_004524649.1, read as the reverse complement.
CCAGACTCATGTGTGCAAACTTAACTTAGGCCTGACAGAGGCAGTCCTGCCTCTCTTGATTCTTTTAGCCAAGTTCTGGGTTTTCACGCAGCCTGAAACACTGTTCAGTTGGTGAGGGCAGCAAAGGCTGTGCCTACACACAACTCCCTCCTCAGCCACATACTCACGAAGTCCTGAGGCACCTGCTGTCCCTGCACCCCGAGTCTCTTCTGTGTCCTCGTTATGGCCCAGGCAGGCGTCCAATCTGCTATCTGACTGCCTAACTACCTGGGGGAAACCCTCCCCTCAAGTCCTTCCAACTCTTCCTCCAACACTGGTTGTCACCTGTTCAGCTCCTTTCCTGCACAATAATTATATTGCATTCATAGCTTGATTTGACATTTCCAAAGAAAAATGCCATTATAGCACCCTGAAAAGCGGAAATAACCTGCTGATGATATTTGAAGAAAAAAAAAAACCCAACACTTTCAAGATTTATTTCAGCTAAATCTCTCAGAATGCTGTTACTAAATGCTAGTGGATACTTGAACTGGCTCATTTTTCTTTACCTAAATACTCAATTTTGCCCTACTTCACACATTAGGTTTCTACAAACTATCAGAAGAATTCAAACTGAGAAACCTAGAACCTTAAGTATTGCATGGGCACAGAAGGTAAGAATAAACCTAAGAGAACTAAGTAATTCATAAAAAACAGCACTAAGTGCAAATTATGTGATTATTTATACTTCTCACATTTAAAATTGTTCACAGTATTATTAACAGTTCTTAAAGTATTTGTTTCCATTTACCATCACCTGTCGGCTTAAACCTCAGACCTTCATTCTAACTCCTCCCCATGGATACATTTTATTCTGACCATTTAGTAAGTGCTGTCATTATACTGACATGATCAGATGCCCAGCACTGGGTTCAGATTGTGATTTACATATCTGTTGATTGGATGGTCTTGACCTCCAACTATATAGTCCCTGTCATTCCTAACAGAGTACTGTATGAGTTTGAAATATTACCAAAACTTCATTTGTCTATCCTATGAGACTTTTTCATCTGCTTTCTTGAAAGATATGGAGAGTCCATCCTGTGTTTAGATAATACTTTTGTAGGTATCGGGATATTAGGGTGAAAAGTCCCCATACAAAATTAGCAATCCTGGTCTTTGGGAGCCAGACTGGGTTTTCAAAATCCTCAAATGCCCAGCAGCACCAGTACCATTTTCTCCTAGAAGCCTTTTCAAACACTCTCTTTCCTTGTCAGGTCACTTTTGTTTTCCTCTAGCAAATTATCATTTTGGATGCAGCTCAGTCCAAGAGCAGCTTTAATTAATGAGCCAGGTTTCTGGCATTGATAAGAATTGCTAGGTGAAGGTCGAGTGTGGAGGGCAGTTCTCATTAAATACGCAGAATGTGGCTGCAATTGGAAATGATACTGTCCATCATTGCCTCTTCCTCTGTCTTATTGCAACAGCAGGGATGGCATTCCAAACTTTAAAGCTCCAATAAAAAAGGGCAGCATAAGGTGAAACATTTGCTTGCACCCCAGCTCTTAAAATAATGCAGTCCTACTACTTATTTAGCTGGACAGAACCAAATGGCACCCCTGCGGATGGTCAGCAGACGAGCCCCTCCTAACCTCAGCACCCCCTTCCAGGCCATCAGGTCCATTCATATAGCCAGAAGTCAGACATTCTGCATGGTGCTTTGCATCCAAAGAACTAAGCCAGAATCATAACAGCATTTTAAATATTATCATTTATATTTGTTAACTATCTGCAGCATATTTTAAGTTTTTAAAAGGTTAATTTTATAGGGCTTTTACAGCTTATTTTTTTATTATTCTGTAAAGAGAATGTGAAATAGTAAAGAGAGAAAAAGAAAGTATTAGAAACAATACAGAATTACACCAAACAAAATAATAGCAATTTGACAGTAGCTGCTGTAGTGCATAATGTTGTCTTCAAATTGGTTGTTCAGATTAGCAGATGTAAGCATTAAACAGTGGACATATATATATGAAACTTAATAATAATTTCATATATAAAATATAAGTATATGAAATATAAATTTCATATTTAAATAAACAAGCTTCATATATATGACATTAAGAAGGACAAGAAAAAAATTAAGCATCAACTACTCTCCTCTGTAGACCAGCAGAACTCTCTCCCCCACACACACACTGGCTTTTTCCTCATTCCAATACAGTTGATTTTTCTTGCAACTAGGGACATCTCTGACCAGAGTAGTATATTTGTAATAAGTGATGGACTTACCTTCATAAATGTATCAAATCCTGTAACATACATCAGGGTTCACTCTGGCACATAGTCTATGGGTCTGGATAAACTTGTAAGAGCACACACCCATCCCTGTAATATCCTTTTTAATTTTAAGCATTTTATTAGCTATTTGCAGTACATAATGTGTACTTTCCTTGTAGGGGGTTGGCACATCCACATAACACATCTAAATTCCCTTCTTATCCCCTTTTCCTCCCCTCCCTCCATCTCTTGATGCCTTTCCAATTGGAGAGAGATCTCTCTCCTTGTTCTTTTTTTTCTGTCCTATTTTAGGTTCCAGTATCAGAGAAAATGTGACACATTTAAAGTTGTGTGTTTGATTTATTTCACTTAATATTACGAGCTCAAGGTGCATCCATTTTCCTACAAATGATTCAAGATTTCTTTATGCTTCACTATAGCATTGTTGTATCTTACAGAACATTTCCACAATCCTAACAGTCCTCTGTACCACACAGTCATCCCTCCTGCCTGCTGGCAACCACTAATCTTTCTACACAATCTCTGTAAAAAAATTTTTCTGTTCTAGAATGCCATGTATGAGGTGTGATCAAAAATCGCAATGAACATTTAAGTTAAAAATAATAAAAATATTACAGTGAGAGACACTGCCATCATTTTCCCTCAAAAGACTCCTGTCAGGCCCGGGGAGATGGCTCAGTAGAAAAAGCACTTCCCTGGCAAGCGCAAGGGCCTGAGTTCAATCCCTTGTTCTGGAAAAAAAAAAAAAAAAAAAAAACACTCCTGTCCTGCTTCATATTCCTTTCTTTATCCCCCTTTTAGAAGCAGTTCTGCAAGTCATTTTTTATGAACATCTCTAGTTGCACTGTTCCTGCTGCTTTGATTTCTTCAGACAACTCAAGACATTTACCTTTCAGGGTCGTTTTTATTTTGAGGAAAAGCCAGAAGTCTCAGCATGATAGATCTGCTGAGTAGGATGGATGGGGACATAGTGCATTGTTTCCACAAGTCTGTCCTTCTGTTGGATGGCACTCAACAGTAGCATTTACTGGTCTTGCATTTTGTAAAGAAACAACAGAGACCTTCCCTAACTGCTTCAAAGGGGCAAGAATGATCTCACAAGGATGTTCAAAACAAGGGGTGGTATTTTGTGCAGGGAATGCACAAAATGCTTAAACATTCATATGGTTGTCTTAATTTTCTCATTGCTGAGACAAAATGTCTGCCCTGTGTAAGTCAAAGGAGGAGAGGCTGATTTTTGCTCACAGCTTATGGAGGGTTCAGTCTGTAGTCAGCCAGTTTCAAGGCAGAGCAACGTGGCAAAGGGGTGCTATAGAGCAGAACAGTCCACGAAGTGGCAGGCAGGAACCTTCCTACCCCTTTTTACTCCATGTAAACTATAAATCTGTTGCTTAGGGCCACCCACACCCAGGGGCAATCTTCCTGTTCTCTACACTCAGAACTATGCTAGTCCAATCAGAGGGCGTGATGCAGTTATCACGCCCATGGTCTAGCAACCTCCAAAAAGCCTCACCTTGAGCACTGAGGCTTTGGAAGGACATCTAGCTGTAAGCTATAACAATACCTCTTAGAGTTGAAATTATACATTTAGCCTTTTACACTGGCTTTCATTTGGCAATTTCACTTAAACTTTTTCCATGACTCATCATTTTGGTGCTGAATACTATTCCTTTTTCTGGAGGAACCAATTTGCTTACATAGTCATCTACAGAAAGACACTGTGATTATTTCCAATATTTAGAAATTATGAATAAAACTGGTATAAACACAAATATGTTCTTAGGTGGGCATAACATTTCAGTAAGGAATACAGGTTATGGCTCATATGGTAAGAGTATATATAGAGTTTAAGAAACTGCCACACTGTTTCAAGAATAGCTCTATCATTTTATATTTCTACCAGCAGTAACTGAGTTTTTTGTCTCTCCACATCCTTGCCGGCCTTTGGTGGTGTTCCGGACTTGGCTGTTCTAAGAAGTGTGTAATGTTATCCCAATTATTATTTTAATTTACATTTTCTTCATGACATATGATATGAAGCATCTTTTTATATACTTATTTACCATCTGCATATGTTGGTGAGGGAGCAAATTTTTATTTGCATTTATCTATAATATTTATAAATGATTTAGACATATGAAAATATTCACATTTTACAAAGCCCAATGAATGAAATTATGGGTACTGAAAAAGTACATTGCTAGAGAGGTTAGCATGTTGTTTAATGGAAGGTCTGCCAATTCATCAACATGGGAACTAAGTTCCAACATTAGCACCAAGAAATGGCATTTTCAAGTCAGTTATAAAATAGCCATTTTTTTTTTCAAAAGCACTAGAAAACAAAGAGTTGAATTTTGAAAAAAATGCCTTTACTGCAGCAAAAGTGCTTAGGCTTGCTCCACCCTAAGCTGGCCACAGTGGGTGGCCAAAGGGAACTCAACACAGCATTAGTCCACACTATGCCCCAGGCACAGAGATAACCCTAATCCAGATACTTAGCAGTGAAGGTTTGTCCGGGATTCCTAAGCCAAAGGATGAGTTACAGAGAGCCAGTGTTAAGTGGACTGGTGTTAAGTCTGCCAGGTGGATGATAACATTCTGGAAGCCACCTTGTCATCCCCAGCCATCACAGGTGTCTGGCATCCCCATTCCTGTCTACTAACGACAGAAGTTTTCAAGTAATTGCATTCACCCACTATGAGCTATGCAGATTCTAATCTTCCTGCCCTTTCCTCTTTGCATTGCTTGTCCAAGGCTCAAAGACCCACCTGGAGCATTCGGTTGGCTGGAAGGCCCTAAACCATATGCTTGGCTCCAGCTGCTAAGAAGGGGAGAGAGCAAGCATATCATTTTTTTCTTTTTCTGGGAAAAATAAGCTGAGCCTCTAGTTGGTGTGGCAATGCACCAAAATTAGAAAATGGGCTCAGGGAAGCCAATGAATAACACATGACTATTAGACTTTTTAGCCCTTTCTTTACTATGCCATTTTAAATTTTTTTATTTTAAAGAATAAAAAAAATCAAAAATAAAAACAAAGACTGAAGCAGAGAAACATACAATATATGCAGTACAGAATTTCAAAACAAGAATAGAAAATTAACAATGGTTGTTATATTATGTATTTTTATCATCAAATCTGTTGCTCAGATTATCAGAAATACATATGCAAAACTGGACAAATACCTAAACATTAACTCTTCCTTTCAGTAAACCTTAATTGATGATGCTAGTTTTACATTCATTCCAGAATCTGTGTTTCTGTGTTCTACCAGCTGCCTTTCCCCTTCTGATGTGCCTGGCTCTTGTCTCTCAGATTTCAGCTCCTCTGGCTACATCCAATGCCCACTGTCCCTGCAGTCACTGGAATAGTTTCCCCTTCCCTAACTCATTCTGATCATGACCTGTGGGATTGTTCTTTCCTCATTAACTGTGAAGCCTGAGCATTTCAAGATGTAACCTCCACAAGCAATAATTAGCCCCCTGACACAGATCTTCCCAAGTGTAATATCCAGTAAGTAAGAAGAGTAAAGGGCTGTGAGAGCTTCCAGTCTTTGCCACAACATTCTTTTACCCCCATGACTACAAAAAGCACCTGCTTCTGTTTCTTGGCGCCTCGATTCTAGTTTAATATCTTGACTTGACATCTGCCTTCCACCACCACAGATACTCCAGTGTCTTCGTAATCTTCTCCATCCATGGATAGTGAGGTTCCACCCCAGCCCAACAGCTTTTTTCCTATCCAATTCCATATCAGTGTTGAAGGGGAAAGGGAGTAGGAAAGTGAAGACAACACTAAAGGAGCTCATTGGCTGTAAAATGTGACTATCTTCAAGAAAGGACACACTTATGATTTGATGAGGGTGAAAATACAGAAAACTGAGAGATAATTGGTGAGGGCTGAAGCAAAGCCGTGGGAAAAAGAGTCACTGCAGAAGAGCAATTATCAGAAATGAAGAGGACATGAAAATATCTTTTGCTTTTTTGAGTTTGACACACAGCTGACTAGAAGGATTTAGAAGTCACAGCACAACTTGATAAACAGCTTAAACTTCTGTTTTCTTAGCACCAGCCCCAGGCTGGCTACCATGGGAGCTGGAACACAAAGAATAGAGCTCCTCCCTCTCAAACGTCCTCGGATTTGTGATCAAGGCACTTCGTGCAGAGCTCACGGCCAGCAGCTCTGTGCTCAGCCATGTGCATTCCTCCACCACTAGCAGGGCCACAGGGTTCCATACAGTTAAGCTAAAATTAATGTAACAGGAATCAAGCATCACGACATGATATACCCTTTCCTGCCTACATGTGCAATTATAGCTCATACTCATCGAACCCTTAAAAAGCATTGGACTAACTACTCTTCATGCATCATTTCACTGAATCCTCATAACTGCTATTTGAAATCTGATTGTTACTGCTGTGTTTACAGGTAAGGAACCTAAACCTTGGGCAGGCTCCAAAGGTCACACAGCTGGCAGAGGGAAGCTGGTATTCATAAAAGACCTTTCTCTGGTGGCTTGTGCTCAGGAGCTGATGTTCCTATTTTTGGACAGCCTCTTCCTTTTCTTTTTCTGGCCATTAAACGATGGTTGCTCTTCAAAGCTTTGGTCATGTGAGATTCCTTCATGAGGTCAGAATCCACATCTCTGTCCTCTGAACTGCTATGCCAGTTCACTAAAGCCAGCATGCAGCCTAAGAGCTAAGGCTGTATTTTATATGATTAGTTTATTAAGTAGTCACTGGCAGGGGCCACAGAGTTACAAGTTCTAGTCCAGCTCCATCATCCACTAATGGAATGGCCACTACTTATACTCTATCTCTCTATTGTATTTGCATGATAAAATCTAGCTTAGAAGGCTGTTATAAAGATTCAAGTGAATGCTCAGAACACAGTCATCATTTTTCTGGCTTTCTCTGCCCTCTTTAATCATAAGGGAATTGCCCATGTTACATTTACATCTGTTATATCAGGCACATTAAACTCACATTGATTCCTTGCCTTCATTGCTGACACCAGACACCTACCCAGCCCATCCCTGTGTTGGCTAGAAAATATCACCATAGTGGGTTTATGAAGAAAATGGATGATCATTCATCCACCAGCTATTGCCATCATTTCTTCCCTCCAAAATCACTCATGTATCACAGCATTCCTTCATCTATGGATCACTGGCAGTATTATACAAAATATTTCTTATTGTTATTTTATTTACATTGTAAATAAAACATTGTATCATGAATATATAACATTGTATTATAAAAGTGTTCATAAGAAAAAGGTGAAAGAATTCTATGCAAAACATCTATGCATCTACTATCTAGATCCTTGTCTCAGTTACTTTTCTCTGATAGCTGGGACAATTAAGTTCAGTTAGTGGAGATTTCAATCCATACTCCACTGGCTCCAAGGCAGATTGGCACATGACAGAGGGCAGCAGTTCATAGCAACAGAAAACAACAAAGAGCAAAGGGAGAAGCAGCAGCTGCAGCATCTAGCAAGCCTCTCTTCCTTCACTGACTGTGAAGACCAGAGCTCCTCGGAAGAAGTGTCACCAACCATCTTCCTCAAGTCCCTTCATATATCTTTTAAGTGCTACGTCACCCTAGGGAAGACCCTCCACACCCTCAGTTGGGCATTCTGTGCCATAAACAGGGGGCCCCATGCTCCAGAACATGGACTCCCCGAGCCATCCAGCCAAGACTTCAACTTCCCAAGTTGACACAATGTGTCATTCACTACAACCCATTCCTTGTCAACTTGGCAACTAGACATATATCTTTTTTATCTTTTATCTATTCATTTAAATTAATTTTACTGAGAAACAAATAGCAATGAGACAGCTTCAAAACCGATGGATAGGACAGTTTCAATAATTAATAGATTGCATATTATTGTCTTCATAGTGGTTTTTTACAGGACAAGATGCAGACATAATATGCTGTCCAAACACTATTAGTACAAATCTTTCTTCTCATTGAATTAAGAAAGTAGTTGTATATCTATTGTAACAATTTTGGATATACAGATACAAAATGGTCCTTCATTTGTATCCCCTTTTTTGTTTAGTTTTGTCAGAGATGGGTATTCCATTGCCATTTAAATATTGTAGACATATTTCTTTAAACCAGTCTCCAGATATAGAGATATGCATATAATTGTGACTAACATGCTATAACTATCTTGTATATAGGTGGAAATGCACTACTTTCATTACCAAAATAAAAGGTAAGTTTCCTTAGTTTGATGCTTATGCTTCTATATTAACACAGATTTAGCAATCTTTAAAAACTTGTACTAGATCTATCAATATTTTATTATAATAGAACCATATAGGAGTGAAATAGTACAATTATAGCCCTCTTTTTTGTAGCTGATCACGGAGTTGTAGCTAGTACTTAGAGCTACCTTCTTCCACTACCCATTCTTTACTCCCTTGGCCTTCAGCAAGCACCTCAGCAGGTTATGGTTCTTTCCCTGGTGGAGTGATCCATACCTTCATTCCAGAAGGCTCTGGATGATTTGTAATTGTATCTGTATTAGGTTGTTGTAGTTTCCCATTAACTTTAATAACAGGGCATGTTAATACTAAGAGGTGCCCGAACGGATCTCCTGCATTCCATCATATTCTTCCTTTCCTCCATTATGGAGTAGTAATCAAATTTCCTCTTCATAGTCTGTGTCAGTTACCCCTGAAAATACAGTGACTTTCTTTTAGGCTTGTTTCCTCATAGGCATGAAAAGACCAAAGTGACCAGGGGTAAATCTTAGCTCCCAATTTAATCGTATCATTGCTGTGCTTCCTGGTACAAAATAAACATTACTATTCCATAAAGTGCACAGCATGATGCAAACCATTGGAACCAAAACAATTCCAAAATCCAGAAGGGCAAACATTAAGTCCTGTAGTTCCATGTGGAATATCCAAAGCAATCAGTAAGGAGTTGTGAGCTCCAAAAGCCTTACATAGCTCCACCTCTACAGCACTTGTGCTGGTTGTAGCTCCCCTGGCTTTTCTCTGAGGCTGGCTTTGCTCCTTCCTTGCAGCTTTTCTTAGGCATACACACTGTTGTCTTTCCCAAACTTCTAAGGTTTTGACTGAATAAGCTTCTCACTCACAGCTTCAGATTGCCCACCCAATAGCACACTACTTGGCCTCCAAGGCCTTCTGAAATCTAGGTGGATGCCCCCTTAACCACAGAACTGCATTCTGAATTCCCCTAAAGCCAGTGTCACGTGGATGATGCCAAGGTTTGCTACTCACTGGAGTAGTAGCCAGACTTTCCTTTCTCTTGGCTGTAGGGATCAAGTGCCTGGATTGCTGAGCAATCTGACCCTGATTCCTAGGAACAAATTCTCTAAGTCACCACCATTCAGGAATTTGGTGTGGTTGCTGTCTCTATTCTGGAATATGGAACTCTGTAACTTTTTTCCCTAAAGCAAAGTCCCTCACCCTTGAAGTTCTGAGGCTGTAAAGATCAGAGACCTGCTACCTACTGTGATGCCCTCTGGACACCTTTTCTATTCTCCTGTTCCTCCTGAGCAATTGAGATCTCAGTTCTATCTTTTCGGTCCACAGCCTTCCTGGCACTTCCTTTCTTGCCAAACTCACAACATTTACATCATCCTTCTGGGCTCTATGCTCTTGATTCTCAACATAAATCTGACTAAAATCTCCCAACAATAGCCATTCCACTGCCTCAACAATAGCCATTCCACTGTCTTGAAAGTTCCTTTGTCAGATTAACCAGTCCACTGCGCTTAACCTCAGTCTCACACAAAGTCTCTGGACATAAGCATAACACAAACAAACTTTCTGCCAAGCCATAACACAAATCATCTTGCATCCAACAACCAATGCAATCCTTCTTTCTAGCAGAAACCTCCCCAGCCTGGTCTCTACAGGCAGCATTCTGGTCCTTTGAACTCTGATCAGAATCTCCCCTGCAAAACAGCCAAAGGTATTCCAGTTTTTCTCTTTCAAGCAATCTCTCTGATCCTTTTCTGTCTCTTCCCATAAGCCATTCCCAAAGGCTCTTAAACGACATGGTCAGATATAGTCACAGCAACAACCCTACTTCTCTGGTACCAAATTCTGTCTCAGTTACTTTTCTCTCACTGCTGAGACAAAATACCAGATTTCCAAAATTAAGAAAGAAAGGTTGATGTAGCTCAGTTAGTGGAGGTTTCAGTCCATACTCTGCTGTCTCCAAGGCAGACTTGTACATGACAGAGGGAAGCAGTTCATGGCAACAGAAAACAACAAGGAGCAAAGGAAGAAGCAGCAGCTGCAACATCTTGCAATCCTCTCTTCCTTCCAAGCTGACTTCAAAGAACAGAGTTCCTTGGAAGAACTGCCACTGATCATCCTTCCTCAAGTCCTTTATATATTCTTTAAGTGCTGAGTCACCCTAGGGGAGGGCCCTCCACACCCTAGTGTGGTGTCTTGGTTACTTCTCACTCACTCCTGGTACAAAATACCCAAAACCCAAATTTAAAGAAGTAAAGGTTTATTTAGCCTGCAATTAGTAGAGGTTTCAGTCCATACTCAGCTGGCTCCAAGGTACAGTGGCATATGGCAGAGAATAACCTTTCATGGTGGTAGCAAAGAGCAAGAAAGTAAGAGCAAATTGAAGAAATAACAGCAACAATGGCCAACAGAGAGCAAATCTGATTCCTGCTGCAGGCCAGTGTAGCACTCACATTCATGATCCCAGCAGCATTTATACCCAGAATCCCAGCAACATTCACGCCCAGAATCCCAGCACTAGATCATGAATTAATCACAACATCTAGAAGTCTTCCCCATGACTGCATGAAGCTTTGGGGGGACAACTAGATACAAACCATAACAGATGGGTCCTCCACGTTCCAGGGAGGGGCCCCAGGCCCCAGGGCATGGTATCTCTGAGCCATCCAGCCAATCCTTCAACTCCAAAGTATCAATCACTACAGACCCATTATTAACATTTCATCAGATCTGCCTTACATCTATCCATCTGTCTATCTTTGCATGACTTTATCCTATTTCTAATGAATTTGCTAATGTATGTAACAGGAACTTCTGCGTTATTGCTCCAGAATGCATATCACTGACTACAGTTAAATACATTACAATTTTTTGTTAAATTTATATAATATGAAGTGGAGAATTATTAAATGCCTTTTTTGATGAATTTTGACCCAAATGTCTGTTAAGACACAGAACATTATCACTCCAGAGCATTTTTTCACATCAATCCTCAGTCTACCCAAGCTAGTGACTGTGCATAGTTTAAACTACAATCTAAAATAGTTTAAACTACATTCTAAAATGTCACACAAATAAAATAAGAACTTTTAAAAACTAATATTTAAGTAAGTAACATTTTTACATACTAAGAATAAGTAAAAATTATATCAATGGCACAGAAGGGAACATATATATTAATACACATAAACACAAATATAGCACAGCCAAAATTGATCCTCTATCTACCCACCTAAATTCACCCTTGAACCACATGTGTTGAAGGACCACTGTGGTTCCTAAAGGTTGTTGCAGGGGCTCCTGAGGCCTCTAAGACCTTCTCAGGCTCGCAAAATCAAAGCTGCTTTCATCATAAGCCTCAGTAGCTACTTGCCATCCCCAGTAGTCCCATGAACATCGAGTGGAGATTTCCAGAGACTGCATGATGTGACCTCACGCTACGTTAAAAGTGAAGGAAGATGTACGAATACGGCTAAAAGTCTCCTTTTAAGTAGGACATTAAGATATGCAAAGCTGAAACCATGCGGTTCTTTTCACTTATTATTTTGTTTGGAAAGCTATAAATGATTTTAATAAAACATTATTGCTACCATGTAATACATTCTTTTTTTAATCTTTTTTTATTCATCTCTGTATTTGGTATAGGGTCTCACTACCCAGCTCATCGTGATCCTTCTATCTCAGCCTCCCCAGCGCTGGGATTACAGGTATGTGCCACCATGCCTGGTTTTGGTGGCTGCACAGTGGCATGGCACGGGGTACTAGTGATCAAACCCAGGTCCTTGTGCTTGCCAGGTAGACACTTAGACCACTGAACTATCTCCCCAGCCCTATGTTTATTCTTATATAAATGAATTAATAGCCATATGCAGTTTTGAAATTTTTCCTGCAATGTTGTTTTCATATGGCAAAATCATTAAACTTAAATATAAGCAAAAGATCATGATTAACATCTGTAATCATTTTTAAGAAGCCAAAAGGTAAAGTAGCCATGATATCTATGAGCTCTGATGTTATACATCTGGGAGGCTCTTCCTGGCTTGAGACAGGCTCAATGGCAGATTATGAGATTAGAGGCTTCTCCTCTTTCCAACCTTCTGACAAAGTCCAGACCCTGCCACAGTGCCACACTAGCAGAATTGGCAACATCTGAGACATCTGAGAAACTAAACCAACTTGCAAAGCTCTGGCACACATCTCCCCATAGTGCCTATTTTGTTTCCTAATTCTCCACATGCTGGCCTCATCAGAATGGTCTCCACTTGAGTGAAAATAGAAACACTTGGAGGCTGGAAAGGCCAGCCCTGACCTACCCTGCTCTGCCCTGCCTGCCCTGCTCAGGAAGGCACACTGGGGCCACCCTCTACTTCAGCAGCAGGAATTTCACTCACCATGCTAGAAACATTTTCAAATTGAGCCCCTTGTACATAGTTGGATTAAAAGAAAGCTTTCGTTAGAAGATGTAAAGCTAGGTTTTATTTCTCTAGAAAGCCACAATTCTGTCAGAGGCAGCAATTCAGCATGGAGAGGAGCTGGGGGGTGGGGGCAGAGACAGGGAGAAGGAAGCAGCCCGTGATGAAGGGATGCGCTACACATGCTGGAGGAAGATGGATTTGAACAGCACTTGTAAACGGCCCTGGCTGTGTGTGAAAAGTCCTTCACATTTATCTTCCTCTCTTAAAGCGAACATAGAGTTTGGTGGTTCATGTTTTGTTCTACTAGCTCTGAAGTCTTACCCCAAAAAACAAAAGTTGTACCCTGCTCATGGGTTGTAACGGCTTTCCTGTTTACCACAGGTAGAAAAGAAAAGAGAATCATGTCTCTGCATTTCAGAATCACATCTCAAAAACTGCCTCTAGGCTGTACCTGTTCTTCAGCTTTCTTTTGTAACTTAACATCGTTTCTTTTCTTTTCTTTTTTTTTTTTTTTTTTCTTTTCCTTCTGTACTTGCTTGGATTAAAAGCAAGCTTCGGTTAGAAGATGTAAAACTGGATTTTATTTTAAGCCACAATTCCAACTATCAGAGGCAGCAGTTCACCATGGCATTTTTACTCTTGGCATTAAAACAGGATCTGTTTTTATCTTGACTCCTTTAAGCCTTTAACCCAAAATGCAAGGTCAAGAGATGGCATTTAAAGCCATCATTCTACACAGCCTATTTTTAGACGCTTTTCCTTGATGATACATAGTTTCAGTCAACACGACTTGGGATTCTCACCTGGTGCCTTTATAAAGTGATGAATGTCACAAGAGCTGAGAAGTCATCTCGTTCACATGACCCAAAGATCACTAGCTATTCTTTATCTGAAATAAGACAGATGAGAACTTTATTTTTTTCAATTATAAACAAGAGCCTCCTTTCATCCATCTCTAAGGAGAAATTTTTGTGAAACTGGGCATACACCCTTCCAAGGACAATACGAAGGGACAAAGACTTCAGCCACAACCTGAGGGACATTACCAGCTTTTCATTTCTGTGAAAAATACCTGGAAAGAATCAATGTGATGAAAGGAAAGATTTTTTTTTTTTCTCTCATAGATTCAGAGGTTTCAGTTGGTGGTTGCTTAGCCCAGGGGCTTCCGGACCTGAGGCAGAACATCACTGCGGGGAGCACGTCCTGACACAGAGCTGCTTACCTCACAGAGCCCAGGAAGTAAAGGCAGAGGAGTAACTGAAGTACCAATAGCCTTTCAAGGCCACGCCCCCAGCAATCTTACTTCCTCCAACTAAGCCACACCCCCTGAAAGTGCCACTACCTTCCAGTAGCATAGCACCATTGACTGGCAGCCCGGCCTTCAGCCCAGCCATGGGCTTCAGAGAGTATTTTAGATCTAACCCATAACAGGGATTTAGGCTATCAGCAAATCCCTGAGCAGAAATTCTTTGAATAAATGTTGCCAGCGGTGAAGAGTAAGCCAAAGCAAAGGTCAGCAGATGTCTCTTCCAGAGAGGGAAGGTGCCTCCCAAATCTAGTTGAGAGACACATCTGAAGCCACTTGTCCAGAGCTTCCGGTTGGGAGCCAAACCCAAGAATATCAGTGACAAATGGACAAAAGGAGAAATCTCTGGGGGCCTAGGACAGACCAACAGGGATGCTAGAGCAGCGTCCTTTTCCTATCGTTTTGCCTTCCCTCCACCACTAGTCCTAAGAAAATCAACTAGAAGTGAGAAAAATTATGAAATTCCCAGTGGAAAATCTTGAGAGTAGCAGATCTAAAACACAACTTAAGGGTGCTGAGATGAGAGAAAGCTTGGAGAACAACAAGTTCCATGGTGACTTTAAGTCATGTGCTTTGGATAATGCCACAGGAAGAAGCAGCACTCCGTTCCCATGGAGATTATGTAGCAGAATTTATCAGGTCACTGCTTTTGTGAGGGTAGACCCTTCCAGGACCTCAAAGGTGTCCTGGCATCTGAACTGTCCATCCAGGATGCAGAATTAGCACTGTGGACAAAGCAATCAAAATGGACAGCTACACTCTGGGTACCTTCACTTGCCCAAGGCAGCTCTTGAAATCAGAATGGAAGCCTGAAGTTCTGCATGCATACCACTGACCCTAAGACTTCAGTCTTTCCTTCCCTCCCTCCTCTTCCTTCTGTAGCTTCTAGGCTCACAATACTCAAGAAACAGAGTGGATTTGCTCATCAGCCACCTAGGCGAGTTGCCCATTGGGCAGCTATCCAAATCAGAGGACACAGTTCCCCACCTGGAAATGAAATGACATCATGCAGCTCTGAAGGTAGCAGTCACTGTAGAGACAGGATGCTGCTAAGTTGAGCTGGTTTGTGTCAGAGGGTCAGACGTGATGTCTCACCCACTGTACCACAGCAGAGGCCACAGGTACAACGGCCCGGCTAGATGATCTCACTCAGAGATGCAATAAAAACCTCTTATAAGCCTTTTGATTAAATTCAGCGGTGCTAAAACATCTGTGAGACTTTAACAGGCAAAGACATTTATGAGTAAGAACTGCTTTTTCTGACTTTGGCTTGTACAAAAAAAAAAAAATCCCCCATCGAAATCAGTCTCTATATTAAAACAGGTTCACATCAATTATGACATTTGATCCTCAGGAGATCCTGCCCCTTTCTCTCTCTCTCTTACGCAGCTAAGTGATTCTCTTACACCAACAAATTGCAGAGAGCAAAGGGAAAACAGCCCATGTTATCAGTGGCACTAAATGCAGTTCATACCCAACTCTGTGCCTCAGAGACTCATCTGCTTTTGAACTGTTTAGGTCAGTTTTCTGGTGCTGTGGTCTTTTCTTTCAGCTATCGGTAACAGTTTCAATGGTTATGATCACAGTTCCATGAACTTAATTTGCTGTAGTTTTAAGTGAGTGGTTCTCTATCTTGTCTCACACTGATGTCATCTAAAAGATTTTTTTAAGTGTTGGGTCTCACCTGCAGAGGTTTTGATTTAATTGGTCTGGGTTATGTGTTGAGCACTGGGTGCTTTTAGGTCTCTCTAGATGATTCTAATATGCAGTCAAGCTTGAAATATTCTGGCTAAAAGCAATGGTTCTCAAATTTAGCATCTTAGAATTGCCTAAGTGGCTTGATTACAGAGCCCCACTCCCAGGGACTGGGTACAGGTGAGGCCCCAGTTGTGACAATCTCCCAGGCAATGTGATTCTCCTCACCTGATTACCACCCTTTGCAAACTACTGATTTTCTGCAGTACCACCAACACCTTGCTGAAGGGGATTTTTGTTATATTACTCTTTCTGCAAAGATGGTGTTCCAAGAAGCTGATCTCCAATAATGACAGCTGCCATGGAATAAGACAGACGCTTGCTGTCTTTTAGACTGCATGCAAATCTCTCAGATTCTGAGCCTGTCCTTACGTTCACCAAGAGAAGGCACCAGGAGGAGACAATGAAGACCTCAGAAGATGTATCTTGTGATATTTTCTGTAGTTTCTGGCTTTGCTTCTCTCATTCGTATGCCATGCCAACCCTAGCAGGTGCATGAGTTAGTGAACTGTCCTCCAGGTTTGTGCAAAAAGCTTTTCCCTGACTCAATCAGGACAAAGCCTGAGGCCCCCATAGACTCTGACCTTCTAACTTAACATCCTCGTTCAGCATGGGATGGGTAGTGTCCATGAAAGTGCAGCATCTTTGGGGACCAAGAGGGGATTCCTTGGGCCCTGGGAAGAGTAACAGGAAGCATTGAATGTCCCTTGGGCAGCATAGGTCTCCTCTGCTATGCATGAATGGTATTAGTGCCTGGTGTAGACTAAGGCAAGCCCTGTGAATCTGGGACAGTCCAGGGAGAGGAACACCAGGGATGCACCACTATGCTCCTCACTACCCTGGCACACAGACCTTAAAGGATGATGATTCAGAGATGTACTTTTTCCCCCAACTGAGGAAAGCAACTGTGCAAGTTGTGTGGCCCTGAGACAAGAACAAGCCTTTCATTGATATTCTCTCTACAGAGCAATGATCATAAAACACTCTAAAGCTCTAACTGTAAAATCTCATTTCACCTCAGAACTCTAAGGCAGATGATTCAGTTGATGCAAATCATGTCATACATTCAGGGTGAGAAATAAAGACATGGGAGGATCACACCATTAATTTAGTGTCCTAGTGAGGGCTGGATGTTCTGGTTTCTATTCCATGTCGAGGGATTGAGAAGAGGAGCCTCAGAGGCTGTCATGAGGTCACACAGAAGTAGGGGTGTAAGGCTGCTCTTGCACACCAGCCTCAGAAATCTCCTTGAACCTAAATACTAATTCATATACTATTAATGGAACCTCAACTCACCAAACTGTGTGTCACCTCTGAAGAGCTCATCTTCCAAAGAAAGGGGATTCTCTGGGGCCTTCTCCAATATCTTCTCACAGACCCTGTTGCATTTTGAAAAAGATCATCAAACTTTACTATGCCTCACAATCATCTGACCAATTTATAAAACACAGGATACTCACCCTCATCCCCAGAATTTTTGATTTAGTAGGACTGGGAATTCACAAGGGGCTGAGAATTTGCATTTCTAACAAGTTTCTAGGTGATGGCGTTACTGCTGCATATTGGAGATGGTTCTTGCCAAATTTATACAATAAGATAGATTTGCAGCCCTTGTACACTAGAAGCACATAGAACTCTTGTAGAAACTATAAATACCAGGCTCCTCTCAAACCAATTAAATCATTCTAGGTGGAGCCTGGACATTGATGTTTTCTTAGATGGTCTCTAGGTAGGACCAAGATAGAAAAGCTCTGCAATAAGAGGAACCCTGTATAGAATTATAAGGTTCTCAAACCTCTTGATCAGGAATTCTCAAAATATTTCTGATTACAAGATGATCAGTACCAGTGGTTCACCAGGTACTTGTTAGAATGGCAAACTCTCAAGTTCCTTCCCAATCTATAGAATCAATAATGCTGGGTGGTCCCTATCGTTGAGTTTGAATACACACTCCAGGTGAATCTGAGGCTTGCTAGTTTGAAACTACTCTATCCCCTTGTATTCACTACAAATGACTCCCTGGAAGTAAGGCTGTTTTCTAGGGCAGAGTCTATGGCAGGACCCACAGCAGGCTGGAGGTACCAGCTCCTCAGCTGGTGGCAGGGGTGGCTGAAGGACAAGAAAGGAGACCATTTATCAGGCTGTCAAGGAGGAACCATGGCACACTGCTAACATCCTTAAACTTTCTGAGGCATCTGGTTTCTAAATTCTGTAAGTTCTGCAGATGACTTTGTAAAGGGCTTCACCTCTGAATACACAGATGCAATCCAGCGTCGAGCAAAATAAGGATAGAAATAAACCAAGGTTGGAGCTTCTTTCTTTCCTTTCCTAGACTTCTTCCAAGTTCTACCCACTGCCACTGATTTGCCAAAGGAGCGACTGATGTGACTTTCATTGCTTTTCTTGCCCTCAAGACCAGCTCAAAAAAAAGACCAGCTCAAAGAAGTGATTGATTTGACTTAAACAGGTCGCCACCTCCCACAGGTGTATTCACTCCAAAACAGAATGGCTGAGATGGGCAATGCTGAACACAATAAAACATGTGTTCAAAGGTGGGCTATTGAGAAACTGGCCATATCACTTAGATAACTACCTCCTTCTTTAGATAACTACCTAGCTCTCTGTGCCCCAGATTTTATATATCTTGGTTCCCTTTTGGTCTTTTTCCTTAATATAACCAATATAAAAGAGTGCAAACATGGCCAAATATTCTACCCCTACCATTAAAGGAAGTCTATCTTAGTGCAACCTAAATCTTTATTGGCCTTGGGACCCGCTTTGGCTAATAGGACATGAGAAACACTATGAAGGGAGAGACCTAAAACTTGCATGAGCATGGTGACCTTGCAATGGAACTGAGCGCATGCTAGTGGGCTGAAAATAAGAGGCCATGACGAGTGGAAACAATGGTCTCTAGCTATGATGGAAGGTATGCTAAGTGAAACAGCCAACCTACCAAATGAATACAAATGAGTAGGCCCAGTGGAGATCAGCCAATCTAAGCCAGACAGAAGAGCCACCCAGCTGACCTGCAGAATTGTAAACTACATAAATTGCTGGGATATTTGTTATACAGCAAGAGCTAACTGGTATACTTGAATACAGTTAACATTATCTTAACTATATCTGAAATCTGCCTGGAAAGAAAAATCATCCCAGAAGTACTCTGAGATGGCTTCCCCGAGTGTTCTCAGTCATTAGGTTGCTGATCTTTCAAGATCTTCTAAAGATCAGCATTTATGTCTGACTAATATTTGCCCCTCTCCTTTCTGTTCATGCTTATCTGCCTACCTTCGCCCTTTGTGGGATTTTTAAAAGCAGAAGCGATGAATCAGTTGTCATTGTGCTTCCAGCTCTTAACTCATTTCTTATTCTGTTGTGCTGAGCAGAACCAAATGAAATAGGAGATTAAGATGAGCCTGGAGGAAGAGTAGGGAAAGAAGCCAGCAACATTCCGCACCATTCACAAGCTGGACCTGGAATCCTCTTAGCCTGGAGAAGCCCTTGTCCACCAAGCTAATGTCACACAGACAAACTAATGCTTAACCAGCCCAGGAAGTTGTTTTGTGAGGAGGGACCCTGGCCTTCCTCCCCTCACTTCCTAAGAACTCAGGAAAAATCAAACGAGTCTTATCCAAAGACTCCATAGATACCTAATTTGTATTATTTTCCTCCTTTTACCGCGATGATAGAGAAAAGGGCTCTGTTTGCCAATCCATACTGCAACACAAATTCAGCATTACCAATTTGACTCTTTTCTTATGTATTTAGTACAAGGTCTACAGGGTCTACACAGATTGCACTTGTACTGATCCTCCTGTTTTCAGCCTCCCAAGTGCTGGGATTACAGGCACATGCCACCACACCCAGACTCAGTCAAAGTCTCAGTGCGCCCCAGAGGCAGGGCCAGCGCAGCACACCTTGGATTGAACCCGTCCCTGCACCTGCCTGAGCAGGTGTTTTAGTCCACTGGGCTATCTAGCCAGCCCTAATTTGACTTTTTTTTTTTTTGGTTTGGTCTTTGCCCACACCTGTTTTTTGGGGTTTTTTTTTGTTGTTGTTGTTTTGTTTTTTTGTTTTGTTTTGTTTTGTTTTATTTTTTAGGGTTTTTTGTTTTTGTTCATTTGTTTTTGGGTGTTTTTTTTTCCTTTTTCAGTCACAAGGAATAGTATAGGACTTTTTCAGATAGTATAAGGACTTTTTCAAAAGCTTACCTCCTCCACTGTTACAGTACTCTGTTATGACCTGAGCTATACCTATAGCTCCTCACCTGGTCATGACAAGTGACCCCTCTGGAAAATTTGTGATATTCAATTAACAGACAAGGCTTGGAGACTCTGAGCTGAAAAGATCTATACACAGTGGAAGAACCAGATCTGCTCCCCAGCTGTCAGTTCTTAAACACATGTATCACAGATGTGCCATGTAGCTCTTCTTTTGATAACTTGTTTCTCTCACCTACCCTCTAGAGCTGACTCACTTTGCAAAGGAAAAAGAGAGATGAAAGCTCTTCCAAGGGTCACATGGCAAGGCAAGGGATGGCCTCTGGCCAGCAAGCTTTGCATCGTCATTGGGCTGTTACAAAACCCAAAGCTCTTGGCCCAAGATAGCCTCTGCCAAGCTGCCACCCAAGAACACAGAAAGGGACTTAGTGGGCGGTGGTAGGCAGGACAGCAGAGAAGATTAAAATAATTACAGCTCTAATTGATTGGCTCTGCTGAAGAGATTAAAAGGGAAAACACATATTGAAGAAGGCACTCAACATCCACACTGGGACAGTTCCCATCTGCCACTGTGGCCAACTCTCCTCTCCTCCCTCCTGGCCCTTAGTCCAGTGTCCTCTGCTTCACAGCCCCCGACACACTGACGAAAGTCATTCTTTGTGGAAGACATCACACTGTGCTCCTTTGAAGAAGAGGGTCCATAACAGCAGGGCCAAGCAGCTTGAAGCAGCAGACAAGGGCCTCTGGTCGGCAGCCCCCCAGCATGGCCTTGCCAGCAGAGCAGGGAAAGTGGCAAAGGAGGATTTTAGAGCAAGGACAGCCCAGGGAAGGGAAGTGGAGCAGCAGAGACAAGCCTGAGCTTCTTCATACAATAACTTCTCCCAGAATGAGCTGCCTGGGCTCCTGGGCTCACACAGCCTTGGTCTTGGTTTTAGCTCAGCACACTTCCTGATTCAGCTTCTGGCTTCTCAACACTCGGAAGCAAGGCCAGGGAGCAGTTTTGCCTTGTCCCTGGCACCTTATGTAGGAATCATAAAGAAAGGGCAGATGCAGGGGTTGGACCAGGGAGGAAATAGGAAGGCAGATTAGGAGGGAGGAACAGGAACTGGCACTTGTCAAAGGCATCTGCTTACTGAGTCTGAGCAAGGTCAAGAGCAGGTGATGGGGATGGATTGGAGAGAACCCCACAGCTGCCTTTCCTAGGCATGGGACAGGTGACATCACCTCATGGCTGGGAATGGTGAACGAGTTTGCACATTCAACCCTTCTGCTGAGTGTCCCTTCTCACTCTGGACATGACATACAGGGGACCTCAAGGTTTACCTACACTTTGCACTGTGGAGGCTACAGCAGACATCTTTGAAGGCTTTGAGAGAGGGTTCCCTGAATCCAGAGATCAGAGTAGGCAGCTAATCATGCATCCACCGGGAGAAAATGCGTCATTCATCCCCACTCACTGCCGAGGTCAAGCCAACACTGCTATGCCTATTGCCAAGTGATATTTCTAAAAGTCAGATTATGTTTTAGAGTTCGAGACCCTGATTCTGCATTCTGAACGAGCCACCATGCTGCTGCTGCTGCTGCTGCTGATGATGATGATGATGATGATGATTGAGGGCAGTTTGAGTAGTGAAGGTTTAACAATTTCAAAACTACGACAACTGAGATGGGACCACAGCACTCCTAGTAATGATACCCCCAGTCCCTCTGGGGGTGGTTCCAAGCTGAATGGCCTCCATGTCTCTTCCTTTTCCAGGAGAAAGACTAGCTGGATGGTGCCAAGAGGGACTTACTTTGTCAGAATAACAGCAGGAAGAGATGCAAGCTGCCATGTTGAGGTGTCACTGGAAGCTGACCCTGTGTATCTGCTGCATCAGAAAGGCCAGGCCAGGTTATGTGTAGTCACAGCCTGTGAGTCTTGGGGCCTTTCAAGGTGAATATCTATTTCTCACTTGCATAACGCCTGCCATAGGAATGGATGGTGCTCCAGGCATCTCAGAGCCCTGATTTAGCTTCTTTCTGTCTTCTAGCATTTCCACATTAACCTGAGTTCCTTCAGTCTCTGCGACAACAGGGACTAGGCTACAGAACCTCACCGCAGTTAAATGCTTTCATCTGGAAGTGATGTGTAAGTTTTGTTCACATTTCACTGACCAAGCCAAGTCATCTGGGAAGAGCAGATCTGGAACAAAGAGGGGCAAAAGGAGTTTACTTCCTTCTGTGGGAGTATGTGAGCCAGCTTTCAGTTACTATAAAAAGTAATTATAAAGAGCAAAGGCTTATTTGGGTTCATGGTTTTAGGGCATTCAGCCTATTATTAGACAGACCTATTATCTGGAGCCTAGGTCAAGGCAGCACATCTTGGCAGAAGCAAATGGAATAGCTAAGCCTTCTACACAGCCAGGGAACAAAGAGGAAGAGGTTGGGGTCCCCAAATTCTCTCCAAGGGCATGGCCCAGTGACCTAGAGACCTTCCACAGATTCACCTCCTAAAAAGTCCACAACCTTCCAATGGTACCACTTAGGGGCGAATCCCTTAAGACACAGGCATTTGGGGATATTCAACATCAAAATCAGAGCAGGAAGAGTTCCTTGTCTGCCCCAACAGGGGTTTGATTTTAAAGAGGTATCTTTCATAAACTGATAGGTAAATGTTTACAGTTCATGTGTTATGGTAACATTATCCCTTCGAAGGATCTAGGGTAGCTTTTGTCTCATCTTTTATTTTTCTTAATGTGTCCTTAGGTCAGAAAAACACAGACTAACACCAAGGAGACCTGACATTTTGTTCCAGCTCTTATTCTGGTTCTTGACACTGGACAGTGGATTGTCTTTTTGTTTCCTCGAAATTGCATGATGCTGAAACTATGGTTGCTGTAAAGACACCTTAAAATGACAGATGAAGAAATGATCAGACATGTTAAAAGTTCAAATATGCCAGGCTCTTGTTAAAAGTGTTGGTTGTCACAGGACATCTATTTTGTCTTGCTCGAGCCTTCCATGAGATGATAGACCCTCTTCGCTTATTATTGAAATCACTTCTCCATTCTTTAACCACTCTTTGGTCCCACAGTAGGGCTATTCTTCTGATATGCTTTTGGTGTCAGCAATTCTAAGAGAAACCATCATATTGGAAGCACCTTCCAAATGCAGTTCTGAGTTGCATTGATAACCCTGACAAAGGTGACCCCCAACATCACTGTGGTATCTGCAAATGCTTGCCATCCTCATCTGCTTCCTCATTTCACTAATATCTAGGAAAGACTTAGTGCTCAGCTTTGAGTGGTGTCTGTGTACATGGACACACAGGAAAAGATTTGACTTAGAAGGGTCATATACTAGTGTTGTGGTTTGGGGTTTTTGCAAGGGGAACAATATAATTCAGGACACATTTTATAACAGTAATTTATAATGAGTCACCCCAAAATCATATACAACAAGTGCAGGAAGTCTACCACATACTAAATTCTAAAGACTTCATCTGGATCCTAATATCCTGCGTGAGTCCAGATGAAAAACCTACAGCTCATAAAAATACCTCCCATAAGCCCAGTTGGAGACCTAGAGCCCACAACAAAGTTTCATGCAGATCTACTTCATGGATCTGTGCTGGAAAGGCCTAAGGGTCAGTGGTGGAAGCTAGAAAGTTTATGCCAGCAGGATGAAGGATCTGTGCTAGCAGGCTGAGGGATCTGAACTGGAGCTAGGAAGCAACGCTCAAGATAAGCACCAGAGCTCCCCCAAAAGTACCACAGCCATCCTCAGCAACACCAAGATCCCAAGCTCCTCCGGTGATTAGAAGAGCTGATTTCCCATTGGGAAAGTCAATGCATCAATCTCCATGAGGCTGAGCAGTGCACCATCTCCCCCACCCCCAGGAAGCGATGATGTTCAAGATGAGGACCCAAGTTTCTTCAAAGTTCATCAGGAAAGCCAGCATTACAATGTCCTCCAGCAGAACAGCCCAAGAGAACTATCAGCCTCCAACAGCTCCAACAGCTCCAACAGCTTCTCCAAACAACATCCCTAACAGCGTTTCAGCAGCTTCTCCTGTTCTGTCTCTATGCTGCTGGCAACAACCCTCAGGTGGGCCTCCCTCACCCAACACCATGCTAGATTAATTCAGCTGTGTACAATAAGTTGACTACGTTAGAAATCCACTACAATCAAAAACAAAACAAAACAAAAAGCAAACAGGCAACTAGATATCTACAACCAGTAAAGGCTAGATCAACTACAAATAACAAAGCCAACTCCAGTTGTCTGAGGCCAAAGAAGAATTTGATGATCCATGAACACAAGTGACAAAAAATGTGATTTTATCTCTAAGATGCCTACATCCAGAGTCTGGCATTCTGAATAGATTCCTTTACCTCATAATTAGTCATCCAGTTTTCTTTTATGTGCTTATGCTCTTCTACTGAGTTCACGCTTCAGTTCAATTCAACTAGAAAGGAACATGGCAGCCAATGTTCTAGGCTTGGATGTTTCCACGTAAGATTCTGAGATAAAAGAGGCCTCTTTATTAGGTCCAGTTTGCAAAATTCCCAAAGAAGGCTTTGTGTGAAGTTGTTGGTTAGTAAAACTTTCTTCCTAGTTCAGTTATTTGTTTCCCCCCTAAACAGCTCATAGACTAGAGCAACTAACCATATTCCTAACTCACATGGTGGGTTTATTCTTCAAACCAGTTTAAGGAATCATTTTGTTATTTACAATGATTTGTTCAATAAACTAAACTTGTTAAGACAAGGTATTTTGTTGGCAATTATTATTATTATTATTATTATTATTATTATTATTACTATTACTATTATTGATAAAGAGTCTCACTATGCAGCTCAGACTCATAGTGATCCTCCTGTTTCCAGCTTCCTCACCACTGGGATTACAGGCATGCACCACCATGGTCCAGACTCTGTGGCCAGCTCAGCACACCTGGGGATGGGGCCAGCGCCAGCAAATGGTGCGCAGGACGGAACCCTGGTGCCTGCGCTTGGTCCGCTGAGCTGTCTCGTCTACCAACAATTATTGTTCTCCAATTGGCATCTGATACAAGCTCATTCTCTCAGGTAAAAGAGATGGATATTTACAGATAAAAAGAGACATTTCTCTCACTTGCTCTCTTTCCACCTCTCTTCCTTTCTAAAGATTCATTATGAAACACAGGACCCCCACTTCTGTGTGATCATCTTGTAACCATGAGAGAAGCCAGTTTGAAAAGGACATTACAGGAAAGAAGGCAGAATTGAGAAAATGACACAGATAAAGCCAAAGTCATTACTGTCCCATGGTTGCATTCCTCCTTCTCTGTACACTTCCTATTATGGAATAACATAATTCTGTTGGCCTTTGAATCGGGGTTTGTTTCCTTGCAGCATGAAGCATTCTAATTGAAGTACCTAGCCAGGGTCCTGTGCTGATTGCTGTGCCCATCACAGTGGCTGGAGAAAGGAATAGGGGGGAAGTGCTAAGGAGAAAAATACCTGCAATCCACTGCTGTGAAGTCAGTATAAAAGCTGTTAGGTGCAAAGAAGTCTGAAGATGCAATTAGAGAAGTTTGCAGAGTGACTGGAAGGGGCCAAAAGAAAGAAGTTATCAAGAGAATAAGGCTACAAGAAGAGAATGCCCAAGCTGAATGGCACCACTTACCTATCCCCTGTATTATGAATAATGCTAGAACATCATGGTTTCACAAATAACATGTACTGGGCTGGTGAGATGGCTCAGTGGTCTAAAGCACCTACTTGGAATAAGCTTGGCAAAGCACAGGGACCGCGGTTCGATCCCCCAGCACCACATGCCAACCAGCCTTGCCCCCAGGTGGGCTGAGCTGGCCACACACACACACACACACACACACACACACTAATAAGTAAATAAATAAATGTTTAAAAAAAAAACAAATAACGTGTACTGGCTAGCATAGTTTTTGTGGGCTAGAATGCTGGGAGGAGCACCTCAGTTGGTTCCAGCCAAGATTTGGGACAGAGCTGCAATGACCTGACAATGCCAAGCTGGAGAATCCCCAAGAGGAGCTACTTGGTACCTCACCCCATAGACCTCTCCAAAGAACTGCTTGAGTGTGCTTGTAACATGGCAGTAGACTTCACCTAAGGTGAATGACCCAAGAGAGAGAAATGTAGAAGATAAAAAAAAATTATAATCAAAGCCAGAACTTCTGTGTCCTCAGTATGCTCTCGCATAGAAGGGATAACATAAAGATTACTACGAAACGACTAAAAGCACTGGGGGCCATCTTAGAGGTTAGCAGGGGAGAGCTTCTGTTATTCCTGAGAAGTAGCCAAAAGTGCACAGGAAGAGGATGTTTAAAGATGTTTTTTGAATGGAAGCTTTACAGTTAAAAGGGATGACTCTAGATAAACAAAGAAGAGAAGGTAAGAAGGGAAGAAACAGATCTCTGCAAGCCTCTTACTCATTTTTCCCTTTGCCATGATCCTCCCTACACAAGAATATGCATCTCTCATTTTGAATAGAGAGTAAAACCTAGGGACTCTAAGGGCCATGGGAAGACGAGACTCCTGGGAATTATTTTCAATATGATTCTTTGTTATTAAGAGCAGATGATCAGAGTTTCACTAAGCTATTGATAGGAGGCCTCTTTCTGGTGCTTTAAATGTGGTCCTCTAGTCACGGTCATGATCTATCCAGTTACTTCTCTTACATCTAACTGACTATGTACAAAATTATTTTTGAGAGAGAAGGTTGGCAGGTGACTACTGTAAGACCCAAAAAAGGATTGGAAACCATCAGAAGCAGAGATATAGATGTGTAAATGGAAAACTTCAAAGGATTTTTAGATAATCAATGAAGATTGAACCAAGAAAAAAAAATCATTGAAATGATTCAAAGAATTAGATGTATAGAAGATGAAAGCCCATAAGTCATATGTTACCTAGTATTTATGAGAAATCCATCAATCTTAGATTTTTAGATGCTTGTTTTGACATGATAATTAAAATATAGACAATAAAACAAGCATAACATTTTTAATAAGTAACACTTATGATAAGTTCTTTCAAACTATCTCTATCTCACTGTAACCCTATAGTCTGTAGGTGTGAGGCTCAGAAATGAAAAATACAGGGATGATTTTGGCTCCGGGATAGAGCAAGAGCTGAAGGCAGCATGTTGTACATATAACCTTATCATAGCTGAAACATTATTGGCTTATTTTAGATGCTTTGAAAACACCCAAGGTCAAAACTGACATTACAAAATGTCAAAATGTCATGTCCTCATGCCTTAATCTGATAAATGATATTTAATAACAGAGCAACACAACACCCAGAATCCATCCAACATCAGCTTTGATGGTGAAATGATGAATGCTTCCTCTTTGTGACAGTGCAAGAGACAAGAAATTCCTCAGAATAAATCTAATAAGTGCTTAAGACTCCAATCCATAAAAACCAGGGCATTTTATTGAGAGAAATTAAAGACTATCCAAACAAGCAGGTTTTAAAATTCATACTGTAAAGATCTAAATTCTCACCAAAATAATCTATATATTTAATGTAATTTCAATCTATATCCCAGTGGTGTACATGTGTATGTCAAAATTCAAAAACTGACTTTAAAAATTATGGGCAAATACAAAGGATCAAAATGGGAAATCTTTTTGTTGTTGTTGTTTTTGTTTTTGTTTTTGGTACCAGGCATTGAACTCAGGACCTTGCACTTGCCAGGCAGGTGTTTATTTTACTGAGCTATGTCCCTGGCCATTCAAAATGGAAAATCATTTTGAACAAGAGCAAAGTTGGATGATTTGCTCTCCCAGATATCAAAAACTATGATAAGCTTACAACAAATAAGAAAACAAAGATGGACAAATAGAACAAAGGGGCACAATAGCGCTGGGGAACAGACAAATTCACAGATGGACACTTCATTCATGAGGGAATTCACTAAACAAAGCAGTAGAAAAGGATTGGAATTTTCATTTAATGGGGCCAGATCAACTGAACATAAACATGGCAATAAATGAGGCTTCAGAAACAACAAAGTATTTGTATCCATATGGAAACAGTGAATTAAAATCCACAAGAAATTAGTGAATCAATTCCTCATGGGCTATAGATCTAGGAGGAAAGAAGAATGATTCTCAGAAATAAATAGAATATCTTCATGACCTTGTAATAAGCCAAAAACATTTTAATACTATAAGAAAAGCACAAAGCAGAAGTTAAAAAGTGTTAAGTGGACTAAATTAAAATTAGAGAATTCTGTTCATCAAAGCACCATTAAGGGACAGGGGAGATGGCACAGTGGAATAAGCACTTCCCTGGCAAGCGCAAGAGCCTGAGTTCAATCCCTGGTTCCACCAAAAATAAATAAATAAATAAAAGCACCATTAAAAAGGTAAAGGCAAGTCACAGAACTGGAGAAGATACTTTCAACATGCATAACTGACAAGAGGTTCATATTTAAGTTATGTAAATCACTAAGAAAAAAAGAAAGTGTAACAGAAAAAATAGACAAAATATTTGAATAGGCACTTAAAAACACAAGGTATTTATAAAATCCATAAATATATAAAAAGATAATCAACTTCATTACTCAGCAAGAGACTGCTCATTTGTTTTGCTGTGTTGTGTTTTGTGGTCAGCTCAGCCCACCCTGGGGGCGGGGCTGGTATGGCATGTGGTGCCAGGGATTGAACCATGGCCCCTCTGCTCATCTAAGCTTGCCTAACTAGGCAATTTAGATTGCTGAGCTATCTCACTAGTCCAAGAGATTGTTCTTTAAAAAACACAAAAAGATAGCACAGTCTGCATTCTAAAATGATTTAAAAGGTTCATTATACTAAGTATTATAGAAGATGCAGAGCAGCTAAAATGGATAACGGGAGCCCAGGTCCGGTGAGTGTGTGAAGAGCTTCCTGCTAACCTGCGCCGGCAGGACCAGTCCCAGCCCAGGCGCAGCGTGGGCCAGACCATCTCCCACCCCCTCGGGCTGCCCCCCACCACTCCGCCGTACCTCCCCCAACCCTCCCGCCCAGTAGGAATTTCTGCCCAGTTCCGGGAACCCGCAGACCTAGTCCTAGCCCAGATCCACAACGGGAAGGAGCTGAGCACAGCAGCCACACCTAAGCCAGACACAGCTGGAAAAGTCCAAACTCTGTAGAGCTCCACCTGAACTTCAGTATGTGTGAAGGTTATAACTACAGCAAAGATCTACAACAAAGGGCAGAACACAGTGCTACACAAAATGACGAGAAGGAACAAAATGCAACCTCAGAACCCAAGCCCACCGTTAACAAGTTCAGAGGACACTAACACAGAACAAATTGGAGATCACATAGCTGAAAGCAATGAATCAACAGCTTCTGAAATAAAACAGCTGCAGCAAGATATAGAAGACCTCAAATTGGAAATGAAAAAATAAATCCCTGAATTAATAATATCTGCACTAAAGAATCAAATGCAGAAACATATGGAAGCAACCCAGTGCCCACCCAGAACAAGAGCGGAGGACACTAGCTCAGCAAAAATGCATGAATCAAGAGCGTTGATAGTAAATAAGCAACAGCAGAAAGATATAGAGGAACTCAGAGTGCAATTCTTTTCTGAAATAAAAAAAGAACTCTCAGAACTCATAGCAGATGAAGTAAAGAAGCAACTACAGAAACATAAACAGAAACCCAATCTGAAAAAAACACTGCACTAAAAGAATTTCTAACTTCTTCTAAGGAAGATATTGATAAAAAAATAGAGGAGATTAGAAAAATGATGGATTCCTTGAATGAGCAATACAGGAAAGAAATAGA
>NW_004524649.1:9488802-9507029 GCF_000260255.1 Octodon degus | reverse complement strand
TATGCAGTGTATTATTTGTTGAAACTGTACTTCTGATTTGATTTGAAACTGTCTCATTGCTATATGTTTATCAATAAAACTTTGAAAAGAAAAAAAAATAAAATGGATAATGGTAAGTGGCACAGCAACTGAGGAAGACAGGTTAAAGATATTAATAAAAGTTAAAACATATGCATATGCATACCCTATGAGTAAGTATGTACATAGAGACATAATAAAACTATAACAGTACCCTATGGTAAAAACCTACAAATAGTGAAATAGATAACTAAATCATGGCATATTAATATATAGCTATGATATAACAGAATTAAAGTGGATATTCTATACAATGTGAGTAATAAATCTATCATAATTACTTTTCCATCTCTGAGACAAAATACCCAACTCCCACAAGATGAAGGAGAAAAGGTGCATTTCAACTCATGGTTTCAGTCCATGGTCAGCTGGCTCCACAGTAGAGATGGCATGGTGCAGGGGCTTAGCAACGGACAACAGCTTATGTGGTGCCATAGTAGCCCAGAAAGAGAAAGCAAAGGGAGACCTTTCCAGGTCATTACTTATAGTATAGACCCATGTCTAACCAGGTCCCATCTCCTAACTACAAGTCAGCTATTGACTCACTAGCGGACTTATCTTGAGATTAATATAACATCCTATGGTTCAGTCATGTTCCAAACACATGAGGCTTTCAAGGGATATTGTAAATCTAAACTATAACATTCTGCTCCTGCTCCCTAAGACTCATATACAACCATTATGAAAAATACATTTAGTCCACATTCCTAAGAGTCAGAAAAAGCCTTAGGGGTTCCAACATGGATGAAAAATTCAAATCCAAAATCTCTGGGACTCAAGACAAATTCTTAGGTGTGAGCTCCTGTAAAAGTAGGAAAAAAAGGTTAAGTACTGTCAATGTACAATGGCCCAGAATAAATATTCCCAGTCTAAGAGGAAAAAATCAGGGGATAGAACAGAACTGGACCAAAGTGAGTAAAGCCCAAGCAGATTAAACGTTACATCCTGTAGTTCCATGTCTAACACCTGGGGAAGATTGGCGTGAGATGTAAGCTCCAAAGGCCTTGGGTAGCATTAGCATTGCCAGTTACAGCATTCATGGTCTCTGTCTTGGCTTAGCTTAGCTCACTGCCTGTGACTTTCCTCAATGCATATTCCACATTCATGGTTTCTTGAACTTTACAAATTAACCACCATACTTTTGGCTTCACTCTTACAGGTTTTCCCACTGCCCTTGTCAGAGCATACCACCTAGGCTTCCAGGAATTCTTCTGAAATCTGGATAGAAGCCTCCTGAGCCCCACAATTCTTGCACTTTTCATGCTTTTAAAACCACCACAATATGGATGGTGCCAAAGTCTGCTTCCAGCTCAGGTAGTAGACAGACCCCCTCTTGGATCATAGGTTCTGAGGCCTCTGAGTGGTGCCCAAATGGCTGAACATTGTAAAACAAATTCCGGGAGTCAATTAACTATACAAGCTTTCTTGATCAGAGTGCCCAGGAACTTTATTTTCAAATAGAAATTTAAAATTTTGTATGCTTGAACCTGTGAATTGTGGGGTCTTGCTGACTGTGGGGAGTGGCCATACTAGTGATCAAGTTCAGAGAATAGAGCTTTGAGGAACAGTCTGAGGGCATAAAGCACCAGAAGTGAATAAGTGTTGCAGCCTCAAGAATATGCGATGTGAGAAGCAAGCTAGTTGTTAGGCAAAGGAGTTTCATTTGACATCGACTTTCTAAATGTATAAATAAATGTGCTGTGGTGGTTGAGCAGTTCCTCTCATATGTAGGACAAAGGGCTCCGCCTGATCTCAGCTTTCTGTCTGCTATCTTTATTTTTCCATCCTCTCATAGTCCTGCCGCCCCTTCCCGCCCTCAGAACTCTGAAAACTGCACTGGATTTGACAATTGATTCCTGAGATGATCTCAAACTATCCTTTTTTATTGTCAAGTATTCAAAATACTTGACTTCATTGTAATGCTAAGCTCTTCAGCAACGATACTCTCCTTTGCCCCAACTTTTCAGGTACTTACGTTGAGAAAAACTGGAAGAAATACAAATCATTTTGCTTTGCTGTTTGGTCCTGACTTTTACTGTGAGTCCAGCTAAAAGCAATCAACCTTATCCATGCTACAGTCTGAATTCTGGGCTGCCTTGAAATTTCCTCTGCCAGGTTAATTAGTTTACTGCTCTTAATCTTAGTCTCCACAAAACTCTCAGAATATGAACAAAACGCAGACAAATTTTCTGAAAGAGTGTTAAATATATGCCATACTGTTTTGGAGTCCTTGTTCCTAAGTGAAATCTCCTGGACATGGCCTTTTCAATCTACCTTTCTTTCCATGTTTGATCTTCAGTGTCCTGACCCAAATTTCCCATCAAGTTTAACACACAATGTTCTACAGCTTCTCTAGATAGTTTCTCTAAACCTTTCCAAATTTCTCCCACGGACCACTTCCAACAGCTTCTAAACTACCTGGTCAGATAAGGTCACAGCAGTGACATCACTTCTCTGTCTTAGTCAATCCTTTATCGCTGGGACAAGATATCTGACAACACTTAAAGGAGGAGAGGTTTATTTGATCTTGTGGTTTCACTTTGTACTTAGCTGGCTGCAAGGCAGCAATGACATGCTAGAAGGACAAGGAGACGATGGTGACAAGCAGAGAAAAGGTGTTTGTGTTGTGTCATCCAGGAAGCAAAGAGGAAAGGAAGGAGCCAGGGAGGAAGAGGCATCCTTCCAGGCTACACCTCTGTGATTTGCCTCTGACTTGACCTCACCTCTAACTGCAAATCAGATATGAACTAATCGATGAAGTAATCCACTGGTGACTGTAGTATCCCCATTGTCCAATTACCTTCTGCACCCATTAGGCTTCTGGAGGACATTTTGGACCTAAAACCATAATGATTTCATGAACATATGTGCACTGTAAAAGTCAATTTTAAAGGGTATATGATAGATGATCACATACTAAATGCAAAAGCAAGTAAAAATAATCCTGATATTAAATTCTAGATAACAGGTTACCTTCAGATATAAAGAAGGATGACACACAGATGGAAAAGGTTGTTAAGGTGCTTCTGACATACTAAAATGTTCTAAAGGATAACCTGGATGTTAGATAGGCACACGAGACCCCACTGGCATGCAGGGGTACTTCAGTTCCTGAACTTAATTCATTCCACAGTTCTGGTAAAGTTGGCCACATTTGTGGTTGTGCAAGAAAGATGGCCACATTGTATTTGACACCCAGTGTAGAATTCACAAACAAAAACATAATTTTGCTAAACACATAATTTTGCAAACCAAATTGTTCACAAACAAAAGCATTCACGAACTGAGATACCACTGTAATTAACTGAACCACACATTTATCATTGGTGTACTTTTCTGCAGGCATATTATACTTCAATAAAACATTAATTGTATATTTTCAATTAACTTTGCAAATGTAAATGTCATGTTCCCCGCTCTACACATATGAGAGGGAGAATCAGTGAACTAGAAGACATGGTCTCTAAGAATATTTTATCTAATGAAGGAGGACATTATGTACAACATGATGTGTTTAAGAAATAAAAATATTCTCTTCAAAGGGAAAAAATAATTCAAGCTTTTGTGAAGATTATTGTTTCTACAAAGATGATAAATCCACTCACAAAAAAGAAGGTACATTGGGAGCAAGAGAGGGATTACTATTCTCTGACAAAGCAGTCTCAGGAAAGTAGGTGAGTCCTCGGGTACCTGTACTTGGGAGGCTCAAGTGCAGGTTCCACCAGGCTTCTTAAAAGTCCGATGGCAGATGGATAGGTAAGTAATATGAATCCTTAGAAATCCTATAATTAAATCATTGCCTCTTCTGTCTTAGAACTTAGCAAGCTGTAAACGTACCAGAAACCATGTAAAAGAATGCACATGGAAGCATAATGAAGCCGTAACAGTTTCCTAAAAAAGAATATTCTATATATTTTTTTGTTTGTTTGTTTGTCCACCACCAGTACGTATATCTTCACCTTAGTTCTGTGGACTCAATGAATCATAGGCTGTGATTCCTGATGGGGACCAGGGCCCAGCCAAGAGCAGTCTGCCCCAGACCGCACCGGCATGTCTGTGAATACTGAGGCACACGATATCTTGGTTTCACAGAAGCATTGTGAGCAATCAGATCAGGGATCACAAAGCTCACAAAATCACTCTGTCAGCACAAGCAGTTTCCGCTGCATATGATCTTAATAGCTGAAGGTCACCAGCAGAAGCATCCTGCTACTGTTTTTGAGAATAATAAAGCCTCAGGCATTTGGAGCACTATTCCTCTAAAGCCCTTGAAATGCTTCCCACTTGGTGCTTTCATGAGTGTTGACAGCACTTAGCTCTTCATGATGTCCAGACACCAAAGAAGCCAACTTAGGGTGAAAATCACCGGCATTGTTAAATACACACAATGAGTGCTCCCAGAACACTTGTCAAGCATTGTCCCGCAGGCATGAAAATATACTTTCCAATACTCAACAAGATGAGAGTGCAACAGCAGGCTTCCCCTTAATTGTGTCAGTGAGAAGCCAACCAAACTAGTGCTGCAATGAAGAAGGATAGCTTGCATCACTTCTGTGGGCACTGCCTATTTCAGGGACTGTTGGACTGCTGTGGTGGCCTTTTTCACCCTCATACCCACTGTCCAGCAGATCATGCTGTGATATCAAGATTGTTCTTTATGTACGCTGTGCAACGTGGAGAGCTTGGAGCTCTGACAATGCCGGCGCATACCCGAAATGCAACTCTTGCAATTGAGAAAATGAATTTTTAAAATTTTACTTTTTCAAAATCAAGATAGGCACATTCACCTAAGCTGCTGGGCTGAGATGCAGAGCAGTAGGTCCTGCACAGTGTGTTTAGGTGATGTCCTCAGCAGTGACGCTCATGTGTGGGACAAGGGATAAAGGTATCCTAGTGGGGAGGGAAGTGTGCAGAAATTGTATGGGCCGTAGAAACATGGGCCAGCCTCTCACACAGCTCCTTTCCACTTTTTCTTAAAAACATAAGTTTGAAACCTAAATGCTCTTATAATGTTAAGCCTTTCTTAGGGAAATACTTCATTAAGAACAAAATAAGTTGGAGCCTAACCAATGCCTCCCCCTGGCCTCACTCAGCTGTAGGCCCCCACAGTTTGTGTTCTCTACCCAAGTGGACTTCCTAAAAGCAGATACAACCAGGTTTCACCTCTGGGCCCCCCAAAAAACATTTTTCTTCACCTATAATTATAATTCAAACTGTACATCTGTCACTTAGGTGTCTCACAGTGTTACTTCTAGATCTTCTCCCAGCACCCCTGGTCATGCACTGGTGCTGAACTGAGCTTGGGGACATGCCCTCTTTGCCCTTCTAGAAGGATTTTCCACTTTCTCAACCTCTGTGTAACTTTCAATTTTCCTTTGCCTATGATGTTCACTGTCCGTTTAGCCCTAGCATACTCGCCTCTTGGCCTAGATTATAGCCCTTGGCAACAAGTTCTGTATGACCCTGATTTAAGGACTGAGCTAAATTCATTGTAGCTACTTCATACATGTTTGTAGGAATCATATGCCTTTTTTGCCCTATTGTAGCATTTTTCTGCCCCCCCAACCAACAAGAACATGCACATTCTGGGATGAAAAGGCAACTTTCATGGGGAAAGATGACTGAGTTAATGTGTTAATGTAAGGAAGAACATCTTGTCTGAGTCGCAGCTATGAAAATACACACTCCTTGTATTTTTATAGCTGAAAATAAGAACTTAGAAGCATAGGAATGTCATCCTAACCAAGCATAAAGAAAATAACAAAACAGCTTGTGAATGTTGAGCAACCATAGAAAACATACATAACAGCGGTACATAATTCATCCAGAGGAAAGAAGTAAAGAATAGTTCTAGAGGGCATGTTATGCTTCCTGGTTTTAAAATATTTTTTAAAAGGATTATTTCTAATTTTAAAAAGAAAACTGGTTTCCTTTTGAAGAAAAAAAAAGAATGGTAGAAGAAAGAAGAAATAATCAATAATAGTTTCATTATCCCCCAAACAACAATGCATGCAATGGGATTTTCTTTCTTTATATTTTCTGCTTATCTTTTGCCCATAGCTGATATTCTATTTTAAATTTTTCATTATAGTAAGATAATTTTTCTTCTTATGAGACATTTTAAAGATAGTTTCACTTTTTATAATAGTCCTTCCAGTGGACATATGGCTAATGACTCCTCTTTGGTTGTTTATTTAAATTATTTATAATTTGGATTCCTATAAATAAACCCTGAAAAATATCTTCGATGCCTATAACTTTTTCCATAGTTAGAATTATTTACTTAGAAAAGATCTGAAGAAGTGGAATTCCTGGGGCAAAGAATTTTGAATATTTTATGGGCTCTGATACATAGTA
Source organism: Octodon degus (assembly GCF_000260255.1). Taxonomy (NCBI): domain Eukaryota; kingdom Metazoa; phylum Chordata; class Mammalia; order Rodentia; family Octodontidae; genus Octodon; species Octodon degus. The sequence goes on along the minus strand of NW_004524649.1, from coordinate 9,500,594 downwards.
TTAATTTCATCACTTTTAGGTTGATGCCACAGATCTGGGAGACAAATGTAGTGAGGAACAGCTGTGATTCAGTACAGGAAATCTTGCACTGGTGCCTTTCTGGTCACCCACCAACAAAGTCACTTTAAAGTAGGATTTAAGCAAATCTGCTAACTGCTTCACCTCAGCAAATAGACTTTTCTGTTTAAAAGCCCTAATTTCCATTTTATAAATGTTACTTTTGAGGCCACACAGATCTATTTTTCTTTTGTATTATTTTGGAGTTTGGCTCCTTTAGGGAAAAAAGGACAAATAATTATATGGAATCATATCATGAGCTTACTCAAGAGAATTGTTTCCTACCATCAAATGCAGACAATCCATGACCATCCCACCACCCCTCCTCCCAACCACCAGGCCCTGTGAGTGGAAGGCAATTGCTGTGCTGTACAGGAGAAGGAGGGAATGTGGTTGGAGCAGGTGGCACATCCAGCCACTTGCCATATGGTAGAACTCAACTTGCTGAGTGTATTCATTTTTCAAAATATCATTGCAGTGAATATTGCACTTACAAATTCCTCATCATATCCCAGAAAAGAGTCCATTTGCAACAGGCTGGGAAGGTCCTTTGAGTGTGTCTCTCTGTAAAGGCAAAGGTCACAGTGCTGCTTGACATCACAAGTGCTAAAGGAAACAATTTCCTATCCCTTTTATCATAGCTGTCATAAACTGGCAGGAGATCCAATGATTTGGGCTAAGATCTGTGACTTCCATGGCCCAAAGAGCAGACACTATCCTTCTTCCTAGAATCTGACCACACTCCTGGAGACTGACCAGAGCCCCAATACTAGATGTCCCTAAGAGTCAACCTTCTTAAGCACTACTGTCATAAGAAATCACCATAAAATAACATTAGGCAACACAAATTTGTTTTCTTACTGTTCTGAAGTCCAAATGGATCACTGGGTAAAAGCCAGGTGTTTGTTTCTGAAAGACTGGAGAGCTAATTTCCTTGCCTGCCCAATTTCTAGTCACCCACACTCCTTGCTTCTGGCCCTGTCCTCCATCTCAACGCCAGGAACTTCACATCTCTGATGCTTCCTCCTATATCGTGTTTCTTTCTGCACATGTTCTGGAAAGATTAATTTTGAAGACTCATGGGATTAGACTGGATCACCTCAGATAATCTCAGAAAAATCTCCCCACATCAACATGCTTATCATAATCCCCTCTGGAAAGTCCCCTTTCCCATGCATTATTCAACTTTCCTTCAGTATAACAAACAGCTGACAAATAACTGTGAGGATCAAACTATGAAGAGAAAAGGCTTATTTTGGTTCACAGTTTGGGAGCAGGATCATCAGCTGATTGCATGTCATACGGTGTGTGTGAGTGTGTGTGTATGCACATGTGTGCAAAGGAGCATCTCCATGATTGCTTAGGCACCTTGTTCTTATACTTGTTGAGAGGCATCATGATGGAAACACACAGTGAATCAAAGCCACTTACCTCCTCATGAGCCAAGGAGCCAAACAGCAAGAAAGACAAAGGGGCCAGGATCTCACTGTTCCCTTGAGGGCACATCTCCAATGACAAATGTCTCCCTACTCAAATAAGGGTTCTACCACTTCCCTGTAGCACCACACTGGGGGTTGCATGGGCCTTCACTAGATGGTGCTTGGGGACACTGCAGACCCAAACTGCAGAGCCATGCATGGTGACATGCTCATAGGTTCCTCAGGACTCTTCAGGGACGTGAAGAGCATCGTGATTCTTCTTAGCATAACACTATTAATTATATGCCCTTTGTTTATGTTCCTATTCACCTAAATACCCAGACAACTGCTCTTCATCTCAAAACTTCTAGCCACCCTTTAGTTCCTCAAGCATAATCTGATCACAAACCTTTCCCTGCTCAATCTAAACAAAAGTATTGGCTCCTGAAATTTCCTTAGCACCTATCTGCCCTAATCCCCTAGTTATGTTAGGGACTGTCCATCCATAGTTCTTAGTTCTCCAATGAATCCTTAGAAGCCTTCAAACTTTATCACAGAATCACTATACGCATTTGCAAGGACCTCAAACTCTGAGTTGTACATTTTTAGAGCTTTATAATATTTAGAAATAGTGACTGCTTAATTGATTAAAATTACTTTTAAGTATATTATTTGCAGTTAAACAAAAAAGCAAAGACAGTTGGAGGGAACTAGGGAAATATCTTCATGAGGTTGAGAGACACCTCAGGAGAGAATGGTGCATATTTGAAGTTCATAAAGCAGCAGAGAATATTACTGTAGCTTTCTGAAGATCACAGAAATCCCTTCCAAACCTGAGGTCAGGGTCCAGGATCACCATCCCTAAAGCCTCAGAGTCTTCATGACTGTTCTGGCAAAGGTCATCTTCAGATATCTTCCTTCCATCCCAGCCTTCTTGGTAATTAAGATCACATAACATTATAAAGATCCTAAATTAAATTTCTGTACTACAGGAAGAGTGTTTCTCTCAGTCAAGTTTACAAAAGACTTTAGGCAGTGGAAAACCAGAGAGAGAGAGAGAGATTAGGAAATACAAGAACAAATTAACTGAAGCAATGCAGAAATACATAAGATGTTTGCAGGTCCCCAAAGATGAGGTGGTCTGGTGCCTAGAGAACCATGAAGCCTCCGGCAAGAATGGAGGTGGAGAAAATTCTAAGTACTCCTGTCCCTAGCTTTATTTCTCTGCTTGGTTTTAATGGGACAGCTCAAATGCCTAATGCATGTTATCATCTAAAGTGCAGTTTTCCTTGGGAAGCAATGCAATCCCACCTAAGAAAAGAAAGGCTGTGTTCTCCATGCACAGGACTTGATAGGGAAGATTATATAATACTGGTTCTACAGTGTCAAAGGATGGAACAAGAATCCACAGGCAGAAGATAGGGGAAGTTGGGTTCAAAGATAGCAAAACATTTTTAAAGGTAAGAACTATCTTTGAGTCAATAGGGTTACTCCTAGAGAGGTCACTGTGTGACTGTGGATGTCAATGACCCAGTGATATTTCTAGACCTTGCTTAGAGATCACTGCTTTTGAGGAGAAAGCAAACACATAACCCTGATCCTAAGGAGGCTGGAAAACACAGGCTTGGAGTAACTCACAGACACCAGATTTGAGTTCAGTGATAGTGATGTGTCCCTCTCGCATCTCCAAAATAATTGGGGTGTGAGTGGGAGGCTGCAAACACCCCCATGCTGGACTCAGTGCCATGGCTGGGAGGTTGGCAGGCTGGCATATGGTGAAGCTACCACAAGAGAACACAGCCATAAATGGAAAAGTGATATACCACAGTAGGGAAAAAAGACTTTGCTGGTACAAATCCCAAGTCCTCTTAGAGCTAGCTCTGGCTGACCAGGAAATGTATGCAGAAGAAGATGTAATTAGGAGATTCAGAAGCAAGCTGCCCTGTTTACAACACCAGGAGCAACGATATAGCTCAGTGACAGTGCTTGCTCTGTATGCTGATCTGTAAAAGGCTCAAGTCAACAACTTCTGACATTGCCAGTTCTATGGATAGCCCACTAGTTTTATGGACTACTGGACTACATTGGATTATTTTGCTGAATTCTCACATCTACAATATTTAAATGGCAATGGAATACCAATCCCTGACAAAACAAAACAAAAATGCGGGATGGGGATATAAATGAAGGACCATTTTGTATGTATATATACAAAATAGTTAAGATAGGTATACAGCTACTTTCTCTTAATTCAATGAGAAGAAAGATTTGTACTAATAGTGTTTGGACAGGATATCATGTCCTCATCTTGTACTATGAATAACTACTACGAAGACAACAATATGCAATGTATTAATTATTGAAACTGCCTTACTAACCTGTTTTGAAACTCTCATTGTTATTTGTTTCTCAATAAATTAATTTTTAAAAAATAAAAAGAATTTAAAAATAAATTTAAAAGGACCACCAACAAACCGCCAATATAAGTAGTTCACCTAGAAAAAACTGAATGTAAACAGCCAAAGAATCCACTGGGAGAAACTTTTTGTTCTCCTCAGCAGCTCCTTGCAATTTTCTGACTTGAAGAACAATTTTTCTTAAGCAAAGATGTTATACCTTTCAGTGACATGTAGACTGATTTTCTACTGTTTGCATGTTTATGTGTGATGTGTGTGTGTGTGTTTGTGTGAGCTCATGCACATGCATGTGTGCAAAGCAGTACTACTAGAAACTAAATATTCAATAAACATCTCATAATGTTATTACATTCAGCCTGAGGGGAACATTGGCACAACTGCAAATATCCCCATTAAAATATTTATAGTTAGGGATCCCACTCACTCTGAAATATATGCTTTCATAGTCATTTTTAAAAATATATGTCTTTTTATCACACAAAACACAAAGAACTGTATTTCACTGTTCGCTGAACCTGTGGCTTCAGTTCACTGAATCTGGGGGAGAAAAAGAAAAACATTTTGGCTTTGTCATCCTTCATTGATGTGGCTGTGACAAAGGCCCTTCTCTTAGTCCCACACTCCGAGTGACCAGTACACTCTTTAGGGTTCAGGACCACTCAAATAAATAAGCTGATGACTACAGTAGTGCCTGCATTCTTTTTTTACTTGATAATGAATGTAAATACTGCCAGCCTGTGACTTTCTTTTAGAATTTTGAATATGAATTTCACTGTGATCAAAAGACTCAGAAAATGACCTAGCACAAAGCAGGCAAAGGAATGCATTGGGAACACACACACACACACACACACACACACACACACGTGTGTTTGACTGATCCTTGAGCCAAAGCTACCAAAGCTATTTGATCTTCCCCAAGGAATGAGGGAGCCCTTGGTAATTCTGAATGAGCAATGATATTCCACTGATCATTCTCATTGCTGTGTTGGTGAGTACAATCAATTTGGGGGGCTAGGGTAGAAGATAATCCTGACTTATAGCATCTGCCAGTTTCTGTGGTGACTATTTCTACCATGACCAATTCGAAGCCATCGATGGCTCATGAAATTCCTTAAAATTTAACAATCAACTCCTGGGAGTCAAAATAAATTGGCTTGCATTACAAAATCTATTCTGATTTGCCTGTGGCAAAAGGAAATGTAACTCTTGGTTGCCTGAGTGTTTTCTCTTTCTTTAAAAATGTCCTTTCTCCCTCATGGTCACTGTGTAGGCAAGGATCGGGCCAGTGCCTGATCCAGGAGAAGCTGTCACTTGGCATTTAGATCAACAGTCAGATGATCTGTGAAAAGGTATCCAGGCTTTTATCTTGCCAATACCTTTTCACTTGTTCTGTAAATATTCCCCATATGGCCATACCACAGTTTGTCTGGCAGGTGTAGTTGTAAATAGACTCTCAAATCTCACAGCACAGAATCCATGTAGTTGAGACTTGTGTCTTTTTGTGTCAGAAGTACAGAGGATAACTCTGGAATATATCTCTTTGATGAAAGAGCCAAGCATGCATGGAACACAGCAGGAAGACACAGCCCTCAGCCTGCCTCCCTACCTTTAGGTTTGTCCAGAATTTTTTGCATAATTAATTTTTTGCATGAGGAGGCTTTGAAAAATTCTTTTCAGCAGATATGAGGCAAATGGAAACAGAAGGATCTGGAGAAATTACTAGTGTAGTTTGCACCCTTTTGGATGACCCAATGTAAAAGGAAAGTTTGTTTCAAACTGGGAACACATACTATATGCTTTGGGGTCAGTAGTGTCATCTTTGTATTAAAATTGAGGAGCAAGTTGTTGGGCTAAGCTTTCACTCAGGGGACTTTAAGATATTTTTCCAGGCCTGCTTCTACTTCGTAAAGCTAAGCCCAAGCTGCTCTTGACTGATGAATAGGGAAATGTGGGGAAGGCAGGGCAATGACCTCACTTGCTCATAGTCATTGATCAACTTTAGATCATCTTCTAATTTCCCCCATCCCCCAGAGGAGTCAGGGCTGGAAACATTGGCCTTTCAGTCCAGGAGGCTTGTAGCTAAAATCACTGATCTCATACCTAAATTGCCACTGGTGCTCCAAATTACTTTTATATGTGTTGATGGACATGGGACATCAGAGCTGAAAAACATTAAAGGAAATTATTAAGAGAGAGAATTCACCTGATGCATTTTCCACAGAGACAGTTGCATATGCCGTACCAAAGCCAAGCAAAGCATTCAGGGTTATTCCTACCTGGTAGCCAAATTTGTTTTCAAGAAGTCTTGAATCTGGTATGCCAAACTAGTTCTTCTCCCTTGGTATGATTTTATGGAGGTGAAACAGATGCCCAGTGTGCATTAACTACCACCACCACCCCCCCAAAAAAGAAATTATAGACCACGGCAAAAGTATGAAGGCATACAACCCTGAAAGAAAAGAGAACATGCCACTATTGACATTGCTTTGGAAAATCTTTAAGGAGTGTGGGCTTAAGGAAAGTACCTTAAGTGTCTAATAAATCTGGAAATGGAGCTATCAGAAGTGAGAATCAGGAATCTTCAGTTGTCTGAGACCAAACTCTGTCTTTATGGACCACTTTGAGCTCTACCAGTGCCAGCTCCTGCTGTCCATACCTGAGCCCACTGCTTCTGGCCAGCTCGACCATTTTCAGATTAATCCCCTAAAAAAAGACAATATTTCTCTTTGGAACCATTTCGTTATTTCTTTCCTTCTGAAGGTTTTATCAAAGGAATGAAAACAAAAGCACTTCTGTTTCATCACCCGGAAAGTTATCTGAACCAAAAAAAGAAAAAGAAAAAAAAAAAATAGAGCTCATAGCTCGCATTTATAGGTCCTTGTAAAAGGACCTCCTGTGTGCCTTTATCACTCACTGCTGCCAGCTGAGAAATGTTGTTCTGACCAGTTCAGACTTCTCCTATTCACTACAATGGATCCTAAATCCATCCAGAACTCTCACTGTGGTCTCCCACCTCACTGGAAAGGCCTTTCTTCTAAGTGTTTGGTGCCTGACACTTGGCTCACCTTTGATGCGCAGCTCAAGCCCCACTGTGCACGAGACCCTCTTTTGTCTCTTCTTTGCCTGCGCCTTGCCCCACCCCACTGTTCTTTGCCCCCAGGTTCTCCCCAGTGGCCAGTCCCCTCATCTTCCCAGCCACACTGTAAGAATCCCTGTAGCAGAAAGGAGGGCTTACTTAATCCAACTGTACTTTTATATTCATAAAAGCTTAGCAAAATTTTTGATGCATCAGAAATGCTCAGCAAATGTTCCTGCAGTGAGGAGATGGAAATACAGAGGATTGGTGAGGTTGAAAACTTTGCCCAAAGATGGAAAGTTAATAAAGGCCAAGCCAGTACTCAAACTCATATTCTTTAACTCACAAATGACCTCATGGAAAGCATACAATTTATTTTGAAATTACTCAAAAATCAATGAACTAATCCAGAGTCAGTTTAGGCACTTATTTTTTATTAGACACACAGTGTCTCACTACACAGTTCAGACTGGTGGTGATCCTCCTGTCTCAGCCTTCCCAGCGCTAGGATCATAGGCATACACTACCACACCCAGTTTGGGGGCTGGCACAACTTAGCCTGGGGTCCCAGAGCCAGCATGGCATGCAGTATCATAGATAAAACCTGGGTCCTTGCACTTTCCAGGCAGGCACTTAGACCACTGAGCCATGTCCCCAGCCCTAGGCCCTTTAAGTTGTAATCTGAATTGTCTTTGGTTCAGCACCTGCTATTTACTGCACCATGCGAAACACCTGCAGTTGTTGTATCTATCACTCTTTAAGGCCACAGATCTCACTTGCTAGAGGCATAACTGGCTCACTTCTCAGTCACATGTGGGAGTCCCCAGAACACAGAGAAGGTGCTGTTCCCAAGAATTATGAATCACTTTGAGCACATTTTATTATCCCATTTTATGGACTATATAAAGTGAGTTGAGATTTCACATGACAACCACTTTAAGGATAGCCACAAACTTTCAAGCAAAGATGGTAAATAATAAATGCTTTGTAGTATGAATGAAAGGTAATTGATGAGCATCCAAATTGTACTGCTTATGTGCTGCCATCTCTGTTTTTCTACAAGGCCAAGGTAAATAGGCTTTCTGTCCCCACTGGAAGAAACTGGACTGAGACATTTCAGCTAAGGATGCCATGGAAAATTCCCTCTTGCAGAAAAGCAAGAGGCTGCAGTATTCTCTCTTGCTCATCATATTCAGGGACCCATAAAACAGCTAAGATGCTCTCAGGTTATTTTGGAGCAGGAGCTGAATCTCATGGCCTTTGGAGGCATTGAGTCACCAGCTTGGCTTATTGTGACAGGAAGTCAGTTGTGTAGAAGACTGATCTGAGCTTTCTGGCCTCAATCTCAATGGCGTGAATAGCCTTGAGCAAGTTACTTAACACCTTTGGGCAGCAAGTCCCCCCTCTGTAAGCAGGGAGTGGTAACAGCACCTACAATGTAGAAACAATTACAGACAAGGCTCATAGGGGGCCTGATTCATAGAGCATTCCAGAAATTGATGTTACTATAGATAGTCTTCAACTCAGGATGGTTCAACTAAATGATAGTTCAACTTTACCATGGTGCCAGAGTGACATACATTCTACAGAAAACTTAGTTTGGATTTGGAAATTTTATCTTTTCTTGGGCTGGTGATATATAGGCCAAAACATGCTCACAGTACTAGAACTATAGCTCCTAGTTAGTTATGAGCTCAGGTGAGCAGCCCCAGCACCAAACATGTTCTGTGGCTAAGCCGGGGCATTCAGAAGACCACATGGATTCAGTGAATGTCCCACACCCAGTGGGTTCATCAGAATGCAGAAATGTCACAAACCAATGCACCTGTGGCACTGCACCCTCTGCCTTACCAAGCTTGGTCAGGAAAGACTGCTGCCTGGCCACAGCACGTGCAAAAGATCCCTCCTCTTCTGAGGCAGCTGTGCTGCTCCTGGTGCTCAGAAGTTGGCCCAGGGTAGAGCAGCACTCTGGCTGCCAAGTTAGGCATCTGGGCTATTTCCTAATCTCTAATTAGCATCAGAGGTGTCTCAATCTCTGCCCATTCTTCAGGCCCTCTTGCCCTTTCACTTTTCCCAGGATCACCTTGGAGTCTCATGTATCTAATCTTGGGCTACCTCACTTAACTTCAGGAGGTGGGAAAGGACAGCGTTCAACTTTTCAGGCTGCAAATAAAACAGCAAATTGAGCTCATTTTCAGGCTCTAAATAGCCTCTGTGTAACAACCAAGCCACTTCTAATTAAGTCTAAAATGATGATCTCCTATGAGCAGTGCTTTATTGATTATACTCGGCTCAGTACTAATCAATCATTCCAGCTAAGATTTCTGCGGTACCCTGGAGCTGATGCGCCAGGCCCATAATAACTTCATGGGATGTATATAAATGCTCAGATTGCAAGCTGGGAGGTTTACTATACTTTCTCTGAGATGTCTTTGATAAACATTTCTGTGTCCCAGAGAGGGCCAGTTTGTCAGGACAGACAAATCCTTATCTTCAGATTCTCCAGCTTTCTGGACTTAAAGGTAAGAAAACTCAAGCTAGTCCTTACTCAAGTTCTACTGAGACTCTCAGACTCTCAAGGTTGGTGAGTGACTGACCTGTAACTGTATAAGCCAATGACAATTTAGTGACTAAGCTCAAAAGCTATGTATTTAATTCATAATCCTGGGGGCTGGCAATCAGGGCTGGGATTTTTCTGCTCGTCTCAGCTGGTCGCACTTGTGCATTTGAAGTGAGCAGTGAGGGCAGTTGGCAGTCACTTGATTTAGCATGCTCTCTGTTGAAACAGTTCATCTCTTCTCCATGTACCTACAATCTTCCAGCAAGCCAACCCTGACTGATTCATAAGGCAACTCAGAAAAGCTCCAAGAGCCATAGGAAGAGTAAATGCTAAAGGTCAAGCATTTTTTCCCATAATTTTATGGATAAACAAATAGCAATGAGACAGTTTCAAATCAAATTGGTAGGACAGTTTCAATAATTAACACATCGCATACATTCTTCCTAGTGGTTAATTGCTGTACAAGATGCGGACATGATATCCTATCTACAAACACCATTAGAACAAATCACTCTATTCATTAAGAGAATGTAACTATATATCTACCTTAACCACTTTGAATACACAGATACAAAATGGACATTCATCTACCCTTTTTTTATTAAGTTCCATTATTTGAATATTATAGGTGTGTTAACTCAGCAAAATAGTCTAAAAGAGTTCAATAGTCCATAATAGTATTGGGTCTTTTGCTTCACTGGCAATGTTAGAAATTGTTGACCTGAGTCCCCTACAGCTCAACATAACACCATAGTTTTACTTCTTATATTTCGTTTTTATACTTTTCTGCTGGGTGGTTAAGACCAAGGTAAAGCAGGACCTACGCAACAAGAGTCGTAGCTTTTGGGTCTGATAAGGTCAGTGAAATCCCCTCAGGATTTATCCTGAGATCCTGTACCTCAGATTGTTTGTCAGTGTCAGCAATGTGGATGAGTCATGGCCATTGCTGGTCAAGCACTTTTGAGATCATGTTTTGTTCTGGTCTGTTGGTCAAACCAAGTCATGTGATCAGATGATGCGTCAGTCCGGAGGGAACTACCCAAACCCAGGGACATAAGGATGCTCAGAAATGTCAGGGCCCATTACTACAACAATCTATTGCAATTGATAAGTCTGATTTTCTAAAATAATTGAAATGTACCCATACAACATCATTTTCACTACTTGCTGTAACATACAGACTTTGTAATGAAAGGTACATGCACTGTTTCATTATAAAAACATGGACTCTTGATTTCCTACCACACATCAAGCATGATCAGAAGTATTTTGTAGGTATGATGTAATCCACATGATAACCCTGGTTATTTGGGTTCCATAAATGGTAGCACTGCTATTTGAACCCAATTTTATCTGAGACCAAATTTCTGACTCTTCATATTCTATTCTACAACTTCCCTTCCCCATAAACTAATTATTACTTTTTTAGTGATTTGGCAGATCTTTTTCAATTATGAAGCATCAGATAATTCATTAAAAACATGGTAATTACTATGCCTACATTGCCCCTGGCAGATGTGGCTCCTTCAAGAACAGCTTCCTCTTCAAGGGCCAGGAAATCCCACCAGTACAGCTGACACAAAGGCCCTGCTCTGGCCTTGGGCATCTGATGAAACTGAGCAGGTGGGCAAGGAGAGTAGGAGGCCAGGACAGCTGTGAACACCCTCTGGCAGCACACACCTGCTCTGGGCTTGCCTGGGGCTGCAGCAGTCACTGTGCAGACAGGAAAGAAAGAGTCCTCTTCCAGTTGTCAAAGCCAGCCTCCAGAAGCTTCCCTGCCTCGTATGGAAAATTAGGAGAACTAGCCAAATTGCCAATGGAATGTGTCCTACAAATTTCATGTTTCAGAAATTTGCTCCCCAAAGTGCTGATGCCATTTGAGAATGGGGACCTCAGGGAGGTAACTGATGATGATTAACTCGCTTGTACATGAATGGACTACCCTGAGGGTACCCTTGATTTTTTTCAATTTTTTACTTTTATTAGTTCACATTTGTAGTATACAATGGCTTCGGTCATTGTTCAGAGTTGGTACATGTACACAACATATCTCCATTCTATCTGTCCCCACCCCTTCCTCCTGCCCCCCCTTTTGACAAGCAACAGAATTATTTATTTATAAGTCCCTATAAAGTTAGTTATCTAGAAGCCAGGGAGATAGCTCAGTGGCATAAGTGCCTGCCTGGCACGCTCAAGATCCTGAGTTCAATCACTAGTATGGCAATAAATAAATAAATAAATAAATTTGGTTATCACACATA
>NW_004524649.1:9482215-9484277 GCF_000260255.1 Octodon degus | reverse complement strand
TTTAATTTCATCCTCTGAGAAGTGTGTTTGATCTCAGATGCCCATTTATGGACTGGGTCTTTAAATTTTGGGTCCTAGGGGGCCTGCCCCTTAGCTCAGTTCTTTAAGTGGCTGCTTCAACAAAGCAGTCAGGCTCAGGTTGCTGTGGTTCCATCCCCACAACTCAAGCCAAATGCCAAAGCTGCCCTGAAGGCATTCGGAGCAAATAAATAAATAAATAAATTTTGAGTCCTAGTGTTTTTTAGTTCTTTATAAATTCTAGGGAGCAGACCTTTGTCTGAATACTTATTTGTCATAATTTTTTCCAAATTTGTGGGTTGCCTTTTCACTTTGTTGGTAATTTATTTTGATGTGCAAAAACTTCTCAGTAAGAGCCGGTCCTAGTTGTTAATTCTTTTAAGTGTTACCCGTGCAATTTGATTTTTGTTCAAGAACTCTTTGCGTACCCCTATGTCTTCAAGAGTTCCTCCTACTTTCTCTTCCAGGAGATTTAGTGTCTCTGCTTTAATGTTTAGATCTTTACTCCATTTTGACTTTAGCTTAGTGCATGGTAATAGACCTGGGTCAAGTTTTGGTTTTCAGCATGTAGAGAGCCTGTTTTTCCAGCACCATTTGTTAAAGAAGCCATGTTTCTTCCAGTATGTTTGGCCCCTTTGTCATAGATTAGGTGGCTGAGTGTGTTTGTAGGGCCTTCAGTGCCTTCTAATCTATTCCATTGATCTTCAAGTCTATTTTGTTTCCAGTACCATGCTGATTTTGTAACAGTAGCCTTGTAGTATAATTTCAAGTCAGGAATTGTAATGCCTCTTGCCTTGTCTTTATTGCCCAGGATCACCTTTGCTATTCTAGGTCTTTTCTAGTTCCAAATAAATTTTAGGAATGATTTCTCTAGCTCCGTGAGGTATGTTGGTGGTAGTTTCACAGGGATTGCATTAAATCTATACAGCAATTTTAGGAGTATGGCCATCTTCACAATGTTGTTTCTTCCTATCCAGAGCATGGAATATCTTTCCATTTTCTGCAATCTTTTACAATCTCTTTTTTAAGACTACTGTAATTTTCCTTGAAAAGATCTTTGACTTCTTTAGTTAGATTAATTCCAAGGTATTCCATTTTCCTCGGTGCTATTGTAAATGGTATTGTTTCTATAATTTCCCTCTCAGTGTGTTTCTTATCTGTGTAAAGGAATGCTATTGACTTTTGGGTATTGACTTTATAACCTGTTATGCTACTGAATTTCTCTATTAATTCTAGTAGCTTCTTGGTGGACTTGTTTGGGTCTTCCAAGGAAAGTATCATGATCATCTGCAAATAATGATAATTTAAATTCTTCTTTACCTATTCTTATTCCTTTTATTTCTTTCTCTTGTCTAATGGCTGTAGCTAATGATTCCAGAACTATACGGTATAGGAGTGGTGATAGAAGGCATCCTTGTCTTGTACCAGATCTAAGAGAAAAAGATATCATTTTCCCTATTTAGGATTATGTTAGCTGTTGGATTTTTATAAATGGTTTTTACCAGATTGAAGTAGAGGCCATCTATTCCAATTTTCTGTAGGACTTTGAACATGAATGAGTGTTGGAATTTGTCAAAAGCCTCTTCTGCATCAATTGAGATGATTCTGTGGATATTAGTCTTCACTCTGTTGATATAGTGTATTACACTGATAGATTTTCGAATATTGAATCATCCTTGCATCCCCGGGATGAATCCTACCTGGTCATGGTGTATGATCTTCTTGATGATTTGCTGTATTCTATTTGCTAGGACTTTATTGAGGATTTTTGCATCTATGTTCATGAGGGAGATCAGCCTGTAGTTCTCTTTCTTAGTTGCGTCTTTCCCTGGTTTTGGTATTCGTATAATTCTTGCCTCCAGGAATGATTTTTGGGAGCACTGCTTCCTTTTAAATTTCATAGATTTTGAGGAATATAGGGACTACATCTTCTGTAAATGTCTTGTAGAATTCAGATGTTAATCCATCCATACCTGTACCTTTTCTGTCGGTAGGTTTTTTATTACATCTCATATTTCATTGGCTGTTATTGGGCTATTGAGAG
>NW_004524649.1:9479840-9481119 GCF_000260255.1 Octodon degus | reverse complement strand
TATCCCATAAATTCCGATAAGTTGTGCTTGAATTTTCATTGAATTGTAGATATTGTTGAATTTCTTGTTTAATTTCATCTGTGACCCATTGGTTGCTAAGTAGGGTGTCATTTAATTTCCATGTATTTAGGGTTTTTTTTCTGGATTCTTTTGTCATTTATTTCGTTTCATTGCATTGTGATCAGATAATGTGCATGGGATAATTTCTGTTTTCTTGCATATACTTAAGCATGACCTATGGGCCAGCATGTGGTCGATTTTAGAAAATGACCCATGTGTAGCTGAGAAAAATGTGTATTCAGCTGTGTTTCGGTGGAACACTCTGTATATGTCCAGCAAGTCCATTTGTTTCAAGTTCTGGTTCGGTTCTGTTATTTCTTTGCTAAGTTTTGGTCTGGTTGACTACCTGTTTGGGATAAGGGGGTATTAAGTTCTCCTATTACGATTGTGGTATTGGATAGTAGATTTTTCATGTCCATTAAGATTTGCTTTATATGGTTGAGTGGTCACATTTTTGGTGCATACATATTAATGAGTGTTATCTCTTCCTCTTGAATTTTTCCCCTTACTAGTATGTAGTGGCCTTCTTTATTTCGCTTGATCATTGTTGGTTTGAAGTTGAGACTGTTTAAGAACAGTATTGCTACCCCTGCTTTTTTCTGAGGTGCTGGGTCATGTAATTTTGTGTTCCATTCTTTGACTTTCAGCCTATGAATGTCTTTATGAGTTAAACGTGTTTCTTGTATACAGCATATTGTTGGATTTTGATTCCTAATCCACGGTGTCAGTCTATTTCTCTTAATTGGTGAATTGAGTCCCTTTACATTGATGTTATAATTGAGATGTATTGACTTACGATTGACATGTTATTTACCTGTTGTCATTTACTCCTTATTCTCCTGTGTTTAATTGCTTGCCCTATTTAGTTGGTTGCTTGTGATCTCGTTCATGGAATTCTGATCATTTTGGTGCCTCTCTAGAACATCTTTCATTAGCCTGTGTAGGGTTGGCTTCGTCATTGTGAAATTCTTTAGTTGTTCTTTGTCATGAAAGTGTTTCACTTCTCCATCAAACTTGAAAGAGAGTTTTGCAGGGTGTCGTAGTCTGGGCTGGAATTTGTTTTCATAGAGGACTTGAAGTACTCTGCTCCATGCTCTTCTTGCCTTCATGATTTGTGAAGAGAAGTCAGCCGTAATTCTGATGGGTTTTCCTTTGAATGTGATCTGCTTCTTTTCTCTAGCGGCTTTCAATAGATTACTCTTGTGCTGAATTTCTGGGA
>NW_004524649.1:9473921-9475756 GCF_000260255.1 Octodon degus | reverse complement strand
TTAGATATATTATTCACATGAGATTGCAATTACTTTTTTCTTTTTCCTCTTGTCCTTGTTATAAAAGCAACCTCTCCCTGGCTCCCTTGCTGTTTCTATCCCTATATGACATCATCTGGTATGTCACAATGCAGAAGGATGTCATAACCAAATCCCATGCTCTTTGACTCCATCCCCAGAACTATGAGCCTAAAGGAACCTCCTCCTTATTAATTACTCAGTCTCTGATATTTTGTTCTGACAACAGAGTGGACTAAAATACCATGATTGCTGGAGGAGCTCAGAAGGTGAAGTGGGACCACTTGGGAGTCTTAGAGGAGAACTCCAATGGCAAGAACCTCAGAGGCCTGCTGCCTGGTTGCATCTGCATGAAAACAGTCACTGTTGCACCAAGGCCCTCCCTAAAGCCAGCTTCTGTAGGGCCCCTTTTTGCTCTGCCTGTCCTATCCTTATGTTAACAGCAGCCTGAGAAGTGCTCAGCAACAGATTTTTACTGAAAGTCTGAAGAGCCAGATCAGCTGCATCTGTAGGAAGCCAGCAGGGCCAAAAAGAGGAAATTCGCTGCCATAGCCCTTGGAGCATAAGAATGCGTTGGCCTCAAAGAGTGCTCACAATATTTCTATTGATAAATTATACATTTAATTTAATGAATTTTACTATATTAAACAATGAGTACTTAACAAGAAAAAATATCACAAAATTAAAGCATTGAGTTTTCAGGATTGTTCATTTAAAAAATCAAAATTTTCAACATGGGCTGGTTTTTGTTGTAC
Source organism: Octodon degus (assembly GCF_000260255.1). Classification (NCBI taxonomy): domain Eukaryota; kingdom Metazoa; phylum Chordata; class Mammalia; order Rodentia; family Octodontidae; genus Octodon; species Octodon degus. The sequence continues at coordinate 9,474,983 of NW_004524649.1, read as the reverse complement.
AAAGTCTAAAAAGTAATATCAGGAATAAATTTCCATATGAACTACAATGAAAACACCAATAGCACTCTACAAAAAATAATCTTTAATTCTCTCACCTAAAGCATTTTGAACACAGGGCAATCGCACATTCCATACACAAATTTCAGTTTCCTTTCCTGGTCTTTCTGTAGGGCATATTTGACATCTCACTGGTTTTGTCAGGAGTTTCTGTTCCATTATACAGTGCATAGTTAACAAGAACATAAAATATCAATAAAATAAAAGATTATGGGGCCAGGAGATGTCTCAGTAGAATAAGCGCTTGCCTGGCAAGTGCAAGGGCCTGTGTTCAATCCCTGGTTCTGAAATAAATAAATAAATAAATTAAATAAATATTAATGATTAAATTCTTAATATGCATTGTGCATTTAGAATAGGCATCAATATTTTCACATCAGCTGTGTACTGCTTTACAAAAGGTAACAAAAAATGAAAACCTATATGAACTACACTGTACACATACACAAAACTCTATCACGGAAATGAGCTTCACTTCAGCTGTCACACTCAAATGAGTCCTTTTTTTTAACAGCAAGGTCATTAGGCACTTGCTAATGACCCCTGGCCTTTTATTTTATTTTTTCCCATAATTTTATTGAAAAACAAATAGCAATGAGACAGTTTCAAACCAAATTGGTAGGACAGTTTCAATAATTAACTCATTGCATACATTCTTCCTAGTGGTTAATTGCTGTAAAAGATGCAGACATGATATCCTATTTACAAACACCATTAGAAAAAATCACTCTATTCATTAAGAGAATGTAACTATATATCTCTCCTAACCACTTTGAATACACAGACACAAAATGGACATTCATTTGTACCCCCTTTTTCTGTTTAGTTCCGTTATTTGAATATTGTAAGTGTGTTAACTCAGCAAAATATTCTAAAAGAGTCCAGTAGTCCATAATACTATTGGGTGTTCTGCTTGACTGGCAATGTCAGAAATTGTTGACCTGAGTCCCCTACAGCTCAACATAACACCATGGCTTTATTTCTTATATTTCATTTTCATACTTT
>NW_004524649.1:9454164-9466871 GCF_000260255.1 Octodon degus | reverse complement strand
TTCCTGCATCCTCATTGTTTTTAAGAGATCCTTTCTTACCTTTTCACTAGCTGCACCAGCATCTTCAAGATCTGAAACTCTGTCTTCACTTTCAATTAAACTGTTTTGCAAACTTGTGATTGAGATTTTAAATTCCTCTATCTCTCTTTGACTCTGCTTCATGCGATCTATTTCTTTCCTGTATTGCTCATTCAAGGAATCCATCATTTTTCTAATCTCCTCTATTTTTTCCCAATGTCTTCTTTAGAAGCAGTTATTAATTCTTTTACTTCAGTGTTTTTTTTCAGATTGGGTTTCCTCCCTATGTTTCTGTAGTTGATTCTTTACTTCAGATGCCATGAGTTCCAAAAATTCATTTCTTATTTCAGAAAATTCTCACTCACGCTGCACCTGAGCTGGGACTGGCAGGTCCCGCCAGTACAGGGTAGCTGGAAGCTCTCCCACACTCTCTCAAATCAGTCTTCACACGTGAAAGTGCAGGTTCACATCAATATAGTCACATCAGCTGTTCACCTGCTTACAAAAACGTTAAAGATAAAAAAAAAAACTATGTGGACCACAGTGTAAACCTCAACAAAAGTCTGTTAGAAAGAGAAGCTTTACTTCCATTGTTAAACCCAAGGTAGTCTTCATACATGACGGCTGCATGTTCCATATATGAGTATTGCTTACACTGAAAGCACGCGTGTTATCTTTACCTGTACTTTCTTGTAGGGTGCCCTTAACATCTTTTTTGTTTTCCTGTTGTCACAGCAGGTCTTGATGATGCTGTGCCTGCTGCTTCATTGTCACCAGTATGCACCACAATTTTTTTGTGCTGTTCCTGGGGCAGAATCATTTTGTTTTTCTTCTGCTGTAAATGATCTCTTAAGAGCACCCATCCAAATCCTCTAAGAAAACCTCTGTGATATTTTGCACTTGTTACTTTGTTTGTAAGCTATCAAACTCTTTATACCACACATGCTTAGGATCAAGCAAAACAGACATTCGCCAATGTTTTGTGTTTCACGTGACATTGTAGTTGCTCCCTAACTCATTAACAACACCTACTTCACATTTGATTTTGCTGTAGAAAGTTTCCAGCTCAGGATTTTGTTTTTTTGTTTTGTTTTATTTTGTTTCTTAATCTTTTATTTGTTTAATTTTTGGTACAGGGTCTTGCTACACAGCTCAGACTCATTGTGATCCTCCTGCCTCAGCCTCCTCTGTGCTGAGATTATAGGCATGCATCATCATACCCAGTTTCAGTGGCCAACAAGGCACAACCAGGGTTTCAGGGCTGGCAAGGCAAGCAGAACTAGGGATTAAACCCAAGTTCTTTGTGCTTCACAGGCAGGTGCTTAGACTGCCAGGCTATCTTTCCAGCCCCTCAGGCTTCTGTTTTATTGAGGTTTCCTTATGAATATTTCTGTCATAGTGAAATGTTGACATCAGCAGTACCAGTCTGCTTTTCCTTGAGGCCAATACATGCAATTCTTTTTTCTTTTTGAAATTGAAGCATTTCATTTGTAATTTCTGCTTTGTTCCTGTGTACAGTTCCTGTGCTGGTCAACTTGTGCTCAGTTAGCAAATGTAACATAATAGGAAATTGGTAAAGCAATTGTTGAATGTCACATTCTGATTAGTTTGGAAGATGGGAACAAATCTCTTAACATCATTTGGTCTATTACTATATGAATAAAGACCTGAAGGATGAATTCCATGATAAATATCGAAATTGAAAGAATAAGTTTTCACATGTACAAGGACATAACTTTTTATACTGTATTTTTTTAAGCCAGGGTCTTACTGTGTAGTTCAAGGTGGTTTTGAACCTACTATGTAGCCCAGACTGGCCTTGAATTCAAAGCAGTCTTCCTGCCTCAGCCTCCTGAGTGCTCAGATTACAGGCATGCTTTACCATGCCACTTTTTATCCCATATTTTGATCCATCACTTTCCTGTAAGTCTACAGGGTCTCACTATGCAGTTCAGGCTGGCCTCGAGCCCACTTTGAAGCCAGGCTGGTTTTGAACTCACAGCGATACTCCTACCTCAGCCTCCCAAGTCTGGGATTACAGGTACAGGTTCTTGCTTCATAGCTCAGACTTGTAGTGATCCTCCTGTCTGTCTCCTCAGCACTGGGATTATGCCCACCACACCTTGCCCCCACAAATCTCCTACAGTCCTGAAGTCACCATGAGCAATCTGTGCTAACTACAGTAGAACTATGAATGCTTTCAATTCAGCTAGTGAGGCATCATAATAAATACATTTTAAAATATGACTATTCATATTAATGCAGGCACAGGGGTTGGAGGTTAGATCCCTGGGCCTGCTGTGCTGGCCCCACCCCAGGGGTGGGCTGAGATAGCAATTGAGACTGGGTGTGGGGGCACACACTTGTAATCCCAGCTCTTGGGATGCTGTAAACAGGTGGATAATTACAAGTTCAATCTAGTAGTGAGACCCTAAACACCCTTTAGACCCTTCCCTAAAGTACAAAAAAATTTTTTTAAATAGGGCTATTGATGCATTCATAATAAATACATTTTAAATATGGCTATTGATGCATGCAGAATGTTTTACTTGCATTTCAACCTTTGTGTATTTCACAACATCATGTAGCATTTTGTCTATTATAATTTCCAACACTGAATGGCATTCTGTTCAATATGTTTTGCCCCTGCTAAGACCTTCACTATGTTTTTGGGCTACTCTAGCATGAGATTGTTCCCTTTAGTTGCACAGCCATTTTGCAATATTTTAACTAGTCCAATATGTACTCACATTGCTGTTTTCTTCCTCATCTGAACAAAGGGGTCTGAATTCCCTATATCTGTATCAGTAGATTCTTGCTCCATTTCATTGTCACAGGAACTTTGGCTCCCATGGCCAATGTCAAAATCATTATCATCATCATCACCACCCCCACCATGCTTCTGTTATAAAGCATGCATTTTACCATAATGGAACATCTTCATCATCAATGTATGAGTAATTTGATGACTTTCTTTTGCCCTCCAAAACTTGTTCTTTTTGTGTGCTATTGCATTGGATTGAGTTATTTCTACAATAAAAATCAAAAGAAAACTTTTTAAAAACAAATCCTGGCATGGTGTGGGTCTACTGGACCCTCTACAATGTTCCAGTAAATATATGCTAAGCCAGTTCAATAGAGCATAAAAGTGGATCCAAATCCCATTTTGATGCTTTTGCATATGTGCCTATTCTTTACTGTTTGTTATACCAAGTGGGTAAACACATAGATTGCTTCCTATATCCCTCAGGAAAGTATACTGAGATGCACATCTGGCTACTATAATGCTAAAGTACAAATTTACAGTAGAAAAGAAAGGAATGGGTCCCCTGGAACATGAAGATTCACTGTACTGAGAAGGAGATTTTGAAAAATGCATTGTAGTATATGAGGTGCTTGAGTTACAGCATTTCATTGTACAGCCCTAGCAGAAATGTTAAGAAGAGACAACCACCTTTGTTTTATTGATAAATGCACTGCATTCGATGGATAACTTGCCCCAAACAATTCAGTAATGGGCAGCAAAATACCCCCATTCTGACATTATGATTCATTTTTATTTTTCAATGAAATTTTCCTTCGTTATGGTCCTTCTTGGATACCCTGATTCTTAAATAATTTCAGAAAAACATGTGTTTCTATAATTCTAAGAGTAGCATCTTTTGCTTTCCTAATTTCTGAATGAGCTCAATGAAACAAGTTTTCAACAGTCAGGAGGTCATAGCCACTCCAGTGGTCCTCTACTTCCGTGGTATGCAACCTCAAACAAGAATTAGGGCGAGGCCACAAACAAAACTCCAAAAATGACTCCTTATGACTTACTGTGACCAGCATGGGACATAGGGGAACCAATACTGTAGTTACCACTCACTTCTATTTTCACAAATATAGCTGGATGCCTCACAAAGAATTACTTACTGAGCAAAATGGCCTGAAGGAAAGGTTCAATGAAACATGTTTAGGGTCTCACTGACTCATTCCCAAGGTTGTCAAGTCCTGTCACTCAAAAACTCCTGCTGCCGCCCCTGTGCATAAGATTGTTGCCACATTCCTTGATGCGACCTATAGAGGTGTCACTACTTTTCATGTAGTTTTGTCTCATATTCCCCACACCCTCCTTTCCCAAAATTCCCGTAGCTCTCCTTTGTCTCTGATGAACTTCCTATGTGAAACTTCCTAGATCTCTCTCTTTAGGAAAAGCCTACCTATTCTTATAATTTTGCTCAGAAAAACATAAATCTTTTCTAACTTCCCTAATGGCAATGCTACCAGTCACATAGCTCATGTAAAAGTCCCTGGAATCATTATTGCTTCTTTTCTCTCACAATCCACATCCCGTACTTTATCTAACCTTGTAGTCTGACCTGGCAACCCAGCCATGTTCATCATCCTGGTCTTGCTGTGCCTGCTCCAAACACAGAGTCCCCTTAGGACTTTTTACTTGACAGGACTGCACACTGTATTTTGAGGCCCAGATTGTACATCTCTAATCTGGAAATCCAAACTTGGAAACATTTGGATGGCTGACATGATGCCATCTTTGGAAAATTCTATCCCTCTTTTCATGTGGTAGGTCATTCAAAGCACAGGTACACTAAGAATATTGTCAAGTCTTTCCTTCAGACTAGGCATATAAGGTGTATGTAAAACATAAGTGGATTTCATGCTTGGACTTTGCCCTCTCCCCAAGATGTCTATGGAAAATATTTGAAGATCTGAAACAGCCAATGCTTCTACTCCCAAGCATCTTGGGTAAGGAATACTCCACATATACTTATTTTTACTACATTTCAAGAGTGAATGCCATTTTGCAGTTTACATTTTTATCCTCACATATTTCCTCTCACCATTTTACAGATCAGAAAAGAAATTTAAAGGGGTTTTTTCTCATGGCCAAAGCTTCCAATCTTCCAGGTGGGACAGGGAGCCAAACCTTTGGTTTTCAGGATCACTATCTTGTGTCTAGCAGCCCTTCATTAGGCAGCCATATAAATGTATATTTACCCTTTCCAACAACAACAACAAAAAATAATAGTAATTCTTGGAGAGCAAATAATGCAAAAACAGATTTGGACCCTGGATCTACTCTTGTTATCACCTCCAGTGTACAGAACAACAATCTATTAATTTAATTAGCATAGTGACCAATAAAATTATTCTCCAGCTATTCCTCTACTTCTTCCTCAAAAGGAGCTGAAGAATTTTCAAAAGGGGTGTTCATAATAGTATCAACCTGAAAAAAAACGAAATTTCCATCAGTGAGGGAATAGATAAATTGTGGTACAATTATGTATGCTGTAGCTCATGTGCTAATGGTGGTGTAATTTATTTATCACAATGGAATTCTGCCAAACAACAGTAATAAACATAAACAAAGACTCTTACATGGATGAACTTCACACAGGTGGTGTTGAGTGAAAAAAGAAAAACAAAACCCAAAGTGATACATTCTTCATGGTTGTGCTTACATGAAGCTGAAGAAAAGGAAAAAACAAAATATATTGTGACAGATGCCAAAATAGTGGTTATCTCTGGGGGATAGGAAGGGTGATTACTGATTATAAGAGGGTACAAGGGAGTACTCCGAGGTATTAGGAACAGTGTATGTCAAGATTCTTGGAGATGTGGCCATAAGCCAAACCTGTGCATGGAATAGCAATATTTATGCGTAAAAATTCATCAGGCTATGTATTTCCAATTACTGTATCACACATAAATTAAGGAAGAGTCTGTGAATGTTGAGGGAATGAAAGAAGAAAGAAAAGAAAGAAGGCTTTAAAAATACCTAAGAGCAAGTCATCTATAAAGGTCATGTTATGTACCCAGGGTTGATGAAAATAGATTCCCAGTGAGTGTTAACGTAATAATGTTGTCTTGAGTTACAAGGGAGAAAGAACAGAGAAGGAATGTTTGTTTCTAAGTGGTCTCATTGAAACAAGTTTTCAACACTGAGATGGTCATAAACATTCTAGTGGTCCTTTACATCCTTGGTATGCAATCTTAAGCAAGTTACTTACAAATCTCTAGCCATCGATTTCCTATGTCTAAAACTGATGTACTAATGATAAGTACCTCGGTGTGTTCCTGTAAGAATTAAATGCTATAAATATATGAAAAGTGCTTAGAATAATACTTGAGAGGAAAGAATCTCAATATTTGTTAATTAGAAAATATAATGTAAGCTATAGATATTCTTGCCAGAAAAATAAATACACTGACATTCACAGATTTCAACAGCATCATAATAGAGTAGAGGTCTCCCTTAAGCCCACAGAGAGGCTCAGTTCCTGCTTTGAAGGCATCACAAAGGCATGTCAAGCCCTGGGCTGGCTTCAAAACCCTAAGAATGCTCACAGCTAACACAGGATTCCCTTTGCCTCACAGATAGCAATCAACAGTTCTCAAAGTTTTCTGACAACCAAATGGCAAAGTGACATCTAATTTACAGGCATCTGTGCTAACTTGCCAGATGATGAGATCCAGGGAATAGTGCAGGGATGGTGCTGAATGGCACCTGCTGTAAGATGAGACCAGTCTTCTACCTGGAGCTGTCTTCTTGCATGGCAGCTTCTCCCAAGTGTGGAGATGCAAGTTAAGCAGAGCCCAAAACAGCAATAACAGGACTAAGGCAGTTGTGATGGCAGCTTCCTCAGATTCATTAATCTCTGTTGTCTTCAGGGAGTGTTTGTCATTTGCTGTGGCACAGCTGCCCTCCTAGAAGTATACCCTTTGTGATAACCAGGATAACCATGCATCAGACAGCTGAAGAGACATCAGCCCCATTTCCACCAGACAGATGTTATGAGGTGTTCCCTGGGGTCACCACACGGACTTACTCCACACTGGGCTGGGGTAAGGCATAGGCAGATGCCTGCTGGTAATGGCTCTGCCAGGAGAAGTGTGTTTTATGTTTCCTAGCACTGGGGAAATTGTGAGGGAGATGGGGTTAAATGGTACTCGCCACAGCAGAACTCACAGGCATCTGGCTAAGGGCCCAGAATCAGATGTTACGAAGGGCCTGAGAATTAGAGAAATTGATGCTCAACTACAGGAAGGACTGGAGGGAGATTAGTAATTTGCCCAAGGAGAATGAAATAGTCTCTTTATTTCTAGATTCCTTACTGTTTCCTAAAACTTCCTTCATATCAAGGAGTAGAGATTAAAAAGAAAAAGATGATCTTGGAAACATTTTTTTTTCCTAAATAGATATCATCATCTTTATTCTATCTTGGCTTTCAGGATTTCTGAGAGAGCCACTGTCTACTTGTGCATCTGCTTCTAATCTCCTGAAGTTGTTGGAAGAATTCATTTCTTTACAACCACAACACAGGGTCATTAACCAAAGGCCACCCTCAGCTCTTTGAGGCCTCCTGCACTTTCTTGAAATCTGTACTGATCCAAAGTCCAGGGTATAGCTCATAGCATGGAAAATGGCCTCTTCAAAACTAGTGACAAAGATTGCCACTTACACCTCAATCAAGCTAAATAAAATAAAATTTAAATCTGCAAAAAGAGATTTAGATTTGCTCCTCACACCCCATACATATACATACACAAACACACATAAAATGCGTACAAGCAAAATACCCTTCTATGTAATGGAAATCATAGGGAAGATTTCTAGCCATTTTGCCATCTCCTATGGTTAAAATAAAGTCACAGCAGTGACATAGTTTTCATGCACTATTGACTAGAGTCACAGGCATCACCCACATTCAAGAAGGGAGGACTAATAAAAGGGATGAACATTAACAAAGGAAGCAGTACTTGTGGCACCACTTTCAAACTGTTCATTACAGAGGATAAAAAGGATCACTTTGAGAGATTAGTGTGTCAAAAGAAAGAGATTATGAGATGCTCATTAGGTTTTATAAATGTCTAGTATGTTTCTGAAAATCTAGACAGCCACATGCATACAAAGTTATGCAAATGTTACCAGAAAAAACTTGAGCAGGCAGGAAGCCTTTCTAAGTTTGCCTAAAAGTATTAATATACATAACCAAGAATCTCAATAAATTCCAAGTAGGGCAGACACAAAGAAATATATACATAGATACATCATTATCAATGTGCCAAACATTAAACCCAGTGCAAGAATCTTGGAAACAACAAGAAATAAATTACTCATAATAACAAAATATGCTCAATAAGACTAACAGACGATTTCTTATTAGAAGCCATGAAAGCCAAAAGGCAGTGGGGCTTTGTATTTAAAGTTTTCCAAGACTGTTGAACAAAAATTCACTATCCAGAAAAACTACCTTCTGGATGTGAGGGTGATCTGGCTGCAGCATCTATCACCCTGTTAATTTCCAGGATTGATTTGGCTTATCTGGCTGGCTAGGTGGGTGTCCTCTTGCTCCCTCAATGCTTCATGTGCATCCCTCCTGAAGCTATGCACTCGGTCGAAGAGGATGACCAACCCCAATACAGGAGGACCGTTCCTGGGTCAAGGGTATAAGAGCAGCTTTCCCCCCTCTTCTAGAACCTCCAAACAAGCTCTCAGAAAAATGACCTTCAAATGTGAAACATAGTTAAGATATACCTAGAGTAACAAACTCTGAGAGACTTTATGACAGGCACATCAGACCTACTAACTTGAATCCTTAAGGTTGGAAAGAAAGAACTCTAAATGGTAACTCAAACTTATATGAAGAGGTAAACAGCCTCAATAAAGTGAACTATAGTAGTTAATGTAGGGGCCAGGGAGATGGCTCAGTGGAATAAGCACTTCCCTGGAAAGCACAAGGGCCTGAGTTCAATCTCCGGTTCCGCCAAAAAAAAAAAAAAAAGTTAATGTAAAGGATATGGGCTACAAATTTTTGTTTATAAAACATTTCTGTCCTATATGATTATAGAAATAATTACATGAAACAATAATTACAAATCTGCATAATGGGAGTTTTATTTATAGAGAGAACACTGCAAAAAATAACACAAACTGAGAGAAGAGAATGAATTATATAAGAAAAAGTTTTTGTAAATCTATTGATATTAATATAGTATTAATCCAAACTTGGTTATTGCACAGTATTGCAATTTCATAAAAAACATAAGCACACATATAATAAATTACATGGAAATGAAAATTGTACTGTAAAAAAAATTTTTATCATGAGAGAATACATTGATGGAAAAGAAAATGAACTAGACAAAAGATATAGATAAAACAACAGAAGGCTAACATGAATATCTTCTCAATAATCACATTAGTCTTAAATAGATTAAGCAATCTTATTAAAAAGGAGAAAATAGCCAGATGTGGCTACAATCCTATAATCCTAGCACTCTGAGAGACAATGGCAGGAGAATTACAAGATTAACACAAGTTTCAGGAACTTAGTGATTTAGTGAAATCCTGTCTCAAAATTTAAAAAAGACTGAGAATGTAGCTCAGAATGAAGGCCCTGGGTTCAAAACCCTGGTAGTAATTTTAAAGGAAGCAGAAATTGGCAGAATAGATCAAAATCCAAGACCTAAGTGAAGGTTCTCAGTGAGGCACACACTTTCAATTCAAATACAGAAACAAATTTAATGGCAAACAGCAACAAAAGAGCTAGATTCCTTAAACTAATACCAGAAAATATGTTTTAAGAAAAAATTTCATTATACACAAAAATGTTACTGTAAATATTTTCTTATGATGAAAGAAATAATCCATCAAATCCATACATATTATATAACGCATACACACATATATTAAAAACATAAGAAAATAACAACAGAACCCCAAAATACACAAATCAAACACTTGAAAGATTATAAGAGACAAATTACTCAATAATTATGTCAGAAGAATTCAATGCCTCCCTTTCAATGTTGTATATAACTACTAAAAGAACAGCAAGAAGAAAGAAAAATTCAGCAGTTCTGTAATCTAATCAAAACTAACAGAAAAATCTACTCGAAAATACCAGAATGCACATTTACCTCAAACACACACCCAACATTCATCAGCATAGGACAAGTGCTAGGCTCTAAAATAAGTCTCAAAAACCACAAACTGATTGAAATTTCATAAAACCTGTTCTTGATTAAAATAGATTACAATCAGAAATTAGTAACTTCTAGGAGTTGGGAGACTCACAAATATATGGAAACTAAAAACATACTACTTAACATCCATAAATTATGAGCTGGACATGGTGGAGCACACCTGTAATCCTGCACTCAGAAGGGCAAGACAGGGGGATCTCTGCAAATTCGAGGCCAGCCTGGGCCACATAGTGAGTCCTAAGCCAGTCTGAATTACCTCATCTTGAGACACTGCCTCAATTCCCCCAAAATAAATAAATCAAAGAGGAAATCATAGGAAAATTGGAAAATACTTTAATATGAATGAAAATGGAGCTACAACACATCAAGACTTACGGAGTTTTGCTAAAGAAGTACTCATTGGGAAATTTATGTTTCAAAATGTCTCTATTGTTCTGCCAAAAAAGTACATCAAAATGTCTCTATTAAAATAAAAGGAAGATTTCACACCAATAAACTACACTTCCACCAAAAGCACTAGCAAAAGAAGAGTAACTGAACCCAAGCAAGCTGAAGGAAGGAAGAAAACAAAGATTTCAGCAGAAGGAAATATAATAGAACATAAAAAATATTACACAAAAAAGTGATTTTTTTGAGGTTAATCTGACAAAATTTTAGTCAGACTAACCAAGAATAGATCAAGAATGTTTATATTACTAAAATCAAGAATGGGGACAAGCCAAATAGCTCAGTGTATTAAAGTGCATGCAAGCAGGCACAGGGGCCAGGAGTTAGATCCCTAGGCCTGCTGTGATGGCCCCGCCCCCGGAGTGCACTGAGATTGCATTTGAGACTGGGTGTGGTGGCGCGCACCTATAATCCCAGCTCTTGGGAGGCTCTAAACAGGTGGATCACTATGAATCTGATCTAGCAGAGAGACCCTGAACACCCTGTAGACCCTTCCCTAAAATACAAAAATAATAAAATAAGACCAAGAATGCAAAAAGGAGCACTAACACCCAATTTACAGAAGCAGAAAAGGGTTATACACCAAGAAATTAGAAAGTTGGGATGAAGCAGAAAAATTTGTGGAGAGGGATAAACTATCAAAACGTCATCAAGAATACATGGGAAAGGGACCGGGGAGATGGCTCAGTGGAATAAGTGCTTCCCTGGCAAGTACAAGGGCCTGAGTTCAATCCCGTTCTGCAAAAAAAAAAAAAAATACATGGGAAAATTGAGTAGACGTCAATTTTAGATAAAGTTTACTCTCTGAGTAAACAAAGACGTTGAACTCCCTCAAAAGAAATGACTTCTCTAGCAAATTCCATCCATCACTCAAAGCAGTAACAGAAATCTTCTAAAACCTCTTCCAACATGTAGAAGAGAGAATATCTTGAAACTCATTTTATAAGTCTAATTTTACTCTGATACTGACCCAAACATCCTCTGTGAATACAGATGCAAAATCGTCAATGAAATCCTGCAGTCCAGCAACACATGTAAAGGATCATATAGCATTTATCCCAAGAATGCAAGATTCCATGATGTAAGATCAATATACCAATCTCCAGAACATATCTAAGTAGGAACAATGGACAAATCAAATACAATTTAATGAGCATGGCGACAAAATGTTAAGACACTTAGGAATAAATTTATTAAAGAAAGTGCAAGGCTTCTATACTGAAAATTATAGAACACCACTGAAATACAACAAAGAAGAGCTTAATAAATGAAAAGATACTCTTTGCTCATGGATAGAAAGATTTCCTACTGCTAATATGGCAATATCCATTAAGCTAACCAACAAATTCCATGCAATCTCTAAGAGAAGCACAGTTGATTCAAAAATTAACAGATTGACTACTATAATTCTTTTGGAAATAAAAGACACAAATTATCAGTAATCAAAGTTGGGGGACTCACATTTTCTATCTTAAAAATGTACAATAAAGCTGCAGCAGCCAATATCATGCATTACTTAGTAAGAGAATGGAACAGATATTAAAAAAGAGGAGCCTTACATTTACCACCAGTTGATTGTTGATAAGGAGAATAAGAATGCTTACTGGGGAAATAATAGTCTTTTCAACAAATAGTATTGAAATATTCACACAGAAAAAATAGAATTCGATCCCTACCTCACATAATGTGCAAGAATTAATTCAAAATTAATGAAAAATCCAAAGGAAAAGCTAAAGCTCTTAAGGGAATCCAAAAGCATACGTCTTTCATGACCTTGGGTAAGGCAATTGTTTTTTAGATGTCATTTTTAAAAGCAAAACCAAATAAAAAAAGAAATTAGGATGCACAAAAATTAAAGATTTTCTGTTCAAATCATTCTGTTAAGAAACTAAAAAGGCAATCCATAAAATGCAAAAGATTTTAGAAAAGCTAGGAAACATGACAGGGGCAAAGCCATACATACATGTGCACGAGATGGTTAAGGCAATGATCCTGAGAATCTTCAGCAGCGTTCTGGAACTAGCAGTTAATTGGTAGGATTCTCACCCTGACTAACTATATATGCTGATACCTGTAAACTAAGCAACTGCATGGAAGATAGTGTAATAGTAGGGGCATGCTCGCAATGCCTCTCATTTTGGTCTTCTGAATACGTACTGCTTGTCATGTCATATCCATTACTGCCATACTGTCTCTCTAATAAATATTTGTTCTAAAAAAGGGTAATAAATGAGGGGTCTGGGGAG
>NW_004524649.1:9423664-9445179 GCF_000260255.1 Octodon degus | reverse complement strand
CCTGGGCTAGGACTGGGTCTGGGGGTTCCCGGAAGTCGGCAGAAAATCCTACTCGGCGGGAGGGGTGGGGGGCGTCCCGAGGGGGCGGGAGAGGGTCCGGCCCACGCTGAGCCTGGGCTGGGACTGGTCCCACCGGCGCAGGGTAGCAGGAAGCTCTCCACACACTCACCGGACCTGGGGTAGGACTGCATAGATAATTTTTTTAAAATTGGTAAGTGAAAAATCCTGATTTGAACACCCATGTATTGTATGAAAAATTTGCATTAAGTGTCTAAGATTGGCCAACCAGTCAAAGATGAGACAGGCAATGGCTGCCATGGGCCAGGGAGAATGGAAAGTGACTGCTAATAAGTGAAAAATTGTATTCATCAGCTTTTCATTACTATAGCCAAATATATGAGATTGGGCTGGGGTTATAGTAGCTCAGTAGCATGAGCCCCTGCATGGCAAGTACAAGGTCTCGAGTTTGATCCCCAGTACAAAGAATAACCAATTTAAAAGATAGAAGTAGAGAAAGTGTTTATTTGTGCTTATGGTTGCGGGGGCATGTTCAGAATATATTCAGCTGGCCCATTTCTGTTGGGCTGCCCCAAGGCAGTGCATTGTGGTAGGTGCACGTGGCAGAGGCTGCTGCTCACCTCAAGGAAGCTGTGGAATGAAAGAATGATGCAGGATGCCAGAGCCCAAGTGCCTTTTGAAGGACATGGTCCAGGGACATAACTTCCCTCCACTGGGCCACACCCATCTTCTACCATCGACCTCAACCTATGTCCCTTTGAGAGATATTCAAGATTCTCACTATAATCAAAGTGTTCTTCAGTTAGAGAGTAACTATTGTCACCTTGAGAATATGTTCACAATCGCTATATTAAACAATTCAAATAGGTGAATTTCATGGCACGTGAATTATATTCTAATTTTAAAATGCTACTAATACAATAACAGGAAATACTTTGAGGTGTGAAAAGTATTAGTTTCAGGATTTTTTTAATTGCCACAGTACTTACAGTGGGCATTGTGGGGAACATCTACACTCCCAGCAACCCAGACAGTAGGAGTCCCAAGTTTGGGCCTATCTTGGCAACTTAGCAAGATCATGTCTCAAAATAATAAACTAAAGGGGAGAGGTGAGGGTCCTAGAGAGGTGGCTCAGTGGGAATGCCCTGGGTTCAATATCTCCTACTACAAAAAAGAAAGAAAAAGAAATAATATTGTCTGTGTAGACAATAATTATACAAAATTCTACTCACAAATGCTTACAATGTCTTATACAGTTAGAGGGATAGGATAGCAGATATTGCTAATTTTAAAAAGGTACTAAGAAAATACATTTCTGCTTGGAATACTAAATGTCACAATTGCTGTTTGGCAGAGTCCTACAAAATTAAACAACATATATTTACCCTATAACCCAACAATTTCACTTCTCAACATTTACCCAAAAGGACATGGAGAAATATGTCCACAAAAAGGCTTGTAGGAGAATATTCATAAAAGCCTTAGGAAAAATAGCTCCAGACTGGAAATAATCTAAATGTACACACAGAATAGATAAGGAGGTTGGTGTTATATTGGTGGGCAGAATACTATTCAATATTCATAAAAACGAACTGCTTGCAGCAATAAAATGTAACACCACCACTATGTAAAGCAAAGGAAGTTGGTTGTATGTACCCACATAGCATAGGAACGAGCTGCACTAATTTATAGTGATCACAGACAGAAAGAGGTGAGCTCCAGATGCAAAACACATTGACTGGAGAAAGGGAAAAGTTAAGTTTCCAGAGTAGAAAAGTCAGTGAGTTCTCTACTATATTTGAGATAGTGGTAATATGATTATATAGAAAAATCCAAAACCACCAACTAAATAATTATAACCAAAAACATTTCATGCATAACATAATTTATAGCTGAAAATTAAAGCATTACAGGACTATGTCTTGTTTTTTTAATCTCAGATGACTCTGATGTCTTATCGCATTTAGGAAATACAATCGTCACCTAAAACATTTTTTACAGTGCCAGAATGGTCTGCATAGGAGTTTCTATTCATCAGCATTTTTTTTATTTCAAACCTATGATAATGGGCTCTCGAGAGAATCAGCCTCCACAGCCTAAGGAAGCACTGCCTCAAAGAATTAAGTGATATATTTAATTTATTTTATAATCACAAATCAGCTCTGCTCTAAGCCTTTAATTTCAATCAACTGTTTCCTCAGGCCAAAGCCTGACAGAAATTA
The DNA here is from genome assembly GCF_000260255.1 of Octodon degus. Lineage (NCBI taxonomy): Eukaryota > Metazoa > Chordata > Mammalia > Rodentia > Octodontidae > Octodon > Octodon degus. The sequence goes on along the minus strand of NW_004524649.1, from coordinate 9,442,939 downwards.
GTGCCTATGTAATTTCTCTAAAATTCTTAATGCAGAAGGGAATTCAGTTTCAAGACATGATTGATATTGCGGGCACACACTGTCATAGTCTCTGTGTTATGACTACTGCAGGTGCACTTAGAATAGAGCATGAGGCTTACTTAGGTTTACAAGCTAGCAGAAGAAAATATCAAAGTGCTTCAGATAAAGCTGCAGGTTACACTTACTTTATGAAGCTGATGTTACAGAAAATTCCCCTCTACATCAGAAAGCTCTACAACCATTCCAAAAGAGACCTTGTCAACAGAGGTGCACAGAGGATTTCCCACACCTGAGTTGTCTTTAAATGAGGAGACACTGAAAAGAACTGCCATAGTATATATCAAAAGAGTGGGGGACTCCACACTATACATTGGTAAATTTGGATGCAGAGCCTCGTATTTAAGGAAGAAGATGCAACCCTCTGCTGGGATGTGAGGTGTTGACAGTGACCCCAGAAGCAATGAACTGGACACCTTCACTCTTGGTTTTCCTCCAAGTAAAAAAGGAAATGGAAACAGTTCAAATACAGGATCTTGGGATTGCAACTGCTGAATGATGTAAATGAGTAAGATTTGCAAGGATGTGGTGGTCAATGTTGGCAGCCATGAAAGCTGGAAAACTGCTCAAGTGTGTGAAAGCAGGATTAGGTCTAAAGCAGCCAAGCTACCTCAGTCCAGAGATAAGCATCCTGCCTGGTTAATGGCAGCTGTTAGTCACTAGGCAAGCTTGTGTCACGTATTACTAACTTTGCAAAGTTATAAATAAACATGTATACTGACTCATCTATCTTTTCCTCCTTCCTGCCACTGTTTCTCCCCAGGTACAATGGTTCACACCAAAAGACCAATGGATCCTTACAGGTCAATTCTCATTTTTAAGTAAAATCAATAATAACTTTGAGTGCATACTATGTAGAAACAATACTTGAATAAATACTCTTGGTATCTAATGACATCTTATTGCTGATACGCAGTGTTTCTTTCATACAATTTTCTTTCTTCTTTTGCATGCCTATATAAGGTTAAACTGGGTATCATGTCTCCACGATTCTGTGCAGTAAAGTCTATTTTCTTGCAATAATCCTGGGCAAGCCTTGAACTTGGGCTAGCCTTTAACTTGTCTTCATGTTATAACACTTCTGAGTTTTGATTTCAAGCAGTCTTTGAGTGTCTTATCTGTCTGTTTGGAATGCTGCTATCATATCGGAAGGCTGAACTGGTCTATCTACTGGAGACCTGTACCCCAGACGCAAGTGGACACTCGCCTCCACCAAGTGAGAAAGGGCATCTTAGAACTTCTGTTTCCAGTTGAGCGCCTAGATTACTGCCACCAAGTGATACGAAGCAAGACATCAAAGATCCACCTGAATACAAACATGCTGACCCACAGAGAATAATAACTGTTATTTTAGGCCACTAAGTGTTGGGATGGTTTGTTATGCAGCAGTACATAGCTGATGCATTCTCCTTTGTTCATAATCAGTGTCTCCAGATGATTTGAACTCATTTCTTAAAGGTTATTAGTTTGTTTGCAGGTTCTCTGGAAGCTTTTTCTTTCTATGTAAATGATAAGGATCCTGGATTCCTGCTTCTCTGTGGAGGTGGTTTCAGCCATATTTCCTATTGCCTCTATGAAAAGACTACAAAATATACCCCAATTCACAACAAATATACCCTATTTTCTGGCTCCCTTCCTTATATGGAAAACATCACTGAATTTATCTAAGCTCAAAAGAATAGCCAGTTATAAAAGCTATAGCATAGTTATGATTTTCAGAATTTCTTTGATTTCCAAGTTCAAAACATAGGTTTTTATTTTCTAAGAAAAAAAAAAAAACCTCAAAAGTTAGTGGACAATGGTAGAAGCCAAAATTATCTAACAGGAGAGTCAAATACTTCCTGGTAGATCTAGTAGGGCTTATTCCACTGGAACAATATGAACATATGTTTGCTTGCTTATCTTAATAATTGAGTTAGATCTGCAGCACAGAGCCTTCCATCAATCGCTGTGCAACTGCCCATTATCCCTGCTGAAAGACAAAATGCAGAACTGAAGGGAAAACAGTACACCTAATTGCACTAGAGACATACACAGATAACAGCAACTTAAAGAGTAGAATGCTCGCTCTGAAACCCTGTATCTCTAAACACTACAGAAAAAGTGGGCTATGCATTTTTTTAACGTTACCTAATTAAAAGACAATCCCAGGAAAGCCTAAATCATTCATATAAGCAGTCTCATTTATCAAGGCCTTACTGTGCATCAGGCGTGATCTAAATATTTTATATGTGATTAGTGCTCCCAATTAAGCATAAGATAGGAGTACTGGTTTGTTCACTTTACAGATTAGGAAATTAGGTGTCTCCTTTCACTTCCTTCCCACGTTCTCAGAGCTGATCATTGCTTAAGTTAAACACAATTAGATTCTGTAAAGCTCTTGACCATCTCTAAGCACTTTTACTTCTATGTCTAGAATTAAAGATCTGGGTTATTACACGGCAAAAAATGAACCTCAGACTATACCACTTAGAAACATATTCAAGAGCAATCCTTTTACCTCTGTATCTTAAATTCTCAAGCATAAAAACAATTTCCGGGTGCTCTGCTTTAGTGTACATCTAGATCGTTGGTGAGTCTGCTTCTAATACCCTTGACCTTGCTTGAGAGTCAGAGACTTGAACATGAAGGGACCCTTATAAAAGCAATCATAAGCTCAGAGGAGACCCACTCCCCAAGATGAGCCCTGTTCTGGTTTATGTCTAGTTGTTACCCTAAGCCTCATGTAGTCATGGGGCAGGAACATCCAGAGTTTGTGATTAACTCATGATCCACTGGAATTATAGGTGATCCAAGGCTGGGATTATGGGTTTTAGTACTGCTGGGATTATGGGTGTGTGTACCTCCACCAACCTGGGGCAGAAAGCATGAATGTAATATAAGAGAGACAGAGACAAACTCTATTTCCATTATTGTTCTGCCTCCATGAACTGGATACTCTCTGCCCTGCACCACTCTGCCTTGGAGTCAGCCAAGTATGGACTGAAACCTCCAGTAACTGTGAGCTAAATAAACCTTTCCTTCCTTCATTTTTGGTGTCGGGTATTTGTCCTAGCAATGAGAGAAGAGTAACTGAGACAAGCCCCAAATCCAGAGGTACCTGGAGACTCTGAGCCAGTGATGCTTTTTCTGGGGTACTGGTTTTTTAAGTGCTGGAAGAATTCATATTCCAGAGTGGTGATTCTTACATTGGCTGCCCATTAAAGTTACCAAAGAATTCAACCATTTCTTTGTACCTTAACCTGTTTAATTTCCACTCCAGTAATGTCGAGGGCAACAAAGGACCACTTGTCCATTAGTGAGGATTTAACTTTAGTATATTAAGATCTGTCCTTTGAGGTAAAGAAAACACATGTTGCAGAAAATATGATAATATTTTAGATAAACTATGCCTTGGAAGAGGACATTTCCTTAGGAGTATCTGTGGGACTTGTCAGATGCTGTACTCTACTAAACTGGATAAACTCAACTTCCTACATTTCAAACTTCAGTTACAGGGCTGGAAAGATAGCTCGGTGGTCTAAACAACTGCCTGGCAAGCACAAGGACCTGTGTTCAATCTTTGTTACCACATTCCATGCCAGCCCCAGAACCTTGGGCATGCCACGTCAGCCACTGAAACCGGGCATGGTGGTGCACACCTGTGATCCCAACAGTGGGGAGGCTAAAACAGGAGGATCACTATAAGTCCAAGATGTACAGTGAGACTCTGTACCAAATAAATAAATACATGACTTTTTTAATTATAAGAAAAATAAACTGCAGCTACATGCATAGATTATAGATTTTTTTTTCTCCAAATGCCTTCAAGGCAAGTTTGGCTGGCTTGAGTTGTGGGGATCGAACCACAGCAACCTGAGCCTGACTGCTTTGTTGAAGCAGCCACTTAAAGAACTGAGGTAGGGGGCAGGCCCCCAAGATTTAGATATATATAGATATATTCCTAGTTTGGAAAACTAGAATGTCTATATTCTCATTTGGAAACTTGAATTTATTATCCCACTAATAATGGACAGTTATTCTGAAGACTAGATCCCTAATGATATTGTCTGTATCTAGCTCTAGGTATAATTTCCTGACATGTATCCTCAATGTATAGTTACACTTTCCTACAAAATAAACAAAAGGTCTACATTTAACCATCCTCAGACCCATAAGTACAGCCTCAGACTTGTATAAGCACCAATATCTAATTGAGAAGCCATGTATCCCACACACCTTGGTTCATCATGGTGGACACCTGCAATGTAGGGAGGGGCACCAAAGCTCCAGTCAAGGCCTAGCTCTAGAGTCATTTCTGTACTCAAGAACTTCCATCTGGTACCCTAAGATAGCTAAGGCCTTAGATTTCAGAGAGAGCCTGTGGCCTTTATGACCATTCGTGGATTCATAAACCAGTGTTTTCTCCAATTTTTAATTCTATCTCATAATGCCCCAAGCCAGAGATTGTAAATATATATTTATTGAACTGGAAGAACATGCCACTGACCTCTTTGCAAGCCAAAACTATGTCACATTCATCAAAGTACTGAGTACATTAACGGTTCCAGGTACATTATAGACTTATCTGTCTCGACCTAGAATCCCCAGACTCAATTCCCACTGCTGATATTACTTGCGATGCTGCACCTCTAATTCACATTGTAATTTCACCAAAACTTCTTTTATTTTTACTTTTCAGAATCAAATGCCAAGCCTAAATTTCCATCTTCATACAAAGGCCAAGAGAATAAACACCACTGAGAATATCAGTCCACAGTTACACCACTGACCACACCACATCCATCTCAACCTCTAGAATCATCCACTGATCCAGTTGCTCTTGTTTCCTGAACACAATTGGTCCATATACATTTCACTAATCCATATGCTTTCTTCATCTTTACTTCAAAAAGATTTCATAAATGTTAAAGCTATTTCCCCAAACCACCCCCTCATCTTATCCTGGTAGGATCAAATCTAGAAATCTGGTCTTTTGATTGTTACCCCAATAATCCCAATGGCAATGTCATAATTGCTTTGGATAATCACTTGGTAAATGTTATAAATGAAAACATCTAAAAAAAGAAAAAAGAAAACATCTATATGGGAGAGATTATACATGCAATGGATTCAGTTGTTATTTCCCATTCCTTCCCAGAAAAATATTAAATATTAGTTCTCTCACGTGATAAGATATAGGCTACCTCAGAGGAAAAATGAATGCTTAATCAAGTATTCAGGTTGAATACAAGAGAATAAATGAGTATATTAAAGAAATAATTCATTTGATTAAGAATTTCATCATAGAAACCTTTCTTCTTTTATTTCACTGTCACTTATTATTTTTTATATATGACAACTGAATTATAAGTGTTTTAGACACTTGTGCTCATTTTACCTGCAAAATAACCAACTAGGTGGTACTCTTATTATCTCAATCTTATATTTGAGAAAACTGAGGTACTACACAGACTATTTGACTCACTTCCTAAAAGTAATGCTGCAAATTAGTGATGAAATTTGGATTCAAATTCAGGCTCTGGGTTCAGAGTGGTGCCCTAGGCTGATGCTGTTCCATCATGTCATAGGAAATATAAGGTCAAGGTAGATGAGTTTAAGAGAGGCTACATTGTTTCCCTTGGATATATTTTTGCTGGCAATACAGTCAAATATGATATTTCCAAAGTTTCGTAGCCCTCAGGCATGAATCGTGGTAGCTTCCATCTGACAGAGCAGATTGCACTATCTCCCAAAAATATACTCTGTAACAGGTTTCCTGGAGAACAAGATAGGAACTACAGATGCCCCCATCTTTTTCCTGCTGTCCACTTGGGATGAATTCAATGGGTACCATATTGTTCCATGAGCTTTTCTAGCTTGAACTATGGCTGCAGGTCTATTTTCTTGTAATCAATTTCAGACACTGCCACATAAGTGTTCTAATTACTTGTTTTCTGTCACTTTTAAACTAAATCTAGAGTTAATTCTATTGTCATTTGTTAAATAAATATCTTGAAGATAAAGCCAATGAGAAAAAACTGGTACAATTCTACAGGGCAAGCCTGCAGAATCAGGGATTTGCTTGAGAAATTATGTCCTATGCATGATGTAGTAGACTAGAAACAAGGCCACAATTTTGCAACTCTTCCAATGAAAGGGACAAGGCCATTGCTCCACTCCTTTAACCTAGATTGTTCTTATGAGACATTTTAGAGCAATGAGACATTAACATGTATGACACAGACTGAAGATTGAAGAGTGTACCTTGAGGCTTGTCTTTTCTGTTTTATTTATTTATGTTTATTCATTTTAATGGGAAAAAAGATAATATAGCAATGCAACAGTTTCAAAACAGGTTAGTAGGACAGTTACAATAATTAATGCATTGCATATTGTTGTCTTTGTAGTAATTATTCAGAGGACAAGATACAGACACGATATCTTGTCTAAACAATATTAGTAAAACATTTCTTCTCAATGAACTAAGAGAAAAAATAGCTGTATATCTATCCTACTATCTTGCTTATACATACTTTTTCTTTTTTTTTTCTACAACAAAAACGGTCCTTTATTTATACTTTTGCAAAGTTAGTAACACATGACACAAGGTTGCCTAGCAACTAATAGCTGACCTTAAGCAGACAGGATGTTTATCTCAGGACTGAGGTATCTTGTGTGCTTTAGGCTCTCAGGCCTGGTTGCACCTACACACATTTGATTGATTTCCTAGATTTGTTGGCTTCCAATATATCTCCCTTTTTTGTTTTGTTTTGTCAGAGATGGGTGTGCAATTTCAGTTAGAAAAGCTATATTTGGAGAAGTCTTTAAAGGACCTTTTCATACTTGATGCCAGTCCAAAGATTGCAGGTACTTGAATTCATCAAAATAACTCAACATAGTCCAATCATCCATAATAGTAGTGAGTTATCAGCACAATTGGTAATTGTCAAAAGTTGTTGACTTGAGCCTTTTACAGCTTAGCACATTAATATGGCATTATTTTTTATACCTTGTGGTTATACTTTTCTGCTAGATGGTTAAGACCAAGTTAAAGCAAGACCTATATAACTAAAAATGTAACTTTTGCTACCTGACAAGGTCAGTCAAATCTCAGCATTTACCCTGGAACTATGTACAGCACCGTGTAGATCTTTTGTCAGTGTCAGCCATCTGGATGAGTCACGACCATTGCTTGACCAATTTGCTCTCTGTGAAGTCTTTTCTGTTTTAATTTAAAACCTGGAGACTGCCATATGAAAGAACATTTGCTGGCCTCATGACACTAAGGAGCCATTTGGAGGGAAACCCAGCTACTCCAGCTCTTATGATTCAATATGGAATATCCCCAGTGTCCAGAGGTGGAGCCTAGAGAGGTAACTGGATCACAAGGGGCTAGCATCAGCAGTGAATGAATCCCCTGATGGTGTTACAGCTGGGTCAAGAGGAGGAAATGCCCAGTTGGAGGAAGCAGGTCACTGGGGCTTGCTCTTGCAGAGTGTATCATGTCCTCAGCTCATTGTCCTTTCTCTGGCAATTTTCCTTTGCTTCTGTTTCCTGGCTTCTGTGAGGGAAACAGTCTTCCTCTACTACACTGTTCTGCCAGGATGTTCCTGACTTAGAGCCCACTGACCATAGGCTGAAGCCTCTGAAACCATGAACCAAAATATATCTTTGCTCTTTCAAATCATGTTCTCAAGCATTTGGTCCCAGTGATGAAAAGCTAGGGTACCAGTGAACAGCCACAGGAGTATGAGTCTCAAGAGTCTATCCTAGACCCACCTACCGCAGATGATCCACCGGGTGACTACAGCTACATGGTGCAGGCCAGCAAAGGGTAGAGTGACCTGCAGAACATCCCAGCTAACCTACAGACATAGAGATTTGGGATCATTTGTTACACACCAAAGGCTGACTAAACATGTCAAGCTATAGTAAATTAGTTTGAAGGGAAAAAATGGTCTTACTAGTTTCTTATTCTACAGGTGAGAAGTCACCATTCCAGGCTGTGGACATAGCGCAGCACAAGGTCTCAAGTTCAATTCCTGGTACAGAAAAGGAAAGAAAGAAAGAAAGAAAGAAAGAAAGAAAGAAAGAAAGAAAGAAAGAAAGAGAGAGAGAGAGAGAGAGAGAGAGAGAGAGAGAGAGAGAGAAAGAGAAGTCACCATTCCATCCTGATGACAAGCAAAAATCTGAATGAATTACCATACCACCTACTCTTCTTGGATCTGGAAGAGGGATGAAGACACATAAATCACTGTTTCCAATATCAGAAAGTCAGTCAGAGACAAGATATCACAGCTTATGGGGCAGATATGGAGGAAAACAACTACCACAAGGGCCAGTACCAGAAAGGAACACCTTAACTGTGACTGATGGATTGCTCAAGGGTCTGCATGAACAAGTTTGAAAGTTAAAAATTCCACAGGATTCTAGGTTCCAGAGATGCCCCAGAAACTTTGGTGAATTTTCTCTCAGGAGTTTAATCAGAATTTTATAGTAAATACTAGAGAAAAAAATCCCTGATATTTCTAGCAAGTGGAGGGGGAAAGAAATGGATCTGAAATATACCAGAATTTTATTATTTTCAAAGCCTGGCCTCTGGAAAAACTATTTAACCAGAGACTATTCTAAGCACCTAACAAAGGTGGCAGTGACGAGGGACACCAAATTCCAGCTCACTGGCAACATTTTGTTCCATCTCAGGGGAAGAAATAAAAACAAAAACTGAGAAACATTGAAAAAGTAAGCTCATTAATACTAAGACATATTTGTAGAACTGTAAGCTATTACTATCATACACACCTTCCCACCACAGCATGGAAATCTATTTACAATAATCACTGTCACATCCCACTGTTAACAGAAAATTATAAGACATAGTAGAGAGAGGGAGAGGGAAGGGAAGTGAAAAGGGAGAGAGGAAGAAAGGAAGGAAGAGAGGGAACCAGGGAGGGAGGGAGGGAGGGAAGGAGCAAGGATGCAGCTTGAACAGTGAAAGCATCAGAAACTGGAATTATCAGACTGAGAATTTAAAACAATTAGGATTAATATGCCAAGGTACCTAAACAATAAAGTAGATAGCATGCAAGAACAAACAGGCAATGTAAACAGAGAAGTGGAAATTCTAAAAAGAAATGAAAAAAATGTAGCCATAAAAAATCTGTGATAGAAATAAAACCTTTGATGGACTTGTTAGTAAATTGCATGAGCCTAAGGAAAGAATCTCTGAGCTTCAGAACATAACAATGAAAGCCTCCAAAACTGAAAACCAAAGGGAACAGAACAGGAAAAAAAAATCAAATGAAATACCCAAGGACAAATGCAAAAGGTATGACAAACACATCATGAGAATTTCAGGAGAAAAGAATCTCTTCCTTTGAAACAGTCATGATAAAGGATTTCCACCAAATTAATGTCAGATACCAAACCACAAATGCAAAAATCTATGACAATACCAAGCAAGATAAATGCCACTAAGAACACAATGTCGCATAGCCTCATTTCTCAGCAACAGAAAATCAAAGAGAAAACTTTCTGAAAGAAATAAGGAAAAAATCCACCCTATTGGTAGAGGAATAAAAATAGGAACTGCATCAGCTTCATCCACAACAGGGACTGTAGTAAGGGTGGCCAGGAAGATCACATGATTTTCAGGGCAGTGAAAATGTTATAATGGTGGATACATGTCATCACGTATTTCTCCAAACCCCAAGGTATTCCAAGAATGAACCTTTCATGGAGACTGTGGGCTATGCGTGGTAAGTAGGTACCAGTGTAGGTTCATAGACTGTACCAAATGTGGCACTGGCAGGAGAGCTTGACAATGTAGGGGGCAGTGCTTGGGTATGGGAAAGGGCTACATGGGAAACCTCTATTCCTTTCCCTTATATTTGCAGCCAATTTACAGGTGCTTTAAAAAGCACTCATTACAATGAAAAAAGTCCAAACACATAATTTAAAAGACTTACAAAAGGTAAGAAAGTGGTGAGTTATGTTTCTCTATTTTGTATCTGAAACTAGTCAAAGCACAGATAACACCTTCTTCAAAGCAAAATGATGAAAGAATGGGAAATTTGACAAAATAATGTTTTTTATTTAAAAAAAAAAAAGCAAATGGTCTTTCCTAGAATAAACAGAGCAAGCCCTTCTACCCATCTTGCAGATTATTTAAAATGTCACTGAAGATGTTTTAGATCACATTACTGAACATGACATGACCTTAGAATTTGGCAATGTGAAAAATAGAAGAAAACATTCCTGCTTAATCATTGAACCCTACCACGTACTGTCAAGTTGTTCTCATGACCAGAAGGATTCCACCTTACTCACCCCACCTATGTATGTCACCATATATTCCATGGTAAAACACTGCTCTTGGTGCTAAAGCAAAATTCCTACCCTAATGGAGCTTGGGTTCCTATGAGGAAAACATGCTTCAATAAATAAACAAGGAGGTCAGGGACAATCACAAGTGCCACACAATTTGTTGTGCAAGTCCTAGTCAAGCCTTCCCTTTGGAAAAGAATGGTTGGGTTCATAACCCAAGGACCTATGGCTTTAAGCATAAAATTCAAAGGATAAGCACTTCCCTGGACAGAGGTATTAAGGGATGCAAATATCTTACAGTAGGAGTAAGTAAGAAAAGGCTAAAGGACTTTCAAAGATAGGACTCCTGTGCCATTCAGCGATGAAGGACAAACACCAGGGCCCTAGGCTTTAGAAGACTGATTCAGCAACATTCTCATCTACACGGAAAGGGGCTCCAGGCCAAGGAATTGAACTTAGGACCTTGGTTTGCTGGGAAGGTGTTTATGCCGCTGAGTTATATCCCCACTCTTGAGGGATTTCAAGGGACAAATTTTTGTATCAAAATGAGAACACTGTCTTAGGAATTAGCTATAAATGAAAGAGCAGAGGAGAATGCTGACCACCCAGGGCAAGAGAGGAAACAGACCTAGAACTATGTAAGAGGTAAGACCTGCAAGATGGGTGGAATTGGAGAATGGAAGGGGAAATGGTAGGATCTCAGGAAGGACAAAGTTCAAAGATGTGTCTGAGGGCCGGTTTGATAGTTCACTGGACTAAGTGCCTGCTTACACAAGCTCAGGGACTGGAGTTCAATCCCTGGCACCACAATTCGCTCCGGCCATGGAGACCGGGCATGGTGGTGCACGCCTGTAATCCCAATGCTAGGAAGGCTGAAACAGGAGGATCACTAAGAGTCCCAACTGCACAGTGAGACCCTGTACCAAATACATTTTAAAAAAAAATGTGTCTAGATGAATACAGAAGTTCATGAAATTCCTCCTGTCCTTCTCCCAAGGAAAATTTTATAGCAGCATTCAGCATAGTTTTAGTTGCATACAATTTCAGAGAATTAAGATTTTTGTCCACCCTCTTGTACATCATTGAAACCACCCCCTAAAAAAAAGACTTTTTACCTACTTTTAACCTACTTTTCTCTCCCTTCCCAAAGAGCTAAAATAATAGAAGTGATGTCAGTGACAATTATAAGCATCTCAAATTTATCTGCATTTGTTATGCTTTTAGTAAAGCCATCTGAGCAGTTTATTCCTTTAATTAAGTGGTTGTGACTGTCACGGAATCTCAGAATGATTTCTCCCACATCCAAGTGATTAAACATAGAACTCTCCTCCCTTGCTCTTTACAGCAACACTGGGAAGCCTGAGAGCCCAAGCACCCTGCAGGAAAATGCTTCTTCTCACTGGCCTCTCAAGAGAAGTCCAGGCCAGGCTCTTGGGAAGGTCCTCTAAATTCAGGGGAACTTTCCCTCTCCTTGAGCTGCAGACACAGGATTCCAGATGCTGCTGGCTCAATCACTCAGCTCTCTTAGCTGCAGGAGCACTGACCCAGGGGGCAGAAGGGGGAGGGTCTCCAGGGAAGTAGGGTTTCCCCCCAGCAACCCATGACCTGCTGGAAAATAATGCTGGGACAGGTCCCCTGCTCTGCTAATCCCACCACACACTCCCTCCTCCAGCTTTCTGCTCTGAGTCACGCAAAAACAAAAGACATAACCCTTGGAGGAATTTCCAGCCTAAATCCAGGAAAGGGAGGGTGTCTTAGCTTTCTTATAGCTGCTCAAGGAACCTTCTTAATTCAATGCATAGTAGCACTCTGCTCCTGTTACACCATTTATTTCCCATTCTCACGCTGTTCCGAGCCCTCAAGATGCTGCCCTGATTTGTATACATTTCAAAAGCATCTTCATCTTTTCTTGTCTTTATTTATTGTCCTCTCCCATCCTATTTGCTGCTTTAGAACTCTGTATCAAATATTTATATGAGTTTACTTCCTGGCTGTAGCCAACTTCATCATTGCCTCCCGTAGAAAGTGCTGTACTTCTGGAAACCTGCTTCGTGCCTCAGCCCCCACATCACTCACTGTTTGCTGGAGGAAACTTCCAGGCTCCAGTTAACTAAAAGGAGTCCTTCTTCTTCCTTACTCTACAGCATCCTCAGAATAAGCATGTTTGGGCTCCATCGTCAGCATATGTCATGCCTGGTTGTAGCAACTCTCACTAAGCCCCAGGAGCCTGATGGGTACCCAAGGCTTCTGCTCAGGAAGGAGGGTAGAGCCTTTGCAAGCCAAGCATCAAGAATGACCTGAGGAAGGCAGTACAATAAGGAGAGCTGGGGGCATAGCTTGGGGCCAGCTGGGAGCACATGCCACACCAAACAGGGTCAGAGAATTGTGTCCTGCAGGAACTGATTCTGCTGTCTCAGTTTTTCATGAGAAACTGGAAATCCAGTTTTAATATGAAATTTCCAGACTTTTTTTGTCTTTTAGTTCAATGAAATAAAAAGTGATGACCAGCACCCCTACAGGTCAGTAGTTTAAGCACTCTGGTTTGTGGTCCTTTGCTGTGAAGACTTTCACAAACACATTCTTACGTCACATAGTCAGAAACATTGAAAGAAGGGCAACAGCGATCTCAGTGCTAGCAGTACCCACAACGAGTCTTCCTTCAGTTGTAACCTGAATCAGCTGGGCAGCCCTGAAGTCTATCTTCGCCTGTCCAGGAATCCCATAGTGAGCCACAAATACACACCTTTAGAAGCCTGAAGAAAACATTTGTTTTGTTTTCACTCCAGATTTTGTTAAAGAATGACACGAGAACACTGTGAAGGGGCTTCCATTCTTAGAAATCACTTTTAGATTTCTCCTTCTGTCTAGAGTCTCTCAGCACCTGTGAGACACCATTCCATCTTTCTTGCTGCTTTTATGTGACTCCAAACATCCATTTCTTCCTCTATGGCTACCCCTCTGCTCACCTCCTGTCTTGCTTTCTTCTTAAACAAATCAACTTCATGCCCTGGGATTCTGGCCAGAAAAACTGTCTAGAAACCAGAATTCCTCTTATCATCCAGGTGCCCTGACGTTCTTCCCCTGCATACAATATGATGCCAGAGGAGATGTCACCATCAGGCAGTGCTTGCTCAACACTCCAAATTCCTACGGTCACTTATGGAACCCAGCATATCTTCTAGACTTGAACAAATTCTTAGAGCTACTTTGCTTAATGGTTAGCAACTCTCACACATAATTTAATCTAATGATTAAATTATCTAATACTTAATCCTTCTCTGAATCTTTTTCATTCTCTGACCTTCTTTTTGAGTTTAGACCTCTTTGGCTTTTTACTCATTTTTAAATAAATTTGCCTACAGGAACTTCTGAATTATTTTTATATTTTAAATACCAATTTGGCATCATTCTGCAAATATGTCTCTTTGCTATTTTATGGGTGCCTCAACAGTGCAAGGATATTTAATCACTTGTTTAAAGAGCTTGTTTTTTATTTATTGATACTTTAAGTTTATAGTTAAGATCCAAAGTGATTAGACTCTGGGTGAACCCTAGAAGAAGCCATGATATACTATGGAGTCTTTGACATTGTCCAGAAGGAAGGCCCCTCTTCTTCTGGGTGTGCTTGGTCTGCCTACTCATGGCCTCTCTGGCTGGCCTCTTTCATCATAGGCAAATCTGAGTTTCTCTCTACTGAAGGGAGCCAAATGTCTCTGCTAGAAAGAGACCTGGCCTTGGAATCTGTATCACCCAAAGCTCTTCCCAGGACACCTCTCATCTATGGTAGGACACTTTTTGGTTCCTGATGTTATAGGATACAGATCCAAGTGTTAAGGACTTGTTCCTAGCATGGTTTCCTTGAGAGATGGTGCAACCTTTACAAGGTAACCTTAGGGGAACATTCTGAGATCCCTCAGGGTATTTTCTTTAAGGAGAGACTGTGGGACCCTGGCCTCTTTCTCCTCCTCTCTGCTTACTGACACCATGATATCCTGCTTTGTCAGAAGCCCAACACTATGGGCACCCTATTTTTTAACTGCCACCTCTAAAACTATGAGCTCAAATAAACTATTTTTCTTCATGTATTAATTATCTCAGGTATTTCACTAAGAGAGCATGAAGTCCACTAGTACACTATACATCGTGGATAGAATTTTCACTTTAGGAACTTAGTAGCTGGATGTCTTTGTGTAAGAACCTAGCCTTTCTAAGCATCTAGCCTAGAGGCTCCTTCATCATTAATGAGTAGACCATAATTATAAGTTCTTCTATGAATCAAAAAATATTCCTTGTCTTCTGCAGATGCCTGGGAGTCATTCAATTGTGGAGGACTACCTGGCTGACTCTCCTTAAAAGAAGATAAATTGTCACCATTTTGGATGAGCTTGCCCCTATTTCCATGTATTATATGTACAGAGCTGGCTAGGAATTCTTCCTTATCTCTTCAGTTGGATTTAAGCAATGCATATCAGTCCAGGTCAGGTGCTGGTGGTAGTCTTTGAAGATGGAAGGTGTGTTTCCCAGGAACCCAAACCTGCTGCTCCCTAGTGTGAGCTGGGTTGAGAGAGGACAAAGAGCCATTCTCCACATTCAGCTGGGGTCAAGCCTCAAGACAGAGACTAGGACTTCCTGGGGCTTAAAAGATTACACATCAGATTACACCACCCCCAAAGCATTGGATACTCTCTCAACTGTGTAAAGCAGATTACTCTTTCTGCATATCACAGAAGTAAATGTAGGCATCCCACCCAAACCAGCTCAATGCACTCACCTACCTCCTTCTATCCTCACAGTCACTCATCCTTAAGCCTTGCATTTATTCATGAATGAACAAAACTCAGGTTTGGCCCTGGGCCAAGGCCTTTGTTTCAGCTAGTCATCATCATGGCTGGGCTTAGGACTCCTTGCCTCCCCATAACTACAAATATGCCTGGGTATGGTAGGTTGGAATTAATTTGATGGGATTATAAATTATTATTCTAGTAACTTATCCATGGGATTACAAATATAAACTTCCTAGACCAAGATAAGAACCAGAAAGTGCTCTCTATATTCAATAAAGGAGCAGGAGGAACATGAAGAGGAAGCAGTCTCATTATTAGTCTGAAAAAAGAGCCTCTGAACAACAGAATATACAAAAGGACTTTGTCTAACAATTAAAGAAATCTATTCATATCAACTGGACATTGAGTCTTATGGGGGAAAACCATCATCCCTTGGTTTAATCTGAAAATTGCTTGAAAAACAATGAAATGGGCTGGTGAGATAGCTCAGCAGACTAAGTGCCTGCTTAGGCAAGCGAAGGGACCAGGGTTTGATCCCTGGCACCACATGCCATGCCAGTTCTTCCCCTGTATGTGCTGAGCTAGCCACCGAGTCTGGGCATGGTGGTGCACACCTGTAATTCCAGAGCTGGGGAGGCTGAACACAGGAGGATCACTGCAAGTTCAGACCGTGTAGTGAGACCCTGTATCAAATATAGCAAGAAAGAAAGAAAGAGAGAGAGAGAGAGAGAGAGAGAGAGAGAGAGAGAGAGAGAATAAAAGCAATTTATGAAATGTTATATCTAGCTGAATTAAAATGAGGAATGAAAAGGAGACCAACCTTTAGCTCTGTCCATTACCATATGAAACGTTTTTTGCTGAGCCCATGACCTTGGAGTATTTTTGACAGTAGTTTTGCCCAAGAAACCATTGAACTATTGAGTCCAGTTTCTGAGCGCTTTCTGTTTCCTAGCTACTTCCATCAACACCACCATCATAATTCCACCTGCACTTGCCTCAGGCAATCTCTCTTTTTTAGAAGAACAACAAATGCTTAAAGAATGTGTGACAGGCCAGAAACACCTATATGAGGCTTCTATCCCAATAGGATGGAGATTGAATGTAAATATATTTGCAAGAAAAAAAAATTTATATCTCCTACTCTTCTAGGATCTCCAGAGCATGTAGATACTAATATAGAGGGAAAATAATGCTAGTGATGGAGCTGATCCATGCCTCCTGGGCTGCCTATGGATGCACCACAGCCATCTCCACTATGAGAAGGTTTTGATCGCTTCTTGGCCTTTTGGCTAAGATCAAGTGAGAAGGTTTGGAGAGAGAAAACCCAAAGTGTGGGGCTTCTCCCCAGCACCAAAGCCATATCTTTCTCATTTTGTGCCTAAAGGAGGAAGTTCAGTATCATTGAAATTCCTCCCCCACCCTCTTCTTCACTGTGGAGCTCAGATACTTCCGCAATAAAATTGTCACCTGTCATTGGACATGAGCAACAACTGGCAAGTTGATCACAAGACCTGGTCTAATTTCCATAAAATCACACCCCCTTTCCCAAGCCAGGAGCTTCCCACAGTCCTCAGTAGAAACAGTGCTGCAGGCAAGACGCCTCCTCAGAGTGGGAAAGTGTCAAACCTTCACATGAGATGCACAGCGAAAGCTCACCAGTTCACAGCAGATGACAGCGACTGCAGAACAAATCTCCCTGGCCAGAGACTCTGCTATGTTCTAGCCCGGACCTTGTCACCTCCTGGCAGTCAGACCTTGCATAATTCATCCCCACTGGATGTCCTGCTCCTGAAAGCCACAGCCTGCACTGAGGCCTCAATGGCTCCTCCCAGCTTCACAGTGGCCCTGGGTCTCCCCGGAGCCCAAGGAGTCAGCAGAGTCCAGCTTGCTGCACACGACTATGCAAAGTGTGCTGATGCAAGACCTCTTCTTCTGACTGTAGACATTCTCAGCTTCCAACTCTCTCCTTGCTCCTATCTGACTCATTTTTTTCTTATTAAGAAGCAGCATATGCTTTTTGTAAAAATATTCATGCATGCAGATAAACAGAAAAAAAAAAGAAAATCTACTAAAATGCAGATTCTTTCAAACTGTGACAGAGATGAGAGGGTTCTTCATGCTGCCTGAAACATTATCAACTTTATAGTTCATTAGCAGATTGCTCCTTATTTTTTTATATAGCATTTGAAAAAAGTCACTTTTAATGGCCACAATGCTGTAATTGCCATGTCATATGACTGTGTCATGAATCAATTTACCAATTTTGATTTTTTCTTTTATTATTGCTCATTTTGCGCTATCCTCTGTTCTCTGAGGGATATATCTGTTTGCTATAATGAATACTAATGTATGAGGGAGGTGTCCTTTGTCACCTGTGGCAAGGCTTTGAATGGTTGCACATTCTTGGAAACTCCTCTGGGTGGGTTATAGAATGTGTTTCCCTCCCCAGTCTGGGTTGGGCTTATGATTCACTTTAACTAAGACAAGAAGGCAAAAGTGGCCTTCACTGTATGACTACTAGGCTAGAACAGAAAAGGCTGTCATGATATCCCCAGGTTATCACAGAAGACTTGCTCCTTGAGGCTTGCGTAAACTTCCTTGGCATCCTGGGAAGAAGTCTGGCCATATAGGTGCTCAGATCAACAGCCTGTCCTTCATGCCCAGCCTCAGACATGAGAGAGAATAATCTGGCTTGGACTCTGATCCACAGCCCCAGCTGAACAAGATGTTTAAGTCAACCCAGCCATGGAGTTGTCCCAGAGAAGGGCTCTGGGCAGCTAGAAGATTCCTCCATGCTCTGGGCCATATGTGAATTCTGGCTCTACAGCAGCTGAACAAATAAGTTCTTAACAATTCATAATGCCAGATGGCTCAGTAGAATAAGCACTTCCCTGGCAAGTGCAAGGGTCTGAGTTCAATCCCCGGTTCTGAAAAAAAAATCATAATGCCAAGTTTGGAATTATAGGTGTCTATTATTAGAACAGCAATCAGATGTGGAATGGTGTAGCCCAATATACACAGATTATCAACCATGATGGGAAGCACATTCCAAAAACAGTTAGGGAAGGAAAGAGGCAAAATGAGTGTAACCCACAGGAGAAACAAAAATATTGCAATTCTGAGAGTAAGAATCCACAGAGGAGTCTGTTTCTCATGTAAACCTATTAGCAGGAGCATCTTTTATGTTTAAAATAACATACCATGGGTTCCTAAAGTGGGACTAAGATTCCTAGAGAAGAGGGTATTGTGAAGAAAAATATCACAGTGAGTTAAGAAAGAAAAAGGATTTCTGCAACCAAGTTTAGAGGATGGTAGAGATTTGCTAATAGGAACAATATTACAAGGTGGTTCAGAGCAAGGGTTCTGGAATGAGATTTACTTGGCCTCAATAGTGCTATCATGACGTTACCAGTTCAGGAATGCTGCATTCCCTCATCTTTGCAATAGGGAGAAGAGCTAGCTCCTGGGGCTACCGTGAGGATGGCTGGACAACACAACCTTAATGTGTTTGGCACACAGCCCAGGTCAGGGCAGAGCTTGGTCATGTTCCTGTTACTTATGCTCCTAGTGATAAAGCTTTTCCTGCCTCACTGAGGAAGGAGGATGATCTTATATTTAGGTTGGAAAAAGAGAAAATACAGACGAATATATTATTCCATCAGTGATGCAAAAGGCTATTCACTGTAGGACTCTGGCCATTGCACTGTGGGAGGCCAGGCAGGGAAGGGTCCACCTCCTGATGAACTGTGTGCTCCGAGACATGCAGAGGCCTGAGGGATGGTGATGGTGGGAGGCACGGATGGAGTTTAGTTGTGCACTCAGCTCCCTGTTCAGGACAGGCTAGAGTGGGAAGGAAAAGGCTGAGTCAGCCATGACACAGGGAAGCTGGACCATCTCTCTCCACACCACCTCATGTCAGGGTAGAACTCCAAGGCATCCAAGAATTCTCCATGCGAAGCTGTATTTGACAAGGTAGGAGAACGTATTCGACATGTGTAAGTTGGTCTAATTTGCACCTTAAAACCTGTGTATATAGCATGTGAACCTCCAGTTTTATTCCTCTCATGAACCTCAGAAATACTGGAACTAAACCTGATCCTGATCA
>NW_004524649.1:9412260-9416220 GCF_000260255.1 Octodon degus | reverse complement strand
GCTGCGCCTGGGCTGGGACTGGTCCCGCCGGCGCAGGGTAGCAGGAAACTCTCCGCACACTCACCGGACCTGGGCTAGGACTGGGCAAAAAAATTTTAAATAAATAAATAAATAAATTCTTATTTTTCTTTAGGAAGAGTGAGTAAATTGCACCAAATTAAAAGATTAGGACTACAATGTACTCCATGTAACATGAAAGGAAAAAAAGAAATTATATAGTATGAGGTTCTATTTTTACAAAAGGCAATCTCTAGGAGATAATGTTATATTACCCATGTGCTGGGGCCACCCCTATTGCCAGTTACCACCATCACTATTCTCCCTGAAACCTTTTTCTAAAGATCATATTGTACATCTGTATTTTATTTCTTCCAAAACATTCTAGTTTTAGGACTACAGTAACCCTATGATGGAAGTATAGTGAAAATCATCAGTCTTCTCTCCAGGAAAAAGTAGCAGCTGTACACCTGAAGAATCAGGGTTTCAAGGAGTCTGTGGACCTCAGATTCTTCAGTGTGATTGGGCTGTGATTCCACTCAACACTGTCTGATGTATAAGGACCCAAATTAGATAGAAAGATACATAGTAAGCTTGCAAATCAAGAAGAATGAATAACACATTTCAGGGATCTATTACCATATAACAATTCATTCCAAAATTTGGTGGCCAGGACCCTATGCTTCAGGCATGGAACAGTAGCAATGGCTCCACCCCACCCCAGATGCTGCCTTCTGTGGTAGGCTTGATTGAGGAATACAGAAGCAACCATGGCTTCCCTCATAGTGCCGGTAGTTGGAGCCACTTAGGGATTGGCTGGCCTCATCTGTCTTACCAAATTTTTCTCTCCAGTGTTACATGATGTTATGCTTCTCCTCAGTAGGTTAAAGGAAACATTTTTGTGGACTAAGGACTCAACAGAAGGCTTCCACTTTTGTCCAGTTGACATTAGTCAGAGTAAGTCACATGACCCCAAGCTGGTGTCAGAGGAGAATGTCCAAGGATATGAGTGACAACTTGCCCCAGGAAGTCTGCAGCATGACCTTCCTCAGTAAAGAACAGGACAACAACTGAAAGAATAAATAGTCATAATTTGCTAATGATACTCCATAATGAGCATGGAGGGTCTATTGAGTTCCTTCTGCCACAAGCACAGAAGAAAATGTCTTTCTCAGGGTACTTTTCTCAGTCTGAGTCACGTCTTCCCATTTGTCACATCCAAGAACCTGTTCCCTGCTCCTGGATACATGGCACAGCTTGAAATCATGATGTACTGTGTATGTCTGATTGCCTACCACTGAAACTAAACTGTGTACTACATGAGCACGGGGACCACAGTAGTTTTGTTCAGCATTAATCACAAGCCCTGCAGGGATCAAACAGATGGCTGACCCCATAAATATCTAAGGAAAGAGCAAAGAGGAAAGAAATTCCACATGGCATGATTCTGAAATTCAAAATGTGACTCAACTGACAGAAATGCACACAAAATGATGTGCTAAGACATGCCACTCAGGTGAATGTCCCACTTAATCCTTAACAACCCTATGACAAAGTCAGTATCCACTTCTTTTCATGCAGCATATACTGAGGTTGAGAGTAGTTATGTGATTTTCCTAAGGCTGAAGAACTGGCAAGTGGTAGAGGCTTTTGACCCAAAAAAATATCAGCTCCCACACTTAAGCACTCCTAACGATTACCTTTCTTCTAGTATAAACCAATGTTTAGAATACTTAAGAATGCAGTTACTTGAGTGTCCTTTCAAGGACTTCCTATGAAAAAGATGCACACATCATCAAAAGAAAATGAAAGAAATGTTTTTTGCTTTATAAAGAAAAAACAAGGCTTCAAAAGGATAGTGGAGATCAAGTAGGAAAATGGAGTGAAAAATGAAAGCATCTGGAAGATAATGAAGCAGAAAGGACTGCGACACAGGGACACTCGGGTGGGTGGACCACATTTCATTAGAAATGATACAGATACCTCACCATGCAACGCAAGTGCCTCCCAGCAGCGGGGAGGAGGATTAGGGGGCCAAAGCTCTCAAACTGTCCTAGCCAAAGATGAGTCACAGTTTCAAAACACTACAGACAAAAAGGTGCAAAGTAAAGAATTTTATAACAGGATAAATGTTTGTTCAATGCAAAACCATCACAGGAGATGTAGAGTTTTGTGCTGCACCCACCAGAACAACTAAAACAAAAAAGATGTACAACTAAGTATTATTGAAAATGCAGAAAGATGGAATTCTTCCATTTGTTGGAATATTTTCAAGAATACTCCCTTGGGGGAAGCATAACCCACTGTGGAAGGCACTGAAGTTGAACACATGTGCATATCCCATGACCCAGCAATGTCATTCGTTAGTGTATATCCAATAGAAGTGCATCCATGTATTCAAAAAGATGCACTAGAATGTTCACTGTAGCACTGTTCATAACATTCTAAATGGAACCCATCCAACTGCCCATCAGCGGTAGAGTGGCTAAGTAAATTACAATGCATTAACACACTGAGATAGTGCGCAATAATGAGAATGAACAAAATGCAGTTACACACAAAGCTACAGGGTGAATCTCACTGACATAAACACAGCTATGCTGTGGAAAGTGGGGATGTGCTACTGTGGGGAGATCAAGGGCACAGCATTTCAGGGAGACTTCTCAGGTACTTCTGGTGTCTTTCTGTATGGGCAGCACACTACAGCAAAGACTTTCAAAGAGGATATGGACATAATCAAAGACAAAACAAGTATCAACAAGAACCAGAAACTGAATGGAAACAAATAAGAAAAGAAACAGCATTGACCAGGGAAAAAGGTGACATAAGGTGTTTTAGCAGTCTCTTATTTTAACTTAGTTTGGGGGACATAAAGGAGGTCATTCTGAGGGCTCCCAAGAGATTTGGGGGAAAAGTACAGCTCCTGTCCCTTTCTTGTGGTTCTTGTTTTAAGATAATTCTAAGAAGGTATAGCCCTCTTATTTTTCTTTTCCACATTCCTAGCACTGTGTCTTATGCATATATGTGAATATGGTGAATAAAAATAACAGTGTCCAGGGCCAGTGAGAGAGCTCAGTGGACTAAGTGCCTGCTTTGCCAAGTGCAGGGACTAGGATTTCATTCCCAGTCCTGCAAGCCACACCAGCTCCACCCCACCTCTGGGGTACACTGAGCTGGCAACCAAGTCTGAGCATGGTGGTGTATGCCTATAATCCTAGCACTGGGGAGGCTGAAAACAGGAGGATCACTACAAGTCCAAGGTGCATAGTACCAAATACATAAAATGAAAAATAAATAACTGTGTCTGCTTTTTAAAAATTGTGTCCTGCTGGATTCCATTAGCCTGAGACCTTTGTACAAGAATGACAAGAGACCTTTGAGAGGCACTCATAGGAAGTACCTGTAGCAGCGAGGAAGAAAGACAAGAAATAGAAGGAACCTCTATAGTATGAGTTAATGAAATTTCTACTTTGGCCACCTGGGGCCAAGCTCACTGCAGAGCTCACCACACAGAACGTACCCAGAATGGCTTTGTCCCAGGTATGAGGAAATGGGAGGCATTCATCCTACAGCTTGTATTTCTCCTCAGCTAAAGGCTGCTCCCAGAGGGATAACTCCCTGGCAAGTGTAGAAGAGTGAACAATGCTTGTAATAGGGTGATCCTAACCCAACCACCAACTAGGGAGTGCTGATGGGGCAGAGGAAAAAGGCCAGAAGTATCTGCTACAAATGTTCCCAAAAGTCCCCTTTGGAAACATAATTTTGTTTTCCTCCAATGAGAAGAGATAGAGATAGACTGAAAGTAATTGTAAGGTTTCTTCCTCTGATGTAAAACAAGTGGGAGAGAAGTAAAGAAATTCTTTGTTGCTCAGCAAGCACAGGAGGACTGTTGAAAAGGAGCAAGCACCCTCAGGGAGGTAGGGGAGCTGGAAGCAGGGTTTTTATGGGATTGGACTAGAGGTG
>NW_004524649.1:9404127-9412111 GCF_000260255.1 Octodon degus | reverse complement strand
TTGGTGGTTGGGTTAGGATCCCCATGCCACACTGGCTCTCTGCAGGAAGCAGTGTTAAAACCTTCATTTTTGGCCACACTTTGAAGTTGAGGTCCCCTGCTCACACTGTTCATTCAGTGACTCTCCCCGTAAAGACATACCTCTCCCCATAAAGACATTCCCCAAGCCTTGGGGAAAAGAGTAATTGAACACCCACAGCTCCGTGTCCTTCTTTCCATGTCTGGAGTCTCTGTAGATACTTTGTCCTGAGAAAGTGAGCACCTGTTTGTCCATGTGCCTGTGTGACTTGCAGCCTGAGCTACCAGTTCTCAACAACGAGGTAGTGTACATATTGGCTCCCTGCCTTCCCTTTCCATTACAACATCAATTAGAGGCTGGAAAGAATACACATTTCCTTTGGAAAACTCCCCATCCAGCAAAGTCATTCAGATGTCAGCTGTCAAGCTCAGTGTTCAGAAAACCTAAGCCTTAGCTACTCCGGAAGCAAAATGTCCCGCCCATCCCTGCCCTGACCTCCTGAGTCTCATTAGAATTCTACCCAACCATGGCTGCTATTACTAATGCCATAACCACAGTGGGGCACTGAAGTAGGATTTTAACAGTTTCTCAGTTAATCATTAAAATTAGCCAATCAGGGTGAAGAGATCGTCCACTGTTTGAAGGCTATGTAATTTCAGATAATAAGTGAGATGATGAAAAAGGATTTTTAATGCATTATAACTCCATGGAGGGCATGGAGGCTGCTTGCATTGATGTTTTGAAATGCCAGAGAGGGCCAAATGCTAAACAAAGCAAAACAAAACCTAGCTCCAAGCAAAGCCGATTTAGAAGCATTTCCAGAGAAGGCAGCAAGGCCTGAAGAGATGACAGGGAATGGCTTCTAAAATGTTCTTTTAGAAATGCTCCCTGGGAGAAACAAAACTTCTGGAACTACCTTTTGGATTATGACATGACGAAAACAGTCACTGAAGCTCAGACCAAGTATCTAGTGTAGACTGACAAGATGTATGACTTGAATGGCAAAAGTAAATAAATAAAAATAAAAAACAAAGCAATATGTCCCCAATTTGAATGCAATTATTTTGTATCACAAATATACCCTAATGGAAAAGAAACTGAAAAAAAATAAGTATTAGTTACTTTTTAAAAATTGACAGTACAAAAAGTACCAGCCTATTTGTCGGCCTTCAGGCAACTGGCTGGACCTAAGCACCTGTAATGATTATATCTTAATCTGCAGCATCCTCCAAGGTCTCGATAAATGGTAGATTAGGGCAAATGTTTTAAGGTACTTTCTGTCGAGTTAAATTTTAAATTTTTGTTTATCTGGAAACAAATTAAAACTTACAAAATTTGCACAATGACTGCATCTCTCAAAAGAACATTGATTGCAACAGTCTGGTTTCACTGGGAAATTGTAGTAACAGCTGCAAGACCCAAAAGCACATTTGTAGAGCGCTGTTCCCTCACCGTGGAGCTAGAGTGTGCCGCCTGTAATGGGAAGGAAGTGGTCCTGACGCTGGAACTAGTCCTGCCTCTGTTTTATCCTATGCCCTGTCTAGGGGAAAACCGGAAGCGAAAGAGTTTAAACTCCAAGTAGCCTGCACCTTTTTTTTTATTTTCCCTTTGCATTTTGCTTTCATACGGCTTGTACACCTTTTCTCTGGTGTCTCTAAACCCGCTATTTATAAAAGTTTTATAGACATTAAATCAGTTCCCTATGAGACATCTGAAAAGTATGGGAGAGGCTGTGTACAAGGTTAGTTCAATTAGGTGGCTTCTGAGGTTCTTGCCTCCTGGGGCTGTGCGCCTCAAGGCTATTCTGATTCATAACTTCTAGTTTTGTATTAAGCTCAGTGTCTTCCAGGTTTGAGTTTCCTCAACTAATAAACAGAGCAGAGCTACACAATGATAGCTAAAACCCCTTTTGTCTTAGACATTTGTTTCACCTTTGCTACTGACTTGTTGGTTTTGTTTTTCTCTCTTTTGTAAATGACTTCCTGTACCTGCAGAGGGACGGAAGCAGAAGATGGGAAAAGGAACCAAAGGATAACACCTGTGTCAATGCTATGGATCCCAGAGGAACATCGACCAGAAGTCATAGACCCAGGATCAAGTCAGAGATATGATAGAAGGTATTTCCAAAGACAGTCACAACGAGTGCCTCCCTCCCATGGCTCCCTCAGAAGGCACTATGACACTCTTCTCGCCAACAGACAGGGAACCTGTTACTTTCTTCAGAGTGAGGTTATGAAAGCTACTCAGTGTTCACATGCGACCTATGATGCCTCATCAGCCATCTGACTGTCCCAAGGCAGCCGGGCTGTGCGGAGGCCCCACATACACTGACCAGGGACTGGCTACACAATGTGTGAGAGAGCTGACAGCCACCAACTGCCTCAGGCTCTGCTGTTACTGCTTCTGCCACCTCCTGCCAGAGAAACTTGAGTCAGAACAACACTGCAAGCCTTACCTGAACTCTAGACCCTGGGGATCGATGAAAGAAGACAGAAGGATTCCTGTTGATTTAAGCCACAACACTTTTGGAATGATTTGTTGCATAGCAGTAGACATCCAGAACACCATCTGTGTCTTAAAATGCTTGAACATCCAAACTGAGGGGGAAAGAGTAATTTGATGAGACCCTCATTTATATTTTTGTCATAGTGTAATAGATTTCTGTATGAATGTGATTCATCAGCCAGTGATTTCATTTCTTCTCAGCTAATTTACTGAGTTCCAAAGGATTGGTTTACAAAACCAATTGAGGACTATAAACCAGGCAGACCCAACAAACCCCTCTCTGCTCTTGGTGTATAGGGAGGAAAGGTGCAGCGCTCATGAATGTAACAATGTCCTTCGTAATTCCTTTCACACGGTTGTCCCAGGTTGAATTAGTCAGACGGACTTGCCTCAACTTACTCTAGAGGGCAGCTAATTTCTTGCAAGTCAGCCTCTTTGGAAATGGATGTTAATAGTTTTCAGGAACTTCTTGGCATAATCTGTACCTTATTCCAGTAAACTACCATAGGCATTGAGGAAGGTATGTATCTGTTAGCTCTGGCTGTACAGCAAACCGTCTCTATATTTAATGGCATAAAACAACACCCGTTTTGTGTATTTCATGATTCTGCAGGCCACTGAAGCTTCCCTGCTGATCTGGATGGGCTCAGCTCAGCTCCACTGTGCCTTCTCAGATGCGGACGGTCAACTGGCAGCGGCTGGGTGATCCAGGAGCATCTTCCTCGTGTGCCTGGCAGCCCCCAACTTAACAAGATGACCACCAGCTGTTGTCTTTTGACTTTTCTCCTTAAAATCTCTCATCTTCTAGCAGGCTAGATTGGCCAGGCCAGGAAACAAGAGTCCCAAGATTACAGGGTCCAACACCAGAGCTCAGACCCCAATTTTCAAACCTTGGCTCACATCCCACTGAACAAAGCAAATCACACGAATAAGCCCAGATTCAAAATGCAAGGTGGAGATGACACTTCTTGGTGAGAGATGTGACTTTGTTATATTGCAAAGTTGCATCCAAAGGAGGCAGAAATGCGAGGCCACGTTGGTAACTGCTATAGGGAGCTGCTCATGGCCATACTCTAAACCTATAACCAAAAATCAGAGAATAATGACTTTCATTCATCCATCAGGTCCTGCCAACAAGACACAAGAAAGAAGCAAGCCCACTGCCATCCATCACCTATTCCAGCTCTCTAAGAGCCTATCATTTATCCACAAGGGCCAGGACATTTAGTTCTGGACAGTTAGCTCTGAGGTACAGAGCAAAATATTTTTTTAAACACAATAATGATATTGATTCAACATAACAGCTGTGAAATATTCACAAAAGGAGAAGTTAGGGAAAGGCTGGTCAGAAACAAGATTAGGGATAACATTTCAGCTCTGCAGCTTTCACTGGGCCCCAGGAAAAGCAACACTGAAAGAAAAGGTAGTTAACTTTCTCCCTCCTAATGAACATGATGAGGACAAATAGTCTGCTCACACGCACCCTTTCAGCAGCCTGGTTAATTTGTTAAGCCTAACTGGACACATAAGGAGATCCGCTTTATCTTCATTACACTGGATGAGAATGAATGGCAACCACAGCATCATTTCTCTGGCCTGCTAGGGTTTGTCAAGGCCCAGAAAGCTCTTAAAACCCCAGATACTTTTAAAGCTGGCTGGAATAGGGTTTGTTCATCCCTTGAAACAAACATCGGCTGTTCCTCCTCCTACCAATACAGTGGGGCAAATGAAAATCTGCTTCCAAAAGCATGTAGCAGAGAAAGACACATGAGTATATGCACACACAGGCATGCACACACATTTGCACACTTCCCACACACACACTTTGATAAGCCAGAATGGCCCTTATGATCTAATCTCTTAAGGCATCCAGTTGCACTTCCCTCACATTCTATTGGTTTCTAATAAAACACAAACCTGCGAACTTCCATAGGGAAAGAACATCTTGATTGGTAAAGTTTCAATATCATATTCTAGATGAATATGTAGAGGAAAGTGTTACAGCCAAAATGCAATCACCACAAGGGCTATCAAGCCAGTAGACAATTATATGGTATTAATGAATGATTTTTTGGGGGGTGGGACCCTGGGATTGAACTCAGGACCTTGTACTTGTCAGATGGGCATTTATCTTCTGAGCTATCCCCCCAGCCTGAATGATTTTTTTTGTATGTAAATAAAATATCCAGACTATGATGCTGGAGTAAGATCATGGAGAGAGAAAGCAGCCACATGGAGAAGCACTCAGGCTTCCCAGCTAAAAGTGAGCACCAAAGCACCGGAAATGTGACCTGAGCCATCCTGGCTCCTCCGGACCCAGCTGAGATCTATCGCCAACACCTCTCTCACCTCAGAAACCCTGCCTAAATCCCTCACCTCAGAAACACAAGTGATAGAATACTTATAGTCACCAAGTTGTGGAGTGGCTGCAAGGCAACAGAACACTCATCCCACTCTCATTCCACTTGGAGAAGTTAGTCCCTTAGGTCAGGAAGCCGGCTGCAAAGCCCAGAAGATGCTTTCTGTCATTTGCACTGGATACAGAGAGCTTCTCTCTCAGAAAATTAAAACCAGACTAAATCCCTTGGTTTTTTGTAGGCTAGGACCATACCATCCAAATCCCACTATCTTGTTAGTTCTTAAAACTCTTCCAATGGCCTTTGTAGAGTTCGCAAACATTTCCAGTTTCTTGAGGGCCACCACATGCATGTTATTTTGTCAGTTCTTGAGTCTTTTTCTCTTTTGTTGATCATCTTACATGTAGATTTTGGCAAGTGGGTATTGAGAGAAAAAAAAATTAAATATGACATTTGATCTTCTATTGGGTATGCTCTGTAACAAAGTGTCTGTTGGATATCAATGGGAGCAGCCAGGCAGCTGGACTCTGAATCTTAATCATTTTCTCATATCAACACCTACATTCTGAAGGTGATCAATTCCACCTATCAGTCGGTGTTCAAGGACCTAGGAGAAATTTCCAGCAGCTTAAGCATGTCTCCTTGGTACCAAGTGATGAACAAATCACTTGTGTATGCGCATTTTATGGTCACATAATACACCAGTATAATAAAAGTTTGAATTAGGAAAATGTTCCTTTTTATTATCAGAAATGAATTGCCTCATGGGGCTAGCAGATACGCAAATGTAGAGTGCCCTTCCATTAAGCAAACCCTTTTTTCAGTCAGATTCAACCAATGTAGAAGACAAAAAAGTAACTATATTTAAGGTTGTCTAGAATTCACATTATATGTTTATTTTACTGTCTCATTGTTGCTTTTCATTTCTTTTATCTTTTTTCTCTATGCATTTTGTAAAGGGTCTCACTACCTAGATCAGACTCATAGTGATCCTCCTGTTTTCAGCCTCCCAAGCACTAGGATTACAGGAGAAACTTCCAGCAGCTTAAGCATGTCTCCTTATACCACCACACTGTCTCAATTGCTGGTCTCAGCATGCCCCAGGGGTGGGGCTGGCATGTGCCGGTGATTGAACCTGGTCCCTGCTCCTGCCTAAGCAGGTGCTTATTTCACTGAGCTATCTGGCCAGCCCTCAGTTTTTCATCATTAAAAAGATAACAATTTCTACAGTAATCATGGTAAATCATCAGAATAGTACGTGTTATGGTTTGTGTGTATTTGTACCCCCAAAGCCTCACGTCATCATTGAGGTGTAATTCTATATTTTGTGATTAATTCATGATTCTAGGCTGGGATTATGGGTCTAAGCACTGCTGGAATTATGTGTCTGAGTACTTCTGGGATTAGGGGTGTGAGTGTTACACCCAGCCTGGCAAGAAGATAGCCTGAATGTAACATAAGAGAGACAGAGAGACAGACCTGCTCTGTGTTGTCATTGTTGCTGTTGCTCCTGCCTTTTTCGCTCTCTACCCTTTGCCACCACCATGAAAGGTTGCTCTCTGCCTTGGAGCCAGCCCAGTACGGACTGAAACCTCCAGTAACTGTGAGCTACGTAAACCTTTCCTTCCTTCATTTTGGGTGTCAGGTATTTGTCCCAGCAGTGAGAGAAGAGTAACTAAGACAGTATGAAACATAAGTAATAAACATAAAATGTTTGTGCCAAGCCCAGAAGGAGAAAATTTCTACAGAGGGGGATGAGATGTTCCTATTGGAGAAAAGCAGCCCATTTGCTTCCCCTGGAACCTAGAATGCTATAGAACAACACACTGTGTAGGTAAATATATGCAGAAATACCAACATCCGTGTTCATCATAAAAAAGTAAAGCTATACTTTGAGATACAAGTAGTAGCAGATCCCTATGACCTGGAAAGCTCATGGATAACTCTTAAATTTTAAACAAAATTAATTACGTTATGATTAAATTCTCACTACTTATAAATGAAGATCTGATTTTCTCATTTTTGGAGTCCTTGGATTAAGACAAAATACTTGGATATCTGGTCCATTTGTCCCTGGAGAATGAAGCCTGAATCTTTTCTCATTGCTCTTTTTAGCACCTGGCGTATGGCGGGAACTCAGTAAATGTGTGCAACTCAGCAGGCATGGCTTGCTAACACTGAAATAATATGGCGTGTGCTTTTGTCAATTTTCTGCTGCTACAACAAAATAGCTCAGAATAGGTTATTTATAAAAGCTAGTTTATAGGCAACAACGTTCTGAGCAAAACCAGCAATGCTAGAGGCAACATAATGCCTCATTCCAAATTATTCTACAAAGCCAAGGTTAAAAAAAAAATCATAGTACTAAAACCAGGCATGCACACCAATGGAATAGAGCTGAGGACACAGAAACAATGCCATAAGGAAGAAAAATGGTGCTGAGAATGCTGGATATGCACATGCAGAAGTTTGAAAATAGATCCTTATATCTCACACTATGTTAAAATTGGGGCAAAATGGACCAAAGAGCTCAACATAAGACTAGAAACCTTGAAAATACTGAAAGAAAATACAGAGAAAACACTTGAAGGTACAGGCAAAGAGTTCCTGAATAGGAGTCCAATAGCACAGGAAATAGCATCAAGAATCAACAAATGTGACTAGATCAATTTGGAAAGGTTCTGCACAGCAGAGGAAATGGTCTATAGAGTGAAGAGACACCCTACAGAATGGGAGACAATATTTGCTAGCTGCCCTTCTGATAAAAGGTTAACATCTAGAATACATAAAGAACTCAAAAACCTCAACACCAAGGGTAAACAGAGAATGCTCAAAAGAAATAACACAAATGGCCAATAAGTACATGAGAAAATGTTCAGTACCCTTAACCATTAGAGAAATACATATCAGAACTACACTGAGATTCCAGCTCACTCCAGACGGAGTGTTTATCACTAAGAACACTAAAAACAAGGAATGCAGACAATGCTGTGGGGCAAAGGAACCCTCTTACATTCTTGGTGGGGATGTAAATTCATACAACAACTGTGGAATTCAGTATGAGGAGACCTCAAAAACTAAAAATATAAATTCCACCCAACTAT
>NW_004524649.1:9394045-9397737 GCF_000260255.1 Octodon degus | reverse complement strand
GAGAAAACTCAAAACGCAAAAAAGTGCTTGACTCACAATTCTGGATATTAGGAAATCCAAGGACATGCTATTGGCATCTGTTCGGCATCTGCTGAAGGCATGGGACAGCAGGACATGGTGGGCGGCATCACTGGGAAACCAAGCAAACAAGCTATCTCTGGTTCCTCTTCCTCTTCTGGGAAAGTCACATGTGCCACCATGGAGCCCCACACTCATAAATTCACCTAACCCTAAATGCTTCACTGCGGTGTCACATTAGCATATGAACTTGAGGCTTAAGTTTCCAACACATGCTCTTTTAGGGCACCCACTCAGACCACAGCAATGAGGGAATGAGACCCCATAAACGGAGTCAAACTAAAGAGTAGAGTTTAATCCAATAAGGGAAGAGGAGAAGGGCACCCTAGCAGAAACAACTGGGAGGGAAGCATGAACAGGAGAAATAGGAAGCTATTTGCACTGATGTTTTAGGGCCCCTACATCTGCAGGGGAGCAGAAATGAAGCCAGGTTGGAGGCACAAGCCAGGTCTTGGCGGTGGAAAACCGTGGAGCTGGGCTATCAGTGTTTGCACTAGAAGTATTGAGGGTTTTTAAGTGAAGAGGGATCTTACTCAGATTTATAAAGAGCATTCAGCCTTCAGGATAGAGACGGATACACGGAGATACAGCTCAAACAAAGGAGACAATCTGGGAGGCCATGAATTGTGGCAACTCGATGCTTTTTCTCTCCTCTGCAGGGGCACAGCAGAGGTGGACACTGGTACTATGTCCACCTCCTGGCCACCTGAGACTGTGGGCAAGGCCAAGCACAGTAGTTCAGTTCCTCAGATCTTAAGGCTTCCCAAGTCCTGTGCACTGTGTCTGGGAGGAACTGCTCCAGAGGACAGTGTGTCCTTGGCACTCTCCTACTCCCTGACCACTCCCCAGGAGGAGGATGGTTGGCATTGACAAAGGGAATGAAGTGTCATGATCTCTCTACTCATTTCAACATCTCTGAAGACAACCCTCCCCGTGGGCTCAGAGTCTATCTGGTCTTGAGCCAGCACTGGGAGGACAAATCTACATGACTGTGTTTGCCAAAAAATTGCTTTCTACCAGCTGGGAATAAGAAAAATGGCCATTTCATTTCCTGATGGTGAGCCTCAGGAAAATCTCCAAAGCCGCAGGCATTCAGGTTCACAGACCTTCCGCCACCAAAGTGCACCGCAGGTCCGGTTGAATGCCAGGTATTATTTTCAATGTGTTTTCAAAGTGTTTTCACGATAGGTTTTGGAAAATAAAAGCTCCAATGTTGTACTATTGTGTAAACACCATAAACTACTTACCTAACATGGACCCCTCCGTGGTCTATGAAAATAATGGAAAGTTTCAGAAAAAAAATATTCACAGAATTGAAATTACTCAGAGTGGATGAGACTCACATTAGCACAGGTCATCAGAGTCAGTGAGCTGCTCTTTATGGTAGAGGGAACCTAAGTGGTTTTCCATCCCTGTACAAAGCCCAGACAGGGAAATAGGTTTGCTTAGTAAGAAGAGGGGTTGAATTTGAATGGAAAGAAAAAATGCTCATAGGAAAGGTTATTAGGAACAGCAGTGGATTATAAAGAGAAAAAAAAATCTTCAAATTCATTCTTCAGCAAATGCTTCTTACATACTTTCTATGAAAGACACAGTGCTCTGTGCTCAGAGGATTGGTTGGTGAATAGAACAAAGACCCTTGACTAAGGGGGGCTTTAGAGTCCAGATGGAGACTTAGTGAAACAAAATCAAGGTAGGTTGGGGGAACCAGGTGCTGCCAAGCACCTAAACCCTGAATGGGTAAGATACAGTGTGGGCTGGATGTAGTGCAGAGTGGGTATGGGGTAGTGAGGGTGTGCTGCAGAGTGGGTGAAGTGGTTATGGGTAGGCACAGTGCTGAGGAGGGTTGTGCTGTGCCTCTGAGAGCTCAGGGCACCAGTGAAGAGTTTGGCTAAGCTTTAAGGCCAAACATTACAATGAGGCTGGAGAAGATACTATATTGGTTACTTTCCCACTGCTAGAACAAAATACCTGATGCCTACAACTTAAAGGAAGAGAAGCTTATTTGGTTTACAATTGGCAGGGGGCTCAGTTCAAAGTCATATGGCTCCAAGGAAGAAATGCATGATGGGATAGAGAAGAAGAGCAGTTCATTTCATGGCAGCCAGGAAGCAAGGAGACAAGAAAGCAGCAAGACAAGAATATACACTGCAGGTCACACCCACACTGACTCACCTCCTTCAAGCAGGCCCCGCCTCCTAACAGCTCACCCAGCAATGGACTCATCCACGGAGCAGTCCGCCTCAATCTGGCTCCACAAGAGATCACTGAGAGGTTTGCTTTGGGGATCATCAGTATGTGCTCTGTGTGACCCCAGGTCAGCTGAGTCCTGTGTGTGGGTGAATGAGATGACATGGCCTGGGAAAACAGCAGGTCTGGCCTTCTCCTTATGGCCTGTGATCTGATCAGTGAACTTCACCTGCTTGCTGCATGCTGTATAGCTGCATTCTCATCGTCTTGGAACAGAGCCTGATGTACTCCTCAGACTCCCTTAGAAATAGAGCCTTCAAGCCTTGGTCTCCAGTTTGATGCACAACTCCAAGCTCTGATTTTTCCACAGTGTTTGACAGCTGAATCACTCAGGTCCTCAGAGAGTTTGAAGGGAGGGCAGATCTTAGCAAGGGCAGCTTTTCCACATCCCTGCTAATCCACCCTGTGAGTGATTGGATTAAACTTTCCTGACAACCAAGGTCTCAAAACAGAAGCTTGGTTTTAGGGACACAGTGAATAACAGAAGTGCAGCACATTCTGTCATTTTTCCAACAGCTAATCCTTGGTCCTCAGGGTGATTTATAGCCAGGGCTTCCTGCTTTATGGTCCCTTGGAAACATAAGCAGTGGCCCCACAAGGTTGAAATCTTCAGATGACCCCAGAAGCCTGGACTCTCCTAGAATCAAGGTTGTTTTACTTTGTGTGAACCACAGAATGGTGCCAGTCTCCACTGGTGTCTCCAGTGGTGGTCAAGAAGCAGTCACGTCCACTGCAGCCTCCTGCCATAGCTCAGCAATCCTGAGGTTTTCATCTCTCACTGCTTCATCTGAATTTTTATTTAGTTACTTAATTAGTTAGTTAGTTTGTTTTTCAGTACTGAGCATAAAACCCACTCATGCTAGGCAAGTGCTCTACCACTGAGCCATATTCCCATCCCTATTCCTTGCTTCTTACTCTCACAGGTAAGAGATGGTGCCAGACCTGTCAGTAATTCTACTGTCCATAATTATAAACCTTCCCCTATTCTTCGCAAATTCCCAATAGGATTTACTGGGTGCCATGATTTTCCTTTCATATACATTCACCCAACAGGAGGTACCAAGGCATATGTAGTGGCTGATACAGTGTCAACCTGAGAAGTTTAGAAGTTTAATTAAGGGATTCAAGACCCAGTCAGATAGCTCAGCAGACTAAAGCACCTGCTTAAGTAGAATGCAGCAGATTGGGTTCGATCCCCAGTGTGCTGTGCCCACCCTGTCCCTAGGGCATGCTGGGACTGCTATTGAGATTGGGCATGGTGGTGCACACCTGTAATCCCAGCACTTGGGAGGCTAAAAACAGGAGAATCACTAGGAATCTGATCTATGTAGTGAGACCCTGTAAATCTTGAACTAACTACATTA
>NW_004524649.1:9385266-9392315 GCF_000260255.1 Octodon degus | reverse complement strand
TATTATAGACTGCTAGACAATGTTAGATTGTTTAGTTGAATTCAGACACCTATAGTATTTAGATACCAATAGAATATTCACCTCTGACAGACAATTTAAAAAAAGGATACAAAGGAAAGATCATTTTGTATTTATATATACAAAATAGTTAGGATAGATATACAGCTACTTTCACTTAATTCAATGAGAAGAAAGAGGTATACTAACAGTATTTGGACAGAATATTCTGTCTGCTTCTTGTACTATGGATAACCACTTAGAAGATAACAAATGTACAATGTATTGATTATCAAAGCTGTCCTATTAATCAGCTGTGAAACTGTCTCATTCATATTTATTTCTCAATAAAAAAGACTCACGTATACACGCATATACACACATGTGTACATACATATAAGTATAGATATTTTGTAAATGTTGGCATAAAGTACCAACTTTAAGTAATTTGTAAAGAACATATGTCATGCTTTAGGGTTTCTGTTACTTGCCATGTAAAGGATGGGATGTACTGACTGGGTTCCCACAAAAAAGACAATTCTGGATAAAATAATGCATCTCTGACTGGGGTTTGGAGGAAAAAATCCTCAGAACACAGAATCAGAGTAAAAGGAGAAGCTCTTTGTGTGTCCATCAACCAAGACAGACACTGAGCCCTCCCTTTGTGTGTGCAGGGGCCTAGGGGAAGGGAAATGAAGTCTTAGCCCAAGCCAGGGGAGGTAACACACCAAGCCCCCTGCCGTGCTGATTGCAAGCCAGCTGCGCTGTTGTAGGTGTTCCACCCCAGAAAGGACTGGAGACCCAGATCCTCCTCATAGGATGGCTTTATCCCAGAGCATTCATCACTGCAGTGAGAGCTGGACTTAAAAGGAAAGGGACAGGGAGACCACAGGCCACATCTGTCCTATTGACCTGAAACTGGGCCTACTGGGTATCTTTGTTTCTAAGTCTCTAACAACAGTGGGACATGAGTGTGCACATGCACACACGTGTGTGTGTATGTGTGTGTGTGTGTATGGTTGATGTGAGCATGAGTGTACATGTGCATGTGTGGGAGGGTGTGTATATACCAGCAAGCATGCTGATTCAGGGGTCTCTCGCAGACATTCTGACTACATGGCCATGTTTACCCACCACAACTGAAGCCCCCTGACAGCCTTCACTCAAACCAAGACCAACTCATAAATCCAAGTCCTACCACCTCCCAGTGCTGACAGGCGCTACCTTCTGCTCTGAAACAATTCACTGATCTGTGAGCAGAGAACACAGTTTTATCTTCAGTGAACAGATTCCAAAGCCTTGGTCAGGGGTCAGTATCTCAGGAAGTAAGTGTGGGTTGTCCAATGGATATAGGCCCTGCCCGCCATCCTAGGGTGGATCTGCTGAAGGTCAGGAATGACCCTGTGCTCACAGAAGTCTCAAGAGGTAATTTGACATAAATGGTTCAAGTTAATAGAGCCACTATTATCAGGAATAAATAGGTACAAATCTTTTGTAGAGCAAGTTTAGCTTCAACCCTGGTCTCCTGGAGTGCTCATAGACCAGTTCCAGAAAAAAACTGGAAGCTCAAAGACAAACTGTTATTGGCAACAGCATCCGAGAACCCCAATTTTTTTGGGTGTGTCACCATTTAAAATTAACCTGCTCAACATTGGCCAAGCAATGGCCATGACTCATCCACATGGCTGACACTGACAAAGGCTCTACAATCTGAGGTACAGGATCTCAGGATAAATCCTGAGGGGATTTCACTGACCTTATCAGACCCAAAAGCTACAACTCTTGTTGCATAGGTCCTGCTTTACCTTGGTCTTAACCATCCAGTAGAAAAGTATGAAGATGAAATATAGGAAGTAAAGCCATGTTGTTATGCTGAGCTGTAGGGGACTCAGGCCAACAATTTCTGACATTGCCAGTCAAGCGGAAGACCCAATACTATTATGGGCTACTGGAGTCTTTTAGAATATTTTGCTGAGTTTACACACCTATAAAATTCAAATAACAGAACTTAACAAAAAAAGGGATACACATGAATGTCCATTTTGTATCTGTGTATTAGGATAGATATATAGTTACATTCTCTTAATGAATAGAATGATTTGTTCTAATAGTGTTTGTAAATAGGGTATCAAGTCCACATCTTGTACAGCAAATAACCACTAAGAAGAATGTATGCAGTGTGTTAATTATTGAAACTGTCCTACCGATTTGATTTGAAACTGTCTCATTGCTATTTGTTTATCAATAAAATTATGGCAAAAAAAGGAAAAAAAATTAACCTGCTCAGCCTCATATAAAATAAGTGTTCATGTTTAAAGAAATTGGAACATATGAAAAAGAAATTAGATACTGTAAGGAATTTCCACAACCTATACACCCAGTGGGGTCCTGAGGGGAGGCAACAGGGAAATAAGAAAAGGCTAGACATACAGTAAAAGGAAAGCTGGGACCAGGTGGGATGTGGCCTCTCTGAGGGAGAGGCAGTGACAGCTGAGCATGCCTGCATCTTTATACATAGTAAAAGGGGGTGAAGTGCATAACAGAGGCCAAAGTACAAGGTCTCCGTGTTTTACTGAGAACACTGAAAGCAAAGCATTCTTAGAGCGCTCTGTGCTATAGTTAACAGAAGAAACACAAAGGCCAGACACCTGCTGGACTGGCTTCACTCCAGTCCCGACAACTTGCTGTCCTGGCTCACCTCTGGCATTGTGTGTTCTTGAGGCTGGCTTGCTCTAGTCCTGGAGGTGCAGTCAATTGCTAGCTCAGCTGCTCCCCACAGGAGTGACCAAAATGATTCCAAAAAAGAACCAAATATGTACTAATTGAAAAACTTAAATGAACCAAACAAAAGATTTGACACATCTGAAAAAAGAGGGTGTCTTTGCTACTTTTCTCATTGCTGAGACAAAAATATTCAACACCAAAAGTTCAAGGGGAAAAGGTTTATTTAGCTCACTGTAGACATTTCAGTCCATAATCAGCTGGCTCCAAGACAGAGTGGCACATAGCAAAGGGGCAGCAGCTCATATCTACAGAAGGTGGCAAAAGCAATAAGGGAGAGAGAGGGAAGGGGCAAGCTTCTTTTGGTCCTTTATAGTGTATGCAGGCTACCCATCCTAGGGCAGGTATAGAACTCACACCCTTAATCCCCCAGCATTGGACCATGAATCATTCACAGACTCTAGATTCAGCTACATCTGAAAAACGTGAAGCACCTTTATGACTGCATGAAGCTTGGGCAGGGGACATCCAGACAGAAATCCTAACAGTAAGTAAATAATATGGCCTGCTACAGCCCATTATTCAGACAGAATGTACAGAGTCAGACCAAAGGAATGAAGAGGAATGAGGGACCAACAGAGGCAGACAGCCCAGACTCAATCATTGTCTCCAGCTTGGCCCAGACTGACAGCTATTCTGCTTTGATTTATTGTCTCAGTTTCAATGTGGAACTAGAAATATGACTTTTTCAGCAACAATCCTGATTTGTTAAATATTGGGAACTAATTAAACTGACACAACAGCCCTGCAAGGTTAGCAGCCACTTTGTGACTTCAGCTTAGAGAACCACTGACAGTAGGGTTCAAAATCCAGATGCAGTCCAAGGTCAGCATGGCAGGGGGTAGAGGGTCATCCCAGGCAGGGCAAAGCCCAGAGCACAGAAGACAACCATAACATGGATATGGGAGTAGGTGTGTCTCCTCTGAGACAGGAAAGACAGAGGCACACATGGTGGTGGGTGGGTTTGGTGTATCCCAGCCTGTTTGTGGACTCACTGCCACCCTAGTCTTCTATAAGCAAACTACCCTTGGCCTCTGGCCAATGACATTGAAGTCAAGGAATTTCTGTACAACCCAACTGAACTTTGATGGAAGGGCCCCAAGGCAGAAAGCATACTGTAAATAAAACACTGGACACTGGGTGTTATACCTATCTGTCAGAAAATCAGAAGTGCAAGGGCCAGCAAGATAGCTCAGCAGACTTAGTGCTTGCTTAGGTAAGCAGAGGGGTCAGGGATTGATCCCTGGCACTGCAGGCCACGCTGACCCCACCCCCAGGCCCACTGAGCTAGTGATGGAGTCTGGGTGTGGTGGTGCACACCTGTAATCCCAGCACTAGGGAGGCTAAAAACAGGAGGATCACTATGAGTCTGAGCTGAGTAGTGAGACCCTGCACAAAACAAACAAACAAAAATCAGAAGTGAGGAAAATCTTGATAACTTGTTTTCTCTTGCTGCCAAGCCCACTGGCAGAATTTAAATAAATAGGCTTCATCCCAAATATCAGCTAAAGGATTAATAGGTATCTGAATAATGTAGCAAAGAAGCAGATTTCTAAGACAAATTTCTGAAGGAAAGCCTGTGGTTTAGGAATCTAGGACTCAAACAAGTAACAAGGTAAGAAGAAAGAAGATCTGGAAGATGGGAGAAACACTTCCATGCTTGGGAAGAACTAAGCAGTGGCAAAATGGATTTTGAGCCTTAAATTTAAATTTAAAGAACTTCCAGACAGCCTGGCATGACAGGTCTGGGTTCCAACCCACCTCTGCTGTGC
The DNA here is from genome assembly GCF_000260255.1 of Octodon degus. Taxonomy (NCBI): domain Eukaryota; kingdom Metazoa; phylum Chordata; class Mammalia; order Rodentia; family Octodontidae; genus Octodon; species Octodon degus. Next base: position 9,387,765 of record NW_004524649.1, on the reverse strand, counting down.
CTCAGGCAAGAGCTGACCTCCACAGACCCAGCCTCCTCACCACCTTCCTTCTGCCTGCAGAGCTCCCCCAAGTAGCCAGCATGTGTGGTCCAGCCACAGTGACTTCTCTGCAGTCCATGCACCCACAGCTAGGCACTGAGCTTTAGTGCCCTTTCTCAGCAGCTGCTGACCTCTTGTTGCTGTTTCCAAGAACCAACATTCCATATAATATGGCTGTATGCTGGGCAGCAGCCTTGATCTCAGGCTGGGAGCCCATATTTGATCAAGCTCTATGTAAATTCCACCCACCAATGGAATGAATATTTTCCTTTGCTTTGAAAATACACTTTGCCTCTCTGTATTTGTGCTTCTATAAGGAGCAAGGCATTAGTTTATTGTTTTCAATCACCATTTTATATCCAAACATCCCCATTCTGAGTTCCTCCTAGAAAAACAAATTCTCTCCCAACAAATATAGACTTTTATAAAAAGAAAAAATAATAATTGCTTTTTTTGTAACTTGTGTTCTATATTTGAGCCACTTTCAAGAGCACTGGTAAGCCCAAATCTAATCCATGTCATTTTTTTTTAAATATTGTCCTCAGCAGTTTGACCTGGCTTGTGGAATGGTGCATTACACAGGCGGAATTTGGCATTTGATGGTGTTTTATGGCCAGTTCCATGGCAAAAAAATGATGAGAACTTAAGGTCCTAAACATGAAGCGTCCAGCCATGGGCATACAGGTTCTTGGTAAAGCCAGAAGTGGAAATGACAGGGTCTCACAGTGCAGCTCAGGCTGTCCTTGAGCTTACTTTGTAGCCCAAGCTGGTCTTGAACTCAACAACAATTCTCCTGCCTCAGCCTCCCAAGTACTGGGATTACAGCTGTGTGCCACCATGCCTGGTGTAATCGGTCTGGCTTAGCTGGGCCAGATTTGCTTGAATAATTACACATCTGGATGACTTGCTTTGGTACAGATTTTGCAGACTTTATGAAGGTATGTGGAGTTGCCATGGCTGTTATGTATCATGGCAGAAGTTTTCAGGAAAGAATCAAGAATTGAAGATAAACAAGCCAGGCTGTGCTCATCTACCAGACAGGTTGAGGCAAGATGACTTGAGCTCGAGTTCAAATAATGCAGGAAGACTGAACTTCCCTCTCAAAGGAACTCATGATTGAGGAGATAGAGGTAACCCTTCCTTGTCCTGATGTCTTCAAGGACTATGGTATGGCATCAGTGGGCACACAGTTTATCCTTACAAAGGCAATCAGATGGATGTTCACTGAAGAGAAGGTTAAAGATGCCAATTTTAATAAATTTGTGTGAACTATCTGGAAAAAAATATTGTCCTGGTTGTAGTACTCAATCACATTTTGCTTTCAAAATTATTAAGCAGTGTTCATTACAATGTGAATATACCTAAGTAGTTTTGTTAACTCATTTAAACATTGTATAATATGTGAGTTGTTTCATTTTATTCTCTCACTCACATTAAAATAAGAATATAGTTGTCTTTTCCACATCCCAAGCCTTGTTACTTGATTGTCCACAGGAAACTTCTTTTCTTAAAATTTTATTTTAAAGAGGAAACAAACAAAAACAAATAATAAGAACAAAAACAAAGCAACATAAAGCAATAAAATGATAACAGAATTTCAAAACAAGAATAGGAAATTAACAATGGTTGCTGTATTACATATAGTTATCATCAGATTGGTTGCTCAGATTACTAAATATAAGCATGCAAGATTGATCAAACAAAGATTAACTATTCTTTTCAATAAAATTTAATATTTTTCCTTCTTCTGATTTTTTAATTTATTTTAAAGAGAATATAGAAATAATAGATAAGCCATGAAAAACAATACACATTTTTAAAAACAAGATGAAAGGTATTCAATGGTGGTTGTGATATTGGACATTGCTGTCTTCAATGTAGTTGCTCAGATTATAGATATTAGTATACAAAATTGGTCAAAGTAAAAATTTTAAACACCAACTGCCACCTTCAAAAAGCTGATAGAAATTAGTAGTCCAATCATCTGAGCTATCTTATGTATAAACTTACCTGATATTTTCCCCTTCCTTTTTTTCCTATCATTTCTCCATCTCTCATCTCATCAGTTTATTACTTATGTTCTGTTTTCTGTTAAAACAGAAAAGATATCTATTATACCTTTCAGATTTTATTTATTCTTTCAGGTACTTACATGAGGGAGACAATACAACAGTAACACATGTGGGTCTGATTTATTTCACTTATGAGTATAGCCTCTAGTCACATCCATTTACCTATAAAGGCCTCAAATTTATCTTTTGTTACAGCTGAGAAATACTCCATTATATAAAAGTACTACAACTTTTTTATCCATTGCTCAGGTGCTGGGCATCTTGGTTGTTTCCATGATTTGGCTATGACACATTGTGGTGCTATATATATATCATTGTGGTATGATGTCTTCAGTTTTTTTTTTTTTTTTTTTTATATATATATCATTGTGGTATGATGTCTTCAGTT
>NW_004524649.1:9337969-9384211 GCF_000260255.1 Octodon degus | reverse complement strand
CCATCCATGTATGTGCTTAAAATCAAGGTGACCTAATATGGTAAAACATCAGGCCCCCTTTCCCACTTAGCCTGAGACCAGCACATTTAGTCTATGGCTCTCACAGTCATAAGCTAAGAGGTCCCATATGAGATACTCTGGAGCCTCATATCTTTGATCTCATTTAAATGTCTCCTACACAGACTCTGCAAGGAAGATATAATTTGGACTTTCTGTATTTTCCAGGTAGGCAGACTGAGGCCAAGGTAGATTAAGTTAAAGGGTGTTAAGGGATGAGTCTAGGGAAGTTTCTTAGAAGGAAGCAGCAGTCTAACCCCACTATACAGAAGAACACAAATACACTATATGCTTTGAAAAATATTAAGAACTTAGGTTCCCAAGGATTTCATGGGCAGCAATTGGTTCTCACAGATCCCCAAGTTACACTCCCATCTGTGAAGGTAGACACTATGTAAGACCACCAAGGTTCCAACACTTGTTAAAAGGAAGATAAATACAACAGGAGAAAGGCACTGTGGTAAACATATTTTGCTGAGAACACAGATGGAAAAAGAGATATTAGAAGCAAAGAACTCATTGGGTAAAGTAAGGTTTCTAGCACCTTGATTTGTAATCAGTCATACTATTACCCTTTCACTGGATCACTTTATGAAACCTGGATCTATAGCTATAACTCATTACATTATCAAAAATTTCACAATACAGTGGAACATAAAGCCATCAGTTCTTCCATTTATTTTCATCTCTTGTCTATGGTCTCTAGTACATAAACCATTAATACTATTGAACAATGAGATGACCTCACAAACACCAAACAAGCACTCCAGGGACTGGATTCTGCTTGATAAAAAATGACCCAGGGCTCAACATCATGGCAGGCTCTTCCTGCACACATCTTATGCTGCCACATTGATATGGATGCTGGTAAAGCCAACCACTGCAAAACGATGGCTTCAAAACAGAGCCTAGATGCAGGGCTCCATGGGAAGATCAACTCTAACCAGTCATCCCCAGAAGGTGAGAATGGATTAGAAGCACAACTCTGCAATGACTTTCAGCTTCCATTCAGACATCAACAAATCCATTCTGACACTTGCAAAGATTTTAATGTGCATTCAAATGTACCAGAAATGTTACTGTGGTTCTGCCAGGTCCCTCTCTATGACATGGAGCCACTAAGAACTGCTGTCCTATTCTCTCAGGCTTTCATGGAGAGCACATTGGCCAAGCAATGGCCATGACTCATCCACATGGCTGACACTGACAAAGGTTCTACAATCTGAGATACAGGATCTCAGGATAAATCCTGAAGGGATTTCACTGACCTTATCAGACCCAAAAGCTACAACTCTTGTTGCATAGGTCCTGCTTTACCTTGGTCTTAACCATCCAGCAGAAAAGTATAAAAACGAAATATAAGAAGTAAAGCCATGCTGTTATGTTGAGCTGTAGGGGACTCAGGTTAACAATTTCTGATATTTCCAGTGAAGCAGAAGACCCAATACTATTATGGGCTACTGCACTCTTTTAGAATATTTTGCTGAGTTAACATACTTATAATATTCAAATAACGGAACTTAACAAAAAAAGGGGATATAGATGAATGTCCATTTTCTATCTGTGTATTCAAAGTGTTTAGGATAGATATATAGTTACATTCTCTTAATGAATAGAGTGATTTGTTGTAATGGTGTTTGTAAATAGTATATCATGTCCTCATCTTGTGCAGCAATTAACCACTAGGAAGAATGTATGCAATGTGTTAATTGAAACTGTCCTACCAATTTGGTTTGAAACTGTCTCATTACTATTTGTTTCTCAATAAAATTATGGGGAAAAAAGAAACTGTCCTACTAATAGGTTTTGAAACTCTCTTATTGCTATTTGCTTTCCAATAAGATTATTTTTAAAAATAAAAAAATAGGAACTGCTTTCCTGCAATGCTACCCACAGGGACTCCATAAGAGCTTCTTGTATCCCAGTATGATGTGGTATTCAATGTCTTTATCTAGAACCAAGGCACTCATGGGTCAGCTGGATACAAAGCAAATTTGAGGCTCAGCCACCAACATATATTACAAAGTCTTCTCTCTTCCTGTATTACATAAGACACTTTCCAGAGTAGTTTCTTATGAGGAGCTTTCTCAGCAAGACTCCAAGCAAGGAAAGGCCAGCTGGGCTTTACCACCAGTCCACTAGTCAATTAAATCCTTCTGGATGTGCTCAAAGATCAGAAAAGGCAGAAAGGTGCTCTTCCACAGACCCAGGGGGTAAATGGAAGAAAAATTATTTTTACTTTATGTACCCTTTTTAAGTCATTGAGGACAAATTTTTGAGAACAAAAGGAATCTGCCACATGTTCTTGTTGTAGGTGATATTGGAATTGGAATCAACATGCCAAATGGGAAAACCCAAACCAAATTATTATTCAAGTAAATAAACTAAAAATGAAGGCATTCCCAGATGTTTTTGACAAGGAGCAAATGGGCTACTAAATCATACATTTTATAAATGAATTAGCAAAGCATATTATGTAACCCTAATATTAATGACACAAACACCAGATTGCCAAGGTTCTTAATCAAACCTTTTCAATGTAGGCCATTATATTGTGAAAGGGTCACTTCTTACAGACAGCTCATGACACTAAGCAAATCTCTCCAAAGACGTTTCTGCCATCACCAAATGTTTTCCTTCTGATCTGTCTCCAGGCCTGACATTTTTGCAAATTAAACTGGATTGCATTATCCATGATGGCTTAAATTCAATTATCCAAATAACTTACCAGCCAGCTCCATGACTAAATTATCCACCTGCTGCCTGAACTTTTTGGGTATGACAATGTGCTGGTTTCACTTCTATTTTGAAAAGTCAAAGCAGACCAGAATTGTTCTTGGAAGAGAACCTAGGAATTGTCTTTCTCCTTAAAATTTACTTCAGGGATACAAAGCCAGATCCTTATTGTGAGGGATTCAAGCAATATAGAAACGGTCAGAGGCAAAAACTAGATGGTCTTCCCCATTTTCCTTCCCTACTTCCTTCCCAGTGCTGTATTGGTCTGCTTTCTTGGATATTCATTTAGATTTCTGACATTATATAACCTCAAATAATGCCTCAGTAGGCAGCTTCACCTCTGTACACATCTCTAGTTCATAGGGAAGGTATATTTGTATTTATGAAGACATTGTCATTTTCTTTCCCACATAAGAACTTATAGGTTTATGTTCCCTGTTGCAATGTACAAAAGTGTTTATCCCTTCACACTCATTAACACATCATATCAAACTTTAGATTGTGCATCTTTCAATTTTTGGCCTATGATAGATAGATATGTACGCCAAAACTTCATTGTTTGTACTTCTATTTCCATGATTACTTAGCATTGTGCACCTTTTTAGGATTAATGGTTCAATTCACATAGCTTTTAAACTTAGTAGAAGGAATTGGAACATTTTAGGGTATCATTTAAAAATTCATAAAATTAACAACTGTCAATTTTTTTATTTTTTATTTTATTTATTTATTTTTATTTTTATTTTTTTGCAGAACCGGGGATTGAACTCATCTCTTGCACTTGCCAGTGCAGCGCTTATTCCACTGAGACATCTCCTGGGCCCAACAACTGTCAACTTCTGTTTGAGTCGAAAAATTTGCTACTGAATGAAAATGGTAGAGTCACAAGAAAACTAAATAAAATAAGCAAGACATGAAGGGAATATATTGTTGAGTTTGTATTTGAATAAAAGAGTAAAAGTAGAGAAGAAGGTCTTAGACTGGAGACAACTCTAAGAGCAGAGTTTAAAGATGCAGAGAAAAATTTTTAAAAAAACTATTAGAACCTTTAAATTTTTATTGTTAATTTTCTGTTGCTGCCAAAACTGAGTACAACAAGCTTAGCAATATATTATTTACTATTACTTAGTAATAGTAAGATATTATTTTATGGTTCTGTAGATCACACATCTACAGGTATTGAGGATAAAAGAAAGGAGCAGACTGCATTGCTATGTGGACTCTCTAGGGGGAGTGCACATTTTCCGTTCATTTGTACTGGCAGAACTCAATTCCTTGCGGTTGTAGGACAGAGATTCCCATTGTCATTCTGCTACAAGCTGATAGCCAGTCCCAGCTGCTAGAATCTCATGCATTTCTAGAAGCATTGTCTCTTCCTCTATCTTCAAAACCCATGGATGCAAGTTGAGTTTGCCTCCTGACAGCCATCTCATCTGTCCTTCTGTCTCCTCCCTCCTCTTTAAGAGCACCTGCAATTAGACTGGCCCATCTGCATATCCATGCTGTTCTTTCTATTTTAAGGTCAGTTGGTTAGCAACCTCCATTCCATTTTCAACTTTAATTCCTTTTTACTATGTAACATAATATGATTTCATGTTAAAAGGTTCTAGGAATTGAGATGTATTGGGGGAAGCTGGGTGATTGTTCTATTTACCATAATTTCCTAATGGATTATTCCTGAAGTCCCAGAGGAGGATGTACATTGGGATTTACTTTCTTTTTTATCCTGACTGATGAGATTGTTAACAAAAAACAAAGACTCTCTGGGCTTCTTCACAGTTTTATGGATTATTTTTGGAAGACCCTTTGATTCAGCCAGTTGCAACATGGAGACTGCAGTCTCTTTTCTATTTCTCTAAACTCTCTTCCTTAACAGGTATTACACGATATTGCTTGTTTCACTGTGCTGAACACATGTCCTGTTTCAAAAGGAAGTAAAGAATGTATCTGTCCCTCCATCTGTTCTCTAGCAGCCCATCTACTGTATGTCACCCCAGGTCTCCTGCTACTTATGAATCCTGGGAGATGTTGGAGGACCTAGATGATATGTTGGAGGACCTAAAGAATCCCTTTACCTCCCCTTCTTTCTGTTTGATTGGAGAGTAAATGCAGGCAGATTGAGACTGGACATGAAACAGCTCATCTGACATGAACAGAGAAGTCCGTTTCATATACACACACAAATGTATCTATGTAAATACATGCATATGTCCTGAGTACACACACAAAAAACACACACACACACACATGAGACTAGTATACACACATGCTGAATCAATCTGATTTTCTCTTAAGGAACCCAAAGTACTATTTATATTACATTATTTATTATAACTACATCTTCTTTCTTTGTATTTTAGTACAGGGCCTACAGGGTTGACAGGGTCTCACTAAGTAGATTGGACTCTTAGTGACCCACCTGTGCTCAGCCTCCCAAGATCATGGATTACAGGCATGTACCACCACACCCAGTCTCAATCACCATCTCAGTGCGCTCTGTGGGTGGGGCCAGCATGGCAGGCCAGGGATCGAACCCCAGCTACCGTGTCTGCCTAAGCAGGTGCATTAGTCCACTCAGCTATTTGGCCAGCCCATAACTATGTCTTTGTATGAGGCACATCTAGGACAATTAATAGTCCCTGTTACCAAAATACAACAGTTAGGTCTAAGAATATGTCTTGTCTCACATTCATTAGGATAACTGCAACCAGCAGTGCTGGTGCAGGCCATCCTGGCCAGAAATGCAGCACCTTGCGGCTTTGTTCAGAGATCATCTTGTCTCAGGAGACAATCTATGGCATAGAAAGATTTAGACATTGCCCGACAGGCTTCAGAATCCTTCCTAGGGGCCTTTCCAATGAAGAGCCAGAGAAAGAAAAACATTGGAAATAACAAAGTATTCAGGGGTGTGACTAACTTGGGACTTCAAGATAAGCATGATCATCCACAAAACAGCATGTGTTTCACTGCAATGGGACTGCTGTGTCTTTCAGTGTGGGCATAAGTCTCCAAATCTGGGCATCTGGATGAGAAGCCCCATTTGATCCCTGTCTTACTCCGTTCCACTTCACAGAAAGCTATTTGAAATGGTTTCTTTCACAAGAAACCTTTATCTACCTTGAAGTAGGTTTAAGTTGGTTTAAGCAACTCAGAGTCCTGGGAAATGGAGGTATTCTGGAAAATTACTGATAGGGTTGCACTTTTGGCCACTCCAATTCCTTATTTTACAGAAGCAAAAAGTGATGATCAATGGGAGGTCATGATTTGCTCAAGATTATGTACCTAGCTCTTGTCAAAGTTGTATCACTGAACTCCCAGGGACTCCACTGTCTTCCACATTGTGCTGCCTTGGTCACTCATGGACTCCTAATGAGTACATAAGGAAGATAACTGGTTAAAAGTGATACATTCGATAAGTTCATTTTCTCAGCTATACCAGTCATTCATTATGAATGGGTATATGAAAACATTGTCTGGCATACCTTGAATATACACAGTTTTAATGGAAACAAAAAGATAGCACAGGGAATATTTCACTCATTTAGATCCTTGCCTCCCCCAAACTCCACAGAAGCAATGGTAAGGAAATAAGAGAAGTCAACAGGAACAGAATGGTGGAATTTTGAAAGCAGATAGATCACTGTTAATTAAGCTCAGAAATCTGAATACTTAGGCAAGGAGAACCTGAAATACAGCACAGAATTCTCCAAAGCCTGAGAAATGGCTTGCTCCAAAGACTCTTGCAATAGAGAGTTGGTGGAGCATAGAAGATGAGAATTGATTTGAAGTTTTCAGAAGAGACCATCAGGCCTCAGATCTCCCCCATGTCCTTGCCACACAGCCAGTGGCCTGCCTCCTTGCAATGGAGAAAAAGCGACTGACAAGTAAAAATGTGTTTTTTAGATCATGAATGACATTTGCAAATGCAGAACTGAGAGCTAACAAGTCTGATAAGACCAGGTAGTCAGAGATTATAACTATTTGTATCAGCAACTGTTTTCTCAAATATTTGTCAAGTGGTGACTCCCAAATTAAACACAGGACATATAAACCACGGAGACCAGAACAACTTTTGCTGTAGATGTGTACCAAGTACAATATCTTCACAATCGCTGTGTCATCCCCTCTTGGCCGAATGATGTTGAATTGATGAAAATGTTACTCTACCTTGACCCCATCCTGGTTTAATAAAAAAAAAAAAAAAAAACCTTGAGAAGAACTAGCCAACACATATCCAGCTACACATGCTATGGAAAGTGAGAAAATGGATGTGTATTTGGTGGAGCACAGAAGATGAGATGTTTTAAATCCTGTGGTCACCAGTTATATAGCACTGGAAAACGAATTCTTCCAGGTTTTTTTTTTTTTTTTTTTAATTTGGTGCGGTGTCTACAGAGTGTTCAGGGTCTCACTACGCAGATCAGACTCATAGTGATTCTCCTGTTTACAGCCTCCCAAGTTCTGGGATTACAGGTGTGCCACCATCCCCAGCCTCAATCACCATCTCAGCGCATTTGGAGGGCGGGGCCGGCACAGCACAATAGGGTTCAAACCCTGACCCCTGTGTCTACCTAAGCAGTCTTTTGGGTATTAATGCAGAGAAATGTGCAAGGGAAAATAAGAAAGAAGTAGGCTACCAGACAAGTCCTGTGCTAGTGTAGTAGTAGTAAGTTTTTCATTTTCTCTATATTATTCTTCCATGTCTAATTGGAGAGACAAGTACTATAGTTTTAATTTTCCTGACTCAAATGGAAACAAGCAAGAAAACTTACCTTTCTTAATGGGGGTGGCGAAGACACAAGCCAGACTCTTTTCCCATTGACTCCTGGGTCTGATGGGCTCTGTGAAATTTCTACACCCATATTTCTAGCAGTACAATGTGCCCTAGCTAAATCTTGCAAACAATCCAAATGCCCATCTGAAGAATGTTTTAAAAAGATATGATATTTTTATACAATGGAGTGTTACTCATCTGAGGAAAAAAAAAAACGAAAAAGAAAATTCAAGGCTTTTATAGCTAAATGGATGCAACTAGAGACCATACTCATAAGCAAAATAAATCAGACCCACAAGAATTAGTATGATATTGTCTCCTTAATATAAGAATCTTTGACCAGGCAGTTAGCTCAGCAGACTAAAGCACCTGCTTAGACGGGTGCAGAAATTAGGTTTCAATCCCCAATATGCTGTCTGGCCCCAACCCTGGGGTACACTGAGACTGTAACTGAGAAGACTTGGAATGGTGGCATATGCTTGTAATCCCACACTTGGGAGGCTGAAAACAAGAGGATCACTATGAGTTCAATCTGAGTAGTGAGACCCTGTAGACCCTATACTAAATACATTTTTTAAAAGGAATCCTTAAGAGTAAATAAATTCTGAAAGATATGATAGATACTGTGAAAGAGAAAGGAACTATTCAGAGGGAAGGGACAACTGGGATGAGGGAAAGGAGAAAAGAAAGAAAGAAGGAAGAGAAAAATAACTCTATGTATAGACACAGGATAGCTTGGATAATTGTTCTGCTGATTTCTACTGCTCTATTGAAAGGAATAGTTAATGCTTAACTTTTTTAATTTTTTGACCATTTTTGCATGCTAATATCTGGTAATCGGAGCAATTAATTTGAAGACAACAATGTGCCATATAACAACCACTGTTGAATTCCTCTCATCTTGTTTAGCCAAATTCTGTATCGTTCTAATTTTTTTACTATTTTTCATTCTCCTAAAAATTTACTACAAAAATTTTACTAAAAATATACTACAAAAATTAAAGTATAAGTAATTAAAGTATAAGATTTATTCTTTCTCAAGATTATTTTGGCTATTCTGGGGTCCGTAAGAATCCATAGGAATTATAGGTTGGTTTTTTCTATTTCTTATTTTAAAAAAAACTGTCATGAAGATTTTAATAAAGATGCACTGAATCTGTATAAGGCACTATTATATGTACTAACATCCTAAAATATTGAAATCTCAAATCATAGGGAGAAAAAGTGACCTGAAAGAATGCTGGATATTCCTTACAGAGGAGGGTGGCCAGAAATATGATTCAAACTCAAGAGACCAAGAAAGAAAAGTCAAAGGCAAAGAAAATAAAATCTGGAGCCCTGACTACAGATGGGGCCAAAATCAAGAGCCAGAGCTGCAGACCCAAAGCAAAGAAGGCTGTGCCAGTTCTGGGAAGAGTGTGGCACAGCAGGTACCTAGGAGATCAGTTGGTGAGTGGGGTGGGTGTGCCAGGCTGCTGTAAAAGTGTAGGATTGCACAGTCACTTGGAACCCTCACCAAGCTCTAGCACACAGACTTGGGCAATGTGTAAGGCAAGTCTTCATCGGTTCCATGGAAAACTGTTCAGGTCATTCTTGGAGTCTGAGGGTGGAAAAGTGAACCTAGCACCCTCATGTAGGGATCAGTTGTATGTGGGAAACTACAGTCCTCTGCAGCCCCAGAAGCTGATCGGGTAGGGTGGGCCTTGCTGGGAGCAGTCTGCTGGAGATCTCAGCCAGTATGCAAAGGAGGTCTCAAATGCAGTCATCACCAAGGTAACTTATGACCTTAAAAGTGTCTGACAGAGTCCGTTGATCCAACCTTTAACAACAAGAAGAAGAGAAGCCCTGGAACACTTGGGCATAGGCTGCCTTCTCTAGAGTCCGTGGGCATATTTAGGTGTCAGCGGGAGCTTTAGTGAGAATCTGACCACACACACACACACACACACACACACACACACACACACACGCTCACTGGCAGAGAAACCTAGGATCTGAGGAAGGACATGATGACAGAAGAAGCCAATACCTGTCTTAAGTATCCAAACAGTTCTATAAGACAAAGTGACAAGGACAGGACAAAGCTGGAGACCCAGTTTTGTGCTCACACATGGTGTCATCTCCAGTGAGACATTTCACATCTCTAAACTTGACTTCTCCACGTCTGCGAAAAGATTATCATAAGCATGTAGGATTTCTATGAAAACTGGACAAGGCAATCGCAGAGAAACCACACAGAATGGTGAATGGCACTAAACTGTTCTGAACACTTTCTTTTGGTTTTAAGACCAACTGTCTTCCCTTTCTACTCTTTGGACCCCTACTATAGAATCTCCTCTAAAGAAGTCCAAATGCTGATTTTAAAAAATCTGTATACCTAAGTCCCAAATCTCAGAACAAGCCCATCACCCCGTTAGGTCTGGAATAAAACATCACTATTGTTACCAGCACCCCACAACAGCCTCTCAGGCTTATAAGAAGCCTCCCAGGCTGGCCAACAGCATAGGTGCAGGAAAGATCAAAGCCCCAAGTTGGAGCTCTGAACACACTGAAAGACAAGCCGATTTGAAAGGATCAGCTTGCTAGATTGTAGGATGCTTCAAGCATGTTAAACAGGAACCGAACAGCAACAACGGAAACAAGATTCAGGGCAACAAAAGTGCAGCCATTAAATTTTCATGATTTCAGAGCGGAGGACACATGAGTTCATCACTGTGGCACTTTTTATGTCAGTGAATTTATAATGAATATAGCTGTTGGAAAATCAGCACTATTCGTGGCCATAGCTTAGCACATAATACTGGCATTTTAGAAATTGTTATCAAAACTGTTGTACTATAAAAACTAAAAAAGAACCTTTAATAAGTAAAAGAACCTAAATGCCAGGGCACCACTGCCATTTTGAATAGGCTAACAATGGCTCGTAGCTGTCAGCTGATGCCTTCCTATCATGGGCTCTTAGTGAGGTCAGCTGGGGTGATTTTTTCGGAAGACGATTTAATATAGAAATTTCAGTGATTTGTTAATTCATGGGTAGTAAAGTCTGCTTCTATCATCTGTCCTTTAGTTACAATAATTTCCACAATATTTAGCCCTGGACACCCCCTGCCCCCCCCAGACACACACACACACACACACACACACACACACACACACACTCTTGCACAGTGGAACTCCTTAGAGACTGACATATCCACTGATGCTACCCCTATTTCAGTCTGCCCTGTGAACATCACTCTCATCACCTACTAGGCCTACCCTCTGGGGACCCCAAGTTGGGTTCCCCCAGACCACAGCCTAAAACCTGTGTGAATGATTTATGGATGGAAAGGGGTGACATGGAGAAGTGGCTTAGTCCACTAATGAGTTTATAATAGATGTGATATTGGGAGGTGGAGCCTGGTTAAAAGAGCTGAGTCACTGGGGGCGTGGCCTAGAAGGGTCCATTTCTCTGCCTGTTCCTTCATCTGTCTCTCTGCTTGTCAGTACCGTGACATAAGTTCTCTTTGCTCTATAAATGCATGGCTTTCATCAGCTCAGAGGAGCTTTCCCCAGGCCTCTCTGCCATGCCACCCTGACTCAGAGTCAGCTAGCTGTGGGCTGAAACCTCAATAAACAGTGAGACAAAATAAACGTTTCCTCCTTTACATTGCAAGACTCAGATGTTGTATCTCAGGGATAAGAAAGTAACTAAGCCAGCACAGGAGAGGTGCAAGAACAGCAGCTGGACCAGGCTCTGGCAATGTTCGCTTTGTGCAATATGCAAAGCTCCTCCACTGCAGGCTCCCTGAGCAGCCCTTCTCCCTTGTACTCTCCTTCCTAGTAGTCAAGCATTGAAAGACAGACCATGGCAGCTGACCTTGCAAGGACCTCCCTGCACTCTGCCTCAGACGTAGCCCTGACCTGGACCCTCACTGGTGATCAGAAGAGGGGCAGATGGGGGGAAGGAAGCCAAGGAGAGGCAGCGCCGGCTGAGAACCCTGCCCGAAAAGCTCAGGACTCGAAGCGCCTCTCTTCAGGTCTTTTGGAATTTTGGAGTACTTGAGAAACCTAAGGGATGGGTCTCAACTCTAAATACAAAACCAATTTGTGCACCCTTATACATGTACCCTGAAGGTAGTTTTATAAATATGTTTAATAATCTCGTTCATGAAACAGTTTCCTAATGTAGCGTCACATCAGCACTGAAAATGTTGCAGGTTTCTGAGCACTTTAAATTTGGGTATTTTATTTATTTTTTAATCATTTATTTAGTTATTTGGCACAGGGTCATGCTATACAGCTCATACTCATAGTAATCCTCCTGTCTCAGCCTCCCCAGCACTGAGATTACAGGTGTGCACCATTATATCCAGTTTCGGTGGCCAGCATGCAGTATCGGGGATCAAACCTAGATCCTTGGGCTTGCCAAGCAGGTGCTTAGACCAAGCTATCCCCCGACCCAGATTTGGGGATTTCAGCTTAGGGATGTTTGAAGTGCATGTGTATTGGATAAGAGTGGGTGTTAATGATCCACAGCTTGAAACTGAAACCCACATCTCCTATTTCCAATGTTATTTCAATACAGGGCCAGAAGCCAACTCTGTTGGCCAGATTTCTAAAAGTCCTCCCAGAAAGCAGCACCAAAGATGTGTCAAGTTAACACCAGACCTGTACAGCCAGGACTACAAATCCAGAGGGAGTGGCTGGGTGCTTGTGCAGTAAGAAAAGGCTGTTGTTTTCCAGAAAAGCTGCCACCTTTCCCATGAAGCTGGAAGGGCAGCATGCCAGCAGGATGCAAGGAAAGCAGAAAGTCTCAACAGAGGACCACAGCACCACTTTCACTCCACTGACCACAGGCAGGACAGCACAGCCATGTGGACCTAACAGCAAGGCCCAGAAGGGTTTAGTTTAAGAACAGTCTGATTACAAAAGGAAAAGGAACAGATCCTGGAGAGAAAAACAATTGGGGGAGGTGCATGGGAGAAAAAATTGCATAGATAAGCATGTAGGAAAAGAAAAAATGCAAAAGAAAAAAAGCACAGAAATAAATACAGGGCCGGTGAGATAGTCCAGCAGACTAAAGTGCCTGCTTAGGCAAGCTTAGGCAAGCGCAGGGACCGAGGTTCGATACCCAGCACCACATGCAGCATTAGCCCCGATTCCAAGGTGGGCCGAGCCTGCCAGAGTCTGGGAGCATAGTGGCGCATGCCTCTAATCTCAGTGCTGGGGAGGCTGAAAGAGGATCCCTATGAGTCCAAGCTGCATAATGAGACCCTGCAACAACCAAATACATAAAAAAAAAAATTAACAAAAATAAAAAGAAAGAAATAGACAAGCAATCTGCAAGGAAGAGAAATATATGGAGGTAGGATGAGGGAAATAATTCTTCAGTTGAGATTTTGAATTCCAAACAACCTATAAAATGGCCTACTGGGAGCAAACAAACAAATAAGCAGGCAACCCCCAGAGAATAACAGGAACGAGGCAGTCAGGTCCCCCCATCTGGGCTGTAGGGATGAGTGAGTCATCATTGCAGACCAACTGTTTTGTACTAATATAAAGGCTCAGGAAAAGGTCCTAGACTGTTTTGGCCACATGATCTTCTCTTACATGAGTTGCTATGTAAGGGCACTTGACTAACAGTACCCCATAGATCCCATGGGGTGAGGCAAGCAAGTGTGTTTGATGACCAGGCTGACCTTGTCCTCCTCAGAGGGAGACCCTCAAAGAGGAAGATGGGGGTGCTACAAGGGAGCTATGGAAGGATCCCTTACAAACCTGGGCAAAACTTGGCAACTGAAAGGGGGAAGATGAATAAAGAGGGGGAAATAAAGTACAAGTGTAAGAAAAGTACACAGAGGAGAGAAGCTAGATTCAAGAGGGGGAAAAATCTCTTTCTAATATGGATCTGAGTGATGACTGGTGACACAGGTCCTCACTGTGTGAGGCTGAGATGCAGCATCAACCCTGGCCCTCACTGTTCAGCTTCTCCATTTTCACTCCTTCTAATGCAGTTAAGATAACTGTTTTACTAGCACCCACATGCATTCCTTTAATAAGCCCATTACTTGAGGATTTTACTGTTCCCTAAACACCAAAATAGCTTACTGGAAAATATAATTATTAGTAAATAATAATGACAACTACATCCTAGGCATTCACATATGTCATAAACCTTTGCAACAATTTGAAAGATATACAGGTGAGTACGCCAAGTATTTAGTGAGAATGTAAAATGGTTAGGGAGTTGGTCGGATAAATTATCCAAAGTAGGAACTGGGTGTGGGGGCAGCGCATGCCTGTAATCCCAGTGCTTGGGAGGCTGAAAACAGGAGGATCACTACGAATCCAATCTGTGTAATGAGACCCTGTAGACCTTGTCTTAAATACATTAAAACACATCATACACACACACACACACACACACACACACACACACACAATTATCCAAGGTTCAGGCAAAGTGGCTGAACTGAATGCAGTAGTAAAGTTTAATCCTAAAGCAGTCTGATTCTTAAATACATCTTGCTGCAACAAGGGTCCATTCTACATTCCTGCCCGGATTTGCTCTTGGTTCTAAGGTGCAAGCCACTGACTGATCATGGGTGGTTTCCCAAGCTCAGCTCTCAAGAGCATTTTCTTCCCAGGGAATTTCTGCCTCAGCATTCTGCCAGGCCAGGCCACAGCAAGTCCAATGGCTCAATGAACAATCATCCTATCACATGGTCAAACAGATAAATAAAAACTATGGTATAGAAAGTCTTCTCTATTGCGCAAAGAATCCAACTCCCATTTTCCTAGTCCTGATTCCTCTTCTGTACACATTCATACATATTTTATAGCCACGCCATCTGTGTTCCCATAGTTATGGTCCTGCCAGCATTTCCATAAAGATGATAGTAAATCTTTCTGTTCTGAGGTTCATAAATAGCCTATAAAAACTGGGTCTGGGTTGAAACTTATCCCCAGTAGTTTCTAGCCAAGATACTAATAGATTTTGTTAACAAATTAAACAAATATCAATTTACTTGGCAGACTAACAGCAGTACAAAAATTTACAATTTCCAAAGGCAATATGCATCCATAAAGGAGAAAAAATAAACTAAATCTCAGCAAAACCAAGATTATAGAGTCGCTCTTAGTTTTCATAAGTCTGTAAGCCATTCCTTTGATTAATTTATAAGGTTGAAAAGTCAAGTTAGGACTGTGTAATCTATACCTGTTTCCTAATTTCATTTGCTAGAGATTTTTTCAATAATGAGCAACAGAAATGGACAATAGCTACCTTAGGCAATATGGGAACTCATCAGAAGAACTTGTAGGATCTCACTGCAAGTGAGAAGGGAGAAGGGAGAGAGAGGATGCCAAAGAATGAGGGCTGAAATGAGTGGGAAACAGACTCCATGGGTCTTGGGAGCCTGAGAGCTCCTCGTCTGGAATGAAAGTCTTCTAAACCTTCCATCTTTCTCTGCCTCATTCAGTCTGGATTCAAAAGGCAAGAAACAATATGACCCTAGGCCAAGTATTAGTTATGTGGCTGCCCGTCTTCACTACCAAGCCCTTCAGGAAGGACTCAGCTGGATCATTTATAACAATGGAGACAAATACCCACACTCAAAATTAAGGAAGGAAAGATTTAGCTGACACCTAATGGAGGTTTCAGTCCATACTTGGCTGGCTCCAAGGCAGAGTGGCAGGCACAGAGCAGAGTGGCACATGGCAGAGGGCAGCAGCTCATGGAGGCAGAAAACAGCAAAAAGCAAAGCGAAAAAGGGAGAAGCAGCTAGCGAGCCTCCCTCCCTTTCTTACATTGTATTCAGGTTATCCACCCCTGGGTCGGTGTAGTGCTCACACCCATAATCCCAGCCTTGGATCATGAATTAATCACAAACTCTAGAAGCCTGCCCCAGTGACCACATGAGGCTTTGGGGGGACAACTAAACACAAACCATGGCATCAGGGAATTGGTTCAATAAATTATTGTACAAAGACACAATAGACAATTACACCATCATAAAAGTTATGCTATAAGAGAAAATGTATAGCAATTTAGAAGATGATACTCAATATAATATTAAGTGACAAAGTAGGCAGGAGATCGATATACACCCCTGTGTAAAGTAAATCAATAAATCAATAAATCATAGAAATAAAAGGTGATGGGGTTCCAAGTAATTTTGGGCTTCTTATTTTAGCTAAGTGCTGCGATATAGTTTTCAAAAAAATAGATGTATATGGTTTTTGAAAGGAAAATTTAAAAATGAAAAACACTCTAAAGTTTTTAAAGCTTTGTCCTAAATCTCCAATTAAATGAAGCCAAGAGGAGTATCACTCATTTATTTCCACAGATAGGGAAGTTGAGGCACAGAACAAATATCCTTAGGCAGAGTCACAATGCAGTACTGGGACTGGATTTCAGAACCTTCATGTAAGGCCTGGCTATCTCATAACCCCAGCTGCTCCTATCTTCTAAGGAGGACAAGGTTCTCCAAAATGGGCACATATTGGGCCACCGGGTCCTCAGTATTTTGCTCACCAGCTGGGCCAAACTCCCTGCCTGCCTTGGCTGTGCAAGCTGCCTTTGACCCAATCGAGTTTGCCTCTTTTCCTCGTTTGCACAAGAGGATAATTAAGCACTTCTGAGTGTTGTATTGGAATTGCTGGATGTTATCTTTCATATGCCATTTTGAACTCATCTCTTTGTCAAAAAGGTCACTACCACAGACTGAACAGTATTGATTTCCAGACATTTACAGATGTTCATGACAACCGCTAAAGGGGCTTTTGTGGATTGAGGGCCAGGCCGTAGAACGCAGTTGGTAAATATCTCCTCTGAGCAATGTGGGCAGGATCATCTTGAAATGAAGCCACCTGCAGACTTGAGGTGGATCCATTCTTGGCTGAGCTCCAAGCCGAGGCTGCAGCATCCTCAAAGCCCAGCCTCCCTGCACAGCTCAGGGGTGGACGCGTGTCTGACCAGATACCCAGATCACCATGAGAAATCCGCTCCCTTTTGCAGTTCCTCCCTGCACAAGTCCGGCTGACCTGAGTTTTATAAGAGACAACTAAAAGAGGCTTCGTGGACTGCAGAGACACAGGGTCACTGGACGCTGCTTTGCACTGTGAATTTGAAAGTGCTCAGAAAGAGCAGTCAGATTTACATTAAATGCTTTTAATTGGAGGCACTTCAGTGAGCACCTCAGGTGGTTTCAGAAAACTCGCTGAGCCAGGAGCCCACCCATTCCCCCAGCACTAAAAGCAGTGGCATCCATGGTCCCTTGTCCCCTGCAGGTCTTTGCTAGCTCTGCTACCCCATGGCCAAGCTTCTGCAGAGAAATGCCACTCAGACTATGCATCAGGACACAGAAGACATCCACACTAGAAGGGATACAAAAGGGCCAACCTTGACAGCTTGCTAGTCCCCCAAACTCAATGCCAAATTCATCACAAGAAATCTAATCCTAACAGAGGTGACTCTCACCTGCTGCCTCTGGGTGGCTTTCTATCTTTTGCTCTTTTCCTAGGCTTTTTTTTTCAAAGTTTTATTGATAAACAGATAGCAATGAGACAGTTTCAAATCAAATCGGAAGTACAGTTTCAACAAATAATACACTGCGTATACTCTTCTTAGTGGTTAATTGCTGTACAAG
This sequence comes from Octodon degus, assembly GCF_000260255.1. Lineage (NCBI taxonomy): Eukaryota > Metazoa > Chordata > Mammalia > Rodentia > Octodontidae > Octodon > Octodon degus. Next base: position 9,367,012 of record NW_004524649.1, on the reverse strand, counting down.
ATGCGGACTTGTGATCCTATTTACAAACACCATTAGAACAAATCATCCTATTCATTAAGAGAATGCAACTATATATCTATCCCAACCTCTTTGAATACACAGATACAAAATGGACATTCATCGGTATACCCCATTTTTTCTAAGTTCCGTTATTGAATATTATAGGTGTGTAAACTCAGCAAAATATTCTAAAAGAGTCCTCTCTCAGGCTTTCACAGAGAGCACATTGGCCAAGCATTGGCTGTGACTCATCCACATGGCTGCACTTATGAAGGTTCTACAATCTGAGGTACAGGATCTCAGGACAAATCCTGAGGGCATTTCACTGACCTTCTCAGACCAAAAAGCTACAACTCTTATTGCATAGGTCCTGCTTTACCTTGGTCTTAACCATCCAGTAGGAAAGTATGAAGTCGAAATATAAGAAATAAAGCCATGCTGTTAAGTTGAGCTGTGGGGGACTCAGGTCAATAATTTCTGACATTGCCAATTAAACAGAAGACCCAAGGCTATTATGGGCTACTGGACTCTTTTCCTAGGCTTTTAAATGGAGGGAAATCCTCTAACTCTTTTCTACAAGGTATCAAGTATTTGACAGGAGTAAAAGGAAGTTGAGATCTAGTTTCACACAGATCTTTATTTCAGTACTAGTTCCACACTTACCAAGGCCACATCACCCCTGAAAAGATGTTTCAATCTTAAAGCACCATTAGGTTCCCATGAGGGTCCCTGAGACCCTGTAAGAGCTGCAAAGCCAAAACTATTTTCTTAAGAGTTCCATGACAAGTCACCTTCTTTCACTCTTTCTAGTTTCTCAATGGCTATAAGATGCAAGCTTGCCGTCTCTCTGACAGCTAATTGGTTGTATGCTTGTTCATGCTTGTGTTTTAAATTTTTATGCCTCAATTTCCAATATGATAAATATTGATAGAAGTAATCCATGTAAACAAAAGCTCTGTGGGATTCTCACGACATTTTAAGATGGCTTGAGAACTGCTGATCTAATCTCTCTGCACCTCTGCTTCCTCTTCTTGGTGTTAAATTAGATGAAGTAGAGGGATGTGGGAGCATAAGCCAAAATCCACTCTACTCTGTCCACATGCAGTCCCTGTGCCTGGCTGATCTGAGGGCTCGACTTCTCCCCGTATACGAATGAATACTGTGCCACTTTAGAAACACCAGTTTCCCTGGTATATGTGGGCTTTGATAATCTTCAACCAAGGGTACCAAAACCTTCCTTGTTTATCCAATCTCTTATCCCAGCCTTGCTTCTCTGTGTCATTTCCAGTGGTACTGAGTACACTGCATTTCTTCCAAGTGTGCAGACCCCATAATACTATATCCTGTGGTATGGAGGTGAGGTCTTTATTGAAATGAGCAACTATTCTTGCTTGGACTCTTTCAGGATGTGGAGGGTTCACAGACAGAAATGAGCTCTCAGAGAGGAATGCTTCACTGACTCCCTTGGTCTCACTCCACTGGGCCAAGGCAGATAGGGTACAAGGACACCTGACTTATGGTGCATCAGGACATAGAAGACCTTCTCCCTAGGGAGGGCAACTCCCTTGTGATGGTCCCCGGGAAGAAAGGACCTCATGTGGCCATGGCTCTCCACACCTGTCAATTCCCAGCCCCTTTGTGTTAGCATCTCAGGGGCTCATCGGTTCTTCAGAAGAACACAACTCGCTCTTGCCCCACCCAAACACACCCACTTGCTCTGTAAGCGGCCCACTTCTGCTGAATATTTGATGACACAGAGCAGGGAAAGCCTGGGTCAGGAAAACCCACCATGGACAGTGGCCAGAGGGAGACTCTGGTTCTACAGCCATTTCTCATAAGATGACTGGGATCGGTGGCTGATTCAATGTCAACAAGGAGGAAGGGAAGCCACAGGGGATAACCAGGGATTGGGCTTGCAATGCTGATGGGAGAGGAGGCTGTTCACTGAGCCAAGAAGAGTGAAAGGGGCCTGTGCTGGGAGAGACAATGAGTGTGGAAATCCAGGCCTTGAGTTCAGGCTAGAGGTCTGTCTTCAGACCACAAAGTGGCAGTGAAGTTGCAAAGGGATACACTGTGCCACAGAGACACAAGGAGGACAGGATAGCAGATATTGCAGTTGGAACAAGCCAGCAGAAAAGCCAGCAGAAACATCACCCTCTGTGTTATGGGATACTCCAGAGTCTCTGATCTTATTCTCAACTGATTGACTGTACTTCTGGTGCCTTGGTTTGATTTCCCCTTTGGCCTCTGTTTTTGTTCTCTGATAGACTTAGGTCTCCTCCTTTTTCTTCCCAAGTCATCTATCTTCCACACCTGGCCTCCTGAGCCCATGTGGGACCGCTCAGCATGTTTAAGACAGATACCCCATGGCCCCCCCTGTGCTCAGCCAGACACTCAGCCTCCTGTGCTGCATGCGCCCAAGTCTGCACAGAAATCCTTCATTCCTCTTTATTGAGTCCTTCTATTAGAAAATGAAGGGGCCGGGGAGATGGCTCAGTGGAATAAGCGCTTCCCTGGCAAGCGCAAGGGCCTGAGTTCAATCCCTGGTTCCGCAAAAAAAAAAAAAAAGAAAAAGAAAAAAGAAAATGAAGGGGCAGTGAGACCACACAGGGAGATCAGGGAGATCCAGAAGAGAGAAGAATCTCAGGAGAATGTCAGCAGTAATGTAACTGTTAGCAAATGTCAAAAACTCTCCTTTCTTCTAGCCTGTACATTTCCAAATCTTGTTTTCAAAGGAATTTTTTTAAAAGCTAACGTGGTGAATTTATGTGTCATTTTGGTAAGTTTACATCAGAAATAGGTCCTTCTCCTTCAAAATGAATCAATTCATGACACCAATGCTTTCCCACTCAAAGCTATGTATAACAAAAGAAGCAATGACAGCAAAAATAGTCCCAACCCAAGCACAGTGGTTTATTTCTAACAATTGTTTTTGTGTTTCCTTGTTTATATTTTAAGAATATAGGTGATCTTGGGCTGGGCACATAGCTCAGTGGACTAAAGCATCTGCTTAGGCAAGGTTAAGAAGTGCAGGGACTGCAGTTCAATCCCTGCACCACATGCCACACCAACCCCGCCCCTAGGGCGGGCTGAGCTGCCCACAAAAAAAGCAAAAAAAAAAAAAAAAAAAAAAGAAAGAAAGAAAGAAAGAAAGAGAATATAGGTGGTCCCTTACAATTCACTATTGATCAAAAAGTGTTATTTACTAAATGTTTTATAAAAAGATGAAAAATGATACTAGTTAGGGCCAACAGTTTGTTTAGTTCTGATGGCTTTAAAGTATTTGAAAGTCAGAGATGTGACTTGTCTGTCAATTCCCAGCTAAGTGACAATTAGTAAATTTCCTCAAACACTAACAGTCAATAATCCACTGAAAGAAATGAAGGACTCATACTTGTTGGAATAGGTTAGGTTATGCTTCAGTGGCAAATAATCCTCTGATCTTGGTGGTTTGAAAGCAAAGATGTATTTGTGATGTATATTCATTGCTTGCAGGTAGAAAGAATTTGCTTCATGAGACTTCACTCAAGACCCAACCTAGGCAGAGCAGCAGGATGGGGAGGCAGTGCAGGACCATCATTTAATCCTGAGAACTGCCTCTGTCATTCTGTTTGCATTGCAGAACCCCCCATGAATTGGTCTACATGCCACAGGGAACTGAAAGTAGAAAAATATTTATGAATATAAGTAAAATTGAACAGAACAGGAATAAAGACTCTCGACTCATCTGCAGTATCTTCTATTGATCACAAGAGCAAAGAGAATAATAAAATATAATGACCTCAGGACACAGCTTGAAAATTTGAATGAGATAATGATAGAAGTGAAATATTTAAGGGGGGATAACATCATGTGGAAGTTCACATCTCATTTTACCGATGAGCTTCAGGCAGTTTATGTGACTGGCCCACAGTCACCACTTGGTGAGTGGTAGCCAGTCTAGTAGATCTTGAAAGAGTAGATCTATAAAGGCTGAATTTGAAAATCACAGCAATAATAGAGGCGCATTTTGTGTGAGGTTGTTTTACATTAAAAACCATTAGTTTCATCTTCATTCTATTTTGTGACAGAGTACTTTTCACTTCTTCTGGTAAGAATGAAATAATAAAATAAAATCACCACTCAGAAACTCGGCATGCTCTGCTGCAAACCTGGACAACCTAAAAAAGATAAGCACTCGCCTGTTTATCCTGCAAGCAGTCTCAAGGTGAAGCCTGCACAGGTGCTCAGGCGTGACATTTGCAGTCAAGTAGAAGGGCGGACAAATATTAAAAAGACCTAAGAGAGCCCGATTCCCCCCAAAGTTCTTCAGTAATCATGTATTCTTGCTGTTCCATGGAGGAATGAAAGATGCAGGCAATGAAACACAAAGCAAAATATTTTGACCATAAACTTTGCATAATTTAATTCTCTTTTGAAGCTGCTTAATAATCAGAAGTAGAAATGTCACACTGCATGTATATCTTTCTCATAAGACCTAGAATCAAATATGTATTTCTAAGAATCACAGAGAATAATAATAATAATAATAATAATAATAATAATAATAATAATAATAATAGTATAAAGCCATGAGAAGAAATATCAGCTCTTTTATAGTTCTAAATAGTTACTGTGGTGGATCTTTTAATCATTCCTTGATAGCAGGACTTAGGGGTTTTTTTGTTTGTTTGGTTGGTTTTTGTTTTTTGGGTTTTTTTTTTTTTTTTTTTTTTTTGTGGAACCAGGGATTGAACTCAGGCCCTTGCACTTGCCAGGGAAGGGCTTATTCTACTGAGCTATCTCCCCAGCCCCAGGACTCAGTTTTGCAGGTTAGTAGAAAACAAGCTAGTGAGAACTGATCCAACATCTTTAACTAAGACAATTGTGAGTCATCTGTAAGATCTAGGGAAGCAGGAGGTAAGTTCATAAATCCTGGTATTCAGAAGTTTCTGCTTCAAACATAGTTCCACTGTAGTACTCTCTTCCTGAACACATGCTGGATGGTCATTTTACCATAGATCCTATATTGTAGTAGCTCATTGCCATGAAGGGTCTGAGAGTTAGCAGGTTATTCCTTTGAAAGAAGCTGAAATTTGCCCCATTGAAGTTCTTTGACTGTTCTTAGCTTTACCCTCTCATGGGACACAGAAAAATATTACTCCTTCTTCCTATAGCCTTTTAAATATTTGAAACTAGTGGTCATGTTGCATTCAGTTTGCTAATGCATAAAGTGGGCTGCCTACTAAGAACATTATGAACACCTCAAACATCTCTTGTGTGGAGGTTCTTATGGATCCAGACCTTAGGTCTGTGCTGCAGTCAACTTCAGAGAAGTCATCCACTAAGATAACACAATAGAGACTTGTTGATCTCCTGGTGTACCCCAGGGAGGAACAGCAGCAGGAATGTGGAAAAAATAGACAAGAGGCCAGAAGTTGGGTCAAGTGGAGGCCTTTTTACCTGATGGGCAAGAGGAACTGAAGAAAAACAGTAGGGACATGTGTTTATAATCTGGCAGAGTTAGTATCATGAGACACAAGTTACCAGGTGACTAATGACTGAAACTGTCCAGGCAGGACAATTTCAAGACTGAGGGAGATTAACTGCCTTAGGCACTGTGACCTTGTCCAGCCCTCACACATATGACCAATTTCTGGCTTTAGCCACTACCAATGGCACACATGTTGTCAGATATCAGGAGTTGACACTACTGTACCTGGAGGAGGGTGTTTCTTGGAAAAGACATTTTAGAAAGAGAAAAGCAATTTGAGGGGTGCAGAGATCATATGGGGACAACCAGTGGCAAGCTGACTTTAACCTTTGTGGTGTTGTGAGTAGAAGCTACCTTGTCATAACAGTGACCAGGAAACATTTTGCCTTAACACTCTTGTTTGCACTGCTGTATGTTTGTGTTTGAAACAGTGAGAGAACTGACCCTAATGGGACATGGGTATTTGGTCTCTTCTTTAGCTTTTATTTAATAATTATTAAATATGAAGTCCAGCTATACTTATAAGAAGGTAGGGATAATATGAAATCCATGGAACAATGCCAAATGAGAGCTCAAAAATGACAGGATATGAGAAAGGACTAGAGCACAGGGGATGCTATCCTCTGATGCTGAAGAGTTTGTAGTTAAGATAAGACACAAAATCAAACCTTGGAGAATTATCTACATTTAGCAATGGTGAACTTCTTTCTGTTTTCAGGTATTCCTTAGAGTCCATGTTTTGCATACTACGCACCACATGCTTGCCATCTCGCTGATCACTTGAACAGTGTGGATGAAAAACCAGAAATCATTTCTATTGGCTGTGCCATTTGTCATGGATAAGATTTCAAAACTAGTGACTCAGCAAGAAGTTCTCACCAGGAAATTGCTTCTGATGGATGAACTTGCCACTGGCGAAACCACAGCAATAGTGCAAAGGAGATATAGCCTGGGCTTCCCAGCAATGTCGATGCTTGAATTATGAAAGGCAGTTGACCAGGGCTAGGAGCTAAGCAACATGAACTGGTAAGACTGGTGCTCTGCAGGATGCTGCCTGAAAAGCAGGGACCCAACCATATTTAAAAGAGTAAATGGAGCTAAACCGTTGCATGTGCTTAAGGAATTTATGATTTTAAATGATAATCCCTTCCTAGAACATTCACCTCCTCAAACAGGATCCCTCATCCTGAATGCCTTCTCCATCAGCTTCCTTCGCCTTTGCTATTACGTCATCATGATGCCTTAAAAAATTCATTTTTCTTGAGCAGGAATTCTGCTGAACACTTCTTCTAAGGACTGTAAGTCACATGTTCTTATTTCTCTGCATGTCTCAGAGGTTTGGATTGTGTTCTAAACACTGTGAGCATTATACTTTAAAGTCATTGGATTCTGTTATGTTCCTTATATTTTTAATTATCATTTAAATGTTTCTGTACATTAGAGGCACTTAACTTGTCCATATTCAAGTTCCACCTTCTCTTCTCCCTGCAGTTGTCAGATCTGGCCTGCCACCCATAGCTGGGACACTTGGATTCTACTGCATGAGTCCATGTCTCAGCAGTCCCCAGGAGCTGAAGGATCAGCTTATTTATGGTTATTGCTTTTGCAGGATTTGTTCTCTCTTTGCAGAGGCTAGGGTGGTCCTGAACTCTGTGTCCTAGATTTGAAGGCAGTAGGACTGTGGGTTTCAAGTTCTAGCCCATTTACACGGTACCAAGTGAGTGAACCTCTCCTGAGGCTAAAGGTTGTAAAAAGATTGGAAAGTCAGGACTGATCCCCAGTCACTTTTTCTAAGTGTGCAATCCATTCCAGCTTCTAACTCCTTACCAGTGGGAAGACAGAGAGGGAGAGAGACAGAGACAGAGAGACAGAGACAGTGAGAGAGAGAGACAGAGACAGAGACAGAGACAGAGACAGAGAGACAGAAGCAAAGACAGAGAAGAAAGTTTGTCTAATTCATGTTACTTTATTTTTCTCAGATTCCTCTTCAAGGCAAATCTGGGTTTGGTAGTTGTGTGACTGTGGGACAGTTTTCTAAAGTACAAAATAAACCTAATAATCTCCATCTTATCAGATTATTATAAATGATCAAAGTGAATGTACCAGTATTACAACAAAAGTTAGTTTACTCCCCCATTTCAGCCTAAAATCAACATACTTGATTGTCAAACACAGACTAGGAATCCTGTCAGAATTGTATGAGGCTGTTTGTTAATTTGTTTGTTTTAATGTATCACTGACAGATTTACAGACAGATTCTGAAGTTGATCACGGACAGAATTTGTATTTTTGCAGTATTTTTGGTGATCTTCTCCATGGGATATTTTTTAGAATGTTTAAATATTTTGCTAAGGGCTGTGGAGACAGCTCAGCAGTCTAAGCGCCTGTTTAGGCAAGTGCAAGGACCGGGTTGGATCCCCAGTATCACATACCATGTTAACCCCGACCTGGGTATGCCAAGTCAGCCACCAAAACCATGGTGGAGCACACCCTAATCCCAATATCTGGGGAGGCTAAAACAGGAGGATCACTATGAGTCTGAGCTACATAGCAAGACCCTATAACAAATACATTACAAAATTTTTAAATTAAAAAAATACTTTGCCAACCAGATTGGAGATGATATAATTTTATTTTGTCTGCTGAAGATATTCACACATCTCCTAAACAATTATATTTTATGAGTGCATAATTTGTAACAGGTCTATCTTTAATATTCAGAGACTGAAATGCAGATCCATGGAAATAACTTTGGGTTTGGAGAATACAACACACACAAATGCTTATTAACAGGAGATTAAACTAACATACAACTGAGCATAGGAACCAAATTGCACATAGATCAACAATTTCTGAATTTCCTTTTCTTGTAAGTCTCTTTTATGTTCTATACATTGTTCTCAGTGAAGAGACAGCCCCAGGAGAGGCCAGACATGATGGACTAGTTTTGGAGTTGCTTGGTAGGTAGCCACTGGCCATGAAGGACATACACAAGAAAGCACATGTTTCGACTATGGATGTTTCCAAGAACTGGTGTTTCTCTCATGCCTGTTCCTTTCAAAGTCCCCTTAGTATCTATATAGCTTAGCCACCAATAAGTGGATTAGTGGTGCTTTTCAAAGTGGATTAGTGTTCCCTAGTCGTGTAATTGAAGTGGACCTCATTCTATCATCCCCAAGAGGAAAATTATACAGAGAGAAATTCCTTCACTGCAGACATTGACTATAAATATGTCTCCCTCTTGGATCCTTAAACTGATCTAGTTGACTTCAGAGTTCAGAGATTCTGGAATAATGTATAAATTTGGGGCTTTTTCTCTTTAGAGAAAAGGTGTCAGTTTGGAGTGGGAAAGGTCACAGACCTGACACGATAGAGATTTCATGGTTTCTTATAAAGTCCCACTTGTGTGTCATTCTGCTAAGTGGTAAAAATATTAATATGCTTCTTAAGTTGATAAACTTGCAAAGGAAGAAATCCAGTCAGGGCATTTTCCTAGTTCATCGATGAATGCAGGTTATTGAGCGCATGCGCAACAGACAATGCCTTCTCAGGATCTGTTCCCTATGTGTTGCAATTATTTTGTATGTGGGCTGGCTTTCTATTCTGGTCTGCAGCTGGATTGTCATTGGATGTAGTCTGTCTCATGATAGCAACTAGTTTAGCCCTGACACATTCTGTGCTTAATGTGCTTCCTGTTTAGAAGGCACATAACAAGTGACTAGGAATCCTACCTCAGTGGCTTACAATGATACATACCCATTAGAATTACCTGGGCCACACTCTCAGAAATCCCTAGTAAACTAAATTAAATATAGTATTTAGGTATTTTTTTTTAAAAAAACACCCTATGTAATTCTGCAGTCAAGGTGGACAACCATAGTTTCCAAATCCTTTTTGTCAGAGGTTAGCAGAAGTGAGCCTTTGTAGGTTCCAAGAAAATAAGATCTTTCTTTCTTACCTTTTTGGGTTAATTTCTCAGTTCACTTCTGAAAAAGAATGTGACTACATCTGACTGTCTCCATCATTTGGCTTTCAAAATGGCAAAGGACTGTGTGTAGCAACAGGAGCCGAGTGACAGAACACTTCAGTGGTGTCCAAGTTCATCTCAGTCCCACTGCTCTTTGGGCAATACAGGAATGTCAAGGTTCATGACAGACAGCAGGAAAGTAATGGTACAGAACGCTATGGTTCCAACATGCATCAGAAGTGAACGTAAATTCTACCTGAGCTGATGGGGACTAGTTGGAAGGGAACGTGTAACAACGAAAAATGATCAGTGGAATACCTCTGGCTATGGAGTAAAGGGCAAGCTGTAGACCGCACCTTGTGTAGGGACCCAGTCATCAGTGGACTCTCTCGAAGGCTCATTGTTGCTTATTTGATTGTTACAGAATTGATAAATCCCAGAGGAGGCCACCACCCCATTTGCTAGACCTGTGCTCTAAGAGACCATCAGATGAGTCTGAAGTTGTCTTTATCACTTGTTTTTATTCAGTAATACATGGAATCCATACCCTAAAAATCAAGATTGGGTTTTACAGAAGGCTCTTCCATGACAGTCAAACCTCAGATAATGGCAGTTTGTTATCTGTGTGAACACTAAGAAAGCAGAAAGTTAATGTACAGGAGACTCAAATCACTGGTCTTTGTCCGTGTCAACTTTACTTCTGACTCAAAGTTTCTAAGACGTGCAAGATGCGGAGGAATGGTGATCGCCAAAAGGTCCAAATGCAGCCACCTAAATATTTATTCTGCTCTACATTGGCTTTGCTCTGGCTCAGCTTTCTCGTGGGAAGCTCTAGAACTTGGCATTCCACATAGCTTAGTCACAAGAGCCACTGTGGCCACAAAGTGTCTCCTGCCTGTGCTCAAACTTGTTTATGTTTTTTCTTGTCACGGCACAAGTGCACCTCAGCATGAAAGTGTAAATCACTGATCTTACCCTTTATGAAGCTTGCTTTTAATTCAAAGTTAAAGGCAACAGGAAGACACAGCAATTAACAAAAAAAAAAATATGCAGGTATTGAAATTTTCCAGTGAGCCATGTCCCATCAACCCATGAATTTCAGACTTAGTTACAGTAAATGAGTGAAACAGATTAGGTGTGTCATGCCAAAGGAATGAGAGTCTCTTTTGCCTTTCTACTAGAGAATAATATCTGTGTGTTTTCTGGAAAGTCTGGTTCTTAGAGATTTGCAAGGGAATTTGTTTGGTTCGTTGCTCTCTTTTTTTAGGTGCCCCAAGGAAAAGCCATTTTTTTTTACTTCCATGTTGTTGCTCAGAATATATTTCACTTTGGGAAAAGCAAATGTCTGGTAAGGATTTCTCAGAATCCCCAGTCCTGCTCAAAGTCTGTGGGAGAACACACCTCCCTTCTTCTCACTGCACTTTCATTAACTAAGATTGAACTCTTCACCAAGGAAGAGACTGGACTCAGACACCACTCTTACAGTCCTGAGGGGCTCTGTCCCAGACCACTGTATTGCTCAGGCACAGAGATTGACCCTAAAACTCATGTAACTCCTTCTCTAAAGAAAGCTGTTACCCCCATGTCCCTGTCCCTTAAAAAGGTGCATTTAAGCCACAGACTCCAGGCCCTTTTTTACTTTTCTGTTCTGTGTGGCTCCCATACACCTCTGCAAGCTAGTAAATGTGAGCACCTCTTCTCCTCTTAGTGCGTCTATAGTCAAGATTATTTCTGCACACTCGATCATGGAATCTGCAGAGGGAATGTTTAAAATTCCCTACCCAAGCACTGACAAAGTTTTAAAACTACTTCCAACTCTGTTGCCATCCTGACTCCACAAGCAACTTCTGTAGTACTCAGAACAAGATTCTTTCTCATGGAATAGAGTAGAATACGTTCAAACTAAGAAATAGAAATCAAATATGCACTTCATGATCTTAAAGCAAGTCAGAGATAAGGCAAAATGAGAAATACAGCCCTTTCCTTGCATCATTCTATGCCGTTATCTCTCCAGATGGGGCACGCCTCTTTCTCATCAGTGAGGTGTGGTTGCTTTAGCATGCCTAGACATGCATTTATGCATCCAGATATATAATTTCAGAAGCACTGGTTTAAATAATCCCCTTTGGGTAATATACTAGGGGTCAGTATAATTATGAAAACAATAAATTCTGAAGCTCAAGCTATATGGCAATAGAGGGGCTGGCAGATACCTTACCAGCCCCTGCTTCCAGAGAGAAGGGCAGCTTTCTAGACTGTAATAATAGTAACCTGCCCTTCTATAAAAACATGATGCCTTCTATTCAGCATATGAAGCATATTGTTGCCATATTTATCTGGTTCCTAAGATAATGTAATGTACACAAAGTAGATGTACATTAAGTTCTCTTGTCAGGCTAAAACCATCTATATTTGGAACTACATAGTAAACTTTTCAAGGAGGCAGATCAGAAATAATTATATTTACATTATAAATGAGGGAAGTAATGATTAAGGAAATTAAATGGCATTTTCCAAGTTCATAGCGGTTAAGTATCTAAATCAGGAATTATGCCAAGATCCCAAGGAATGCAAAGACATCCTCCGTCGCTCTGTCTGGGGCTTAGGAATAGCATGGCTGTGCCCTCTTGGATATTTTCACAATGCTAAGGTCAGGATTGCTACTCAATGATCTCTTCATTGTTTATGTAACCTTTGCCCTTAATAATTCCCAGCTCAATTCTTGTTATTACAAATACAGACACTGAAAATATTGTAGAAACTTTCAGTAAAGGAAGCTGCAGGAAAAGGAATGGAAACTGGGCACAGACAGCCAAGGTCCCTGCCACTAGCTACCCTCAGGGCCTGAGTATGTTCCTTAACCTCCTAAGCCACTGACCCCTCAGCTGTAAACCAAAGGAGAAGTGTTTGTCACTGTGTCCTCTTCAGCTCTTAGAAGTCTTTGATGTCTCCTCTGCTGCTCTTTCATTCCTAGCCCATGCCTCCCTTTATGTGGGTCCTACTGTCATGGTGAGGGAGTTTAATGTTTCCCTGTATGAGATCTCCAAGAAAATTCATGCCATCACCACCTACAACCTGCCTTCTGGATTAATCCAGAGTAGGATGATAAATCTCATCTTAACTCAGAGAATGATGGATTCTGTATTGAGTCCTTTTTTACCTGTCAAATATGACTCTTTAAGCCTCCAAATTGTGGGGCACCACATGACACACTTAATGCACAATTTTCACTAGCAGGATTACCCAGATCTCCCATCTACTCAAAAACTTGTTGAGATCAAACAAATGTCAAAGCATCATGACAGAAAAAGGAAAACAGAAGAACAGGAATGAGAGTAGGACAGCACAAAAGGAAAGCGAGGGGGGAAAAGAAAGAAAAGCAGGGCTAGGGAGATAGCTCAGTGGTCTAAGCTCTTGCCTGGCAAGTGCAAGGACCCAGGTTCAATCCCTGATCTCACGTGTTGTGCCAGCCCCAGAACCCTGGGCACACCTTGCAGGTCACCAGGCATGGTGGCACATGCCTGTATTCTCAGCACTGGGGAAGATGAGGCAGAAGGATCACTATGAGTCCAATGTGGGTAGTGAGACTGCACCAAACAAATGTATAAATCAATAAATTTTTTTTATAGAAAAGAAAGAGAAGCCAATTGGAGCTTGCGAAGCGTGGTACCCACGCCGGTGTGTTCCCCACATTGCTGCATTAGAATCTCTCAACCTGTGCAAGGGTCTCTGCTTACATTGTGCAGTTGAGGAACGTGAGGCTCAAGGTGGCTGTACCCGTAATTACTCCAGGGACAACCCTGGAGTGTGGCAGATGCCAACCTTGCAGGTTGTGAACCACCACTGAGGTGACTGAAACAGAAAGAAAAACGTCCACTCTGTCACCTGCTAAATCAGAGACGCTTGCTGACCTAGCTTAGGGAAGGACTGCCAGCTTTTGACCTCTGGTAAATGAAGGCTACATACAGGGAGACTGCACTTCAGACACGCTTTTTGGCTGCGTTGCGCTGCATTTTTCATGTGCGCAGCCCACGATCAATGCTGTCAAGGCTTATTTTATTTCCGTCCCTGTTCCTAGCAGCTCAGCGGAGTTAGCATTTCCAAATCCTGCAAGTCCTCTATCATGAACTTGCCCAGCACTCCGTAAGTGATGGGAGCAATGTAAGCACAAGTACATTTTTTCAAGGCCTTTAAGCACCAGATCAGCCGTGGCTGGCAGAAGAAATCTGGAAGCCTTTAGGGACTATGGCCCTGCCCGTGTATCTCCACGCTTATTGGTGCAGGGATGGGCATTTCCGGAATGCTTTTGCTTAATGTTAGGATTGTCTCTCTGCCACGAGGTAAGACAATAGCTCTGGTTCAGTCCTTTCCCTAGATACATGGCAATCAACGGATGGGTCCTCCCAGGTGCACATCCTCCTCAACTAAGAGACCCCAACCCAGGAAGCACGCCCCCTACCGGTGTAGTCTTTTAAAAGCGGATACAGCTGAGTGATTCATATTTACGGGAAGTTCTAAGCTAAAAGCCATGTTTAGATCTTTGAAGAGACAAAAACAAACCGCGAACAAAGCAAAAGCTAGCATAAGAAACCTTGCATGGTTCAAGAAATTATTATTATATCTTACAATTCTACAATCTTGGAGGTCATCTCCCTAACTTTAGCTATACTAGAGTCTTTCTGCCTAGAGGTATCTTTATGAGTCATTAATTCATGATATATAAAAAATGCATTTATTTATTAGGTGTTTAATTTTAATACCAGCTGCTCAGGATAGAGGAAAGAGACCTTTGCGTGTCCTTAGGAGCAGTGTCAGTGTGCTTGGTCCCAATTAAACAGCTATTACTCAGAGCATCCATTTTTAAGGCTTAGAAGACTAATTGGGCTCGTGGAGAGAATGAATTTCAGTGACCCTCCAATCAACAGAGCCCAACCTAGCCAAGAAATTGCTTCTTAAACATTAAATATTTGTCTGCAAGCCTGAAGTCATTAAACCCTATGAAGATATAGAAGTTCACAGTCATGCCTCCTTATTTTGCTATGTCATCACTGAGCTGGCTATGGAAGGCAAAGCTCTTATGAGAAAATGCAGCTTTCATAACATCGGTCTTGCCTTCACTTCCTCCCGATCTCAGGCACTGAGTAAGAACCACTTTGCGAGCAGGCCTAGTTTATCAGATTTCAAAGATATTTGGAGATGTACTAATATACCAGCTAGCTACATTTTATACACTCCTCTGACCATTTCCTTCCTTCTAATATAAGCAGAAACTATTTATAATTAAACTATTAATCAAGCACAGTTATCATCACTGAATATATATTATAGACCAACCTAGCATTGGGACTTTCCATTAAAGAGCCATAATTCAGTGGCAATCAGAATCTCTAGTATAAAGGTGAAGAAATGAGACTTAGAGGGCTAAGTCATTTTTCTGAAGCTTACATTTAATTTATGGGCTGGGGTTTCAATCTTTCTGAGTCCAAAGCAACTCCTCCTCTAGAGCTGCCCGTTGTCGTAACTTATCTTTCTGTTCAGCTTTTAGGCATCCACAATATCTCTGACACCTAAATCCGGTGCTTGCGCCACAGCACAGTTCCTGAAGTTTATTTCCCCATAGGCAGGCAAATGACAGTGCCAGGATCATGACAGTGGCAGCCCAGCCTCTAGCCTTCAAAGAGAATAAATACCAAGCAATAAATGCAAATCTTTAGTGTGATGTTTTTCATGTGCCTGTATCATAGCACAGAAGTGTATAGGAAACTACAAATCCACGGGCAAGGAAGTTGTACTTTCAGTGGACAAAACCACTTACCGTTGAATTAAAAGTTTAGCAAAAAATAACATGCACAGAAAATCTTCCCAAAGAAGGTCTGACTGCACTCTGCAATGCTGCTGAGCTGGTCGGCACCTACAGGCTGGTTTCGTACTATTAGCTATCTCTACGTGGCTCCATGTCTGTTGCTCAGCCTTACAACATCCATGCTTTTGGGAATCTACCAGGGCCAGAGGCCCAATTACTGCACAGGGAGATGTTTCCAGGGAGGTTGATAGCAGAGCAGTGGAGCTCCAAAGCTGACCTCGCTGGACTTCCAGCAGGACTTCCAGCCTAATCCTTCTCTCAGTAAATAAACCCTTGGCCTTTTCAAGCTTTGCCTATTCAGTCTCCTCCCCTAAGGGGAAGGGATTCCTTGGATTGACCTACAATCCACAAAAGGGCTTTTTTCCCCTTTGTGCCTGAGACCCTACCTGAGAGGGCTCCTGTCTCCCCAGGGAGCCTGGGACACCCACAAGAACAATGGGGTCTGGGTCTTACTTAATTAATCTTCTTTCAAACCCAGCCTTTTGCCTGTGCCAGCTGGGCGGCCCAGTTCTTCTACCAAGGAGCCTCCCTCTGTGACTAATCCTCTATGCTAAAAGGTTGTGCTTTGCTCCAAAGCCACCTTTTATATACATCTGCTTCTGAGAGCTGCCACTTCTGACAATGCCAGACAGCCCCTTGGCCACGCTGCTCTGGGGCTTCATTTTCTGGGCTCCCATCATCCCTGAAATTAATCTGAAAGAGGCCTCTTTTACAAGAGTGGCAGAAAATATCCAATTCAATTTGCTTTCACCCAAGATTTCCCAGGAGTCATGCCGAATGAGATAATCAATGATGATTATAGGGTTTGGCCTGCCTCACTGAGCCAACGTGTTAAAAGGAGGGAGAATTTCTGCTTCGCTGCTCACCCAAGTCAGGTGCTAATTCAGGCAGATCCATTAGTTTTCTCAGCGGCTCTAAACCATATGTGCTGCAGT
Source organism: Octodon degus (assembly GCF_000260255.1). NCBI lineage: Eukaryota > Metazoa > Chordata > Mammalia > Rodentia > Octodontidae > Octodon > Octodon degus. The sequence goes on along the minus strand of NW_004524649.1, from coordinate 9,350,774 downwards.
GCTCATGCTGGGTAGGTCGAGGCAATCAGTCCTCCAGCCCTCCTGCCTAAGAAAAAAGAATTCATGTCTGCTTCTCCTCCCATTCTACAACAACAACAGCCAGAAAAATAGGGAACATCTGGAGCGAGAATGAGTAGGCTGTTTGAACCAATGATGCTGAAGAGATTTAATTTAGATGGGCTGAAGTTTCCTTTTCTTGGCTGAAGAAACTAGTCAATGCCTTTGCTATCAATCCATTTAAAATAAAGCATCAAACTACTTGTTGCTGCCATGTTACCCCTGAGAGGACTCTTTTCTACTTAGCTGACTATTCTAAAGAACCACAACATCCAGGAAAGGAACATGGGGAGGCAAATGGCTGAGAGCTCCCCTTCCAAGTCCTCTTCCTCTCTCTCTCATTCTCTCTCATTCTCTCTCTTCTTCTTCTTCTTCTTCTTCTTCTTCTTCTTCTTCTTCTTCTTCTTCTTCTTCTTCTTCTTCTTCTTCTTCTTCTTCTTTCTCCTCCTCCTCCTCCTCTCCCTCTTCCTCCTCCTCTTCCTCTTCTTCTTCTAGCCTTGCAATAGCTGGTTTGGGGTTGGGTGCTCCTGTGCTAGGCACATACTTATCAAGTATATGACTAAAAACAGTGGAAGGACTGTATGTTACCTACTTATTGATAGTAACAAATTACCCCAAAGCTTAGCAGCTGAAAACAACAAGCACATATAAACTCACACTTCCCGTGATTCATGAATCTAGGAGCACTGTAGATGGGTGGTTTGGTTCAAGTTTCTAACTAGCTTTGTTATGCTTTGTCCCCCAAAGCCTCACGTAGTCATAGGGTAGACTTCTAGAGTTTGTGATTAACTCATGATCCACTGGGATTAGGGATGTGAGTGCTGCTGGGATTATGGGTGTGAGTGCTACACCCAGCCTGGGGCAGATAGCCTCAATGCAACATATGGGAGACAGACTTGCTCTCTGTAGCCATTGTTGCTGTTACTCCTCCCTTTTGCTCTTCTGTTTTGCTGCCTTCGGCCACCATGATCTGCTGCCCTCTGCCATGTGCCAGGCTGCCTGGGAGCCAGCTGAGTACGGACTGAACTCTCCAGTAGTTGTAAACTAAATAATCCTTTCTTTCCTTCATTTTGAGTATTGGTTAGAGAGAAGAGTAACTGAGACAAGCCTGTACTCAGGGTGTCAGCTTGAGCTATGACCATTTCAAGGCTTGGCTGAAGCAGGTCAGCTTTATGAACTCACTTTTGGGCTGGAAAGACCTCAACTCCCAAGCTCGCTGATGTGGGACCTGACAAGAAAGCTGGTTTCTCACAGGAGAAACAACCCACAAGAGAGTGTGAAAACCTCAAATCAAGCCACAGCCATTTTATAACCTAATGTTCAAAGTTGCACCTCGGCACTTTAATGTATTCTGTTAAAGAAAAGTCAGTACGTACCATCTACACTCAAGGAAAGAAGACTACATGGGGAAGAATACTAAGAAACGGGGTCACCAGAGACCCTTTTGGAGAAGGTCATGACAGATGAGAGACCTTTGCTCTTAGAGATGTCTTATAAGCAAGAGAATAGAGATATCTTACTGTGTTAGATGTAGAGTTCATCTATGTTGGAGGTAAACTCCAGCAGGGAGTTTCATTTCTGTGGAGTAAAGAATACCATACATGACTTCAGGGAAGGATAGAAGAGTATTTTTCATACACAGAGAATTAATTTAGATAGTAAAGGTCAGAATCAAACTAGAGGCAAGACCCTTCCTTCCCCAAAGCTTCACTGAGGTCAGTGAGCTGAGGATGTGGGTGTCATCCTGCTGAGTTTATCCCCCAAGTCGGTCTTCCAACCGGCCATTGCGGAATACCACTGTGCCAACCTGCACAAGTAGAGTACGTCATTGCTGTAGTTTGGATAAGCAGTTGGTAGATGTCCTTTGTTGATGATTTGGTCCTCAGGGTGACACCATTGGGAGGTAGAAGAAGCTGATGGGTGGAGTCTTATGGCAGGACTTTAGCTCACTGGGGCTATGCCCTTGAAGGAGATCCTGGGACTCTGTTATTTTCCTCCTCCTGATTCTTTGCTTCCTGACTGATGAGGGGAGTGATTTTCTCTGCCCAAACTCCTGCCACGAGGAGACCCAAACAAATGGAGACATTCAATCATGGATTGGAACATCCACAATTGTGAGCCAACATTGCCCCTTTATTTTCATAAGTTAAATTTTAATAAGGTAATTGGCTATGATATTTTATTATAGCAATGAGAAACTGGCTAATGCAATCATCATTATTTTAAACCATTGCATTTCAGAATGGTTTACTTGTACTGCAATACTTACCTAAATCAGAAATTGGTACTTGGCAGTAGGTACTACTGTTACAAAAGAGAAAGAAATACCTAAGACATGTGGCATTGGCTTTGGAACTACATAGTGGACAGAGGCCAACAGAGCAGTGAGGAAATTATTAGACAGGGTGGAAATATTTTGAGGAGACTTTTATCAAAGGGAAGCCCCAAGTCACACTTGAAGGACAACCGGCCAAACTTTCGTCTGAAGTAATGTAAAAGACAGAAAATACATAGTGAGTGACCTTGTGGCTCTGGTAAAGGGAATGACAAGGCAGAGTGCTGAAGATGGCGATTTGCTTCTCTAGCTGAGTATGATGAGGTACAAGAAGAGCAAGATGAAGTAAGTAGAAACTCATGGCTGTGAGAAAGTAAAAGGTGCCTAATGCATACTGAGTTTGCAAAGAAAGCTGGTTTTCAACATTTCTAGTCTTTCTGCAAGGAAAAACCTTCTCAAAGAAAATTTGGCTTTAGAGGCACAGATCAACATACATTGAAGACTTTCTAGAAAACTGAGGTAGTTTCTAAAAGACCTTCTCAGCTATACAAAACGGCAGTAAGAATCTTAGTAGCCTAATACTGTAGCACCTTTTTTTCTTTTTTTAAGCATTTCAGTCTTTTGGTGCTGAGGACAAAACCCAGGACCTCCTGCTTGCTAGACAAGCATTCTACCTTGGAGCTAAATGCCCAGCCCCAGGCAACACCCTCACACTCCATCTGAATAAACTATTTTAAATGTAATTGTTGGTGTAGATTAATTCAACAAGTGATAATATGATACACAGAAAACCTGAAGCATTTTAAGGGAATTGTAGCAACCTAGACTACAATACCCAGAAACAGTTGAAAATAAAACAAGCTTCTGACTTTAAAAATCTAGTTAGGCACCAAGGCAGAGAAAGCTACAAACATGGACTGTCTCCTCTGGAAAGAAGAAAGAACTCAAAGGGAAGAATCAAGGACCTAGAAAGTATGGCTGGCCAAATAGCTCAGTGGATTAAAGCACCTGCAAGCAGGTTCAGGGGCCAGGGGTTCCATCCCCGGGCCTGCCGTGCCGGCCGCACCTCTGGGGGTGCACTGAGATGGCAACTGAGACTGGGCGTGGTGATGTGCACCTATAATCCCAGCTTTTGGGGGCTGTAAACAAGTGAATCACTGAGAGTCTGATCTAGTAGTGAGATCCTGAACACCCTGTCGACTCTTCCCTAAAATACAAAAGGAACCTAGAAGGTGAATGTAAGATCCTAGCAAGACAGTTCACTGCACAGTTAGTCTCCAAGAGCAGAGCCAGGCCCAAGTGAGGAAGGTTCCCTGCCTTGAAATGACAGGTGCAGGGTGGGCTTTGGCACTGCGGTGAGCAGCACCCACCCTCTGCCTCTCTTGTCCCCTTTTGGGCTGCATGTGGGATCAGCAGCACACAGTCCCTGTTCCATCACTGTTGAATTTGGCTTGATTCTGGGTACACCGGGCCGATGCATCTGAGAGGCTCAATGTATACCCAGACCAGATGAAAATCACAAGCTCCAGGGACCCTGTTACTTAGGGAGATGTCTCAACATCTTGGGCGGGAAGAATTTTATTTGCATTTGTGTAGAAGACACTTCCAAGTCTTCGTCTCGGTCCAAGAAGCCAATATTTGTAATCCCAAAGTTACGTTATTGGAATCCCATCAAGTTGATCCCAATCTACCACTTTCAATGCAACCCATGGCAAAAATAAAGACATTAGATTATATTTTCAATCATTGGGGAGTCAAGGGGCTCTAAGTCCAGCCACAAAGATGGCTTTCTGGAACCAAGAGAGCGACCCAGGGCCTCACCTGGTTTTATTTAATGGAGGAGTGGCTTGAGGAGTGTTGACTGAGAGTTGTGGGAAGTAGGTGACTACTGTGAGCTGAGCTAGATGGGTGGCCTAAATTTACCTCTGCGATATGCAGAAAGGATATGCAGAGAGAGTAATCTGCATTATTTAGTATCTAATGTTTTGGTCAGTCTGGTGCTTCAGCTCTGATGTAGTCTTTCAAGCCCCAGGAAGTCATGGCCTCTGTCTCAAGGCTTGATCCCAGCTGGTGGCGCAGAGCATTAGTTCTACCGTCCTGTCTCGACTGGGCTCACAGTAAAGAGCAGCAGGTGTAGGTTAAACAGGCACACCACCTTCAAAGACTATCACCAGTACGTCAGGTAGACAAATACGCATTGCTTAAGGCCAATTGAAGGATAAACAGAAGTCCCAGCCCACTCTGTACAGAACAATACGAGGAAATAGGGTCAGGCTCAGTCAAAATGGAGACAGTCACTCTTCTTTCAAGGACAGCTGCTCAGGTGGTCCTCCACACATTTGAAGAATATTAACATATGTGGCTAGAGGGGAAACTGGGAGAGGTGAGCTGTGGTGGTAATTATGGTCTCAGAATCTTTGTGGCATCTCCCACCAGAAGATAAAGTCTGACTACTCTGACCTTGGACCTGGGCTGAGCTTGTCCCTGGCTCAGCCCTGTGGAATGTAAAGGATGCCGAGCTGCCAGGGTCCCAGGGTCTAGGCCTCAGTGTGCCCCGCAGCACCACTGTCTCCTGCTTCCAGTCTTTCCTCACCTTGCTGGAAGGAAGCTGTACCACTGGGAGATGAGGACCCCCGAAGAGACCTCAGGCTGTGCCAGACAAGAGCCGCAGCTGCCACACTGAGGCCAGCGCTGGCTCCCAGGCTCTCCAGTGGGATGCAGACCTGTGGGGCTCAGACAAAACTAGCAGACAGTTGACCTTGACAGAGACCTCTCAACCAGCTATGAGGAGGGACAAACTGTGGTTAAGTTGCTAAGTTGATGGGTTACTGCTCACACAGAAGCAGTCAGCTCCTATGCTTTTACTACCACCAGCACAGCAATGCTATCTGTGTGGGCAGTGGGGGGACTCAGAGCAGTCCTGCAGTCCTGAGGGCCTCGCGCCACGAAGCAAAGCAACGCCTGCCCAGTGTCTGCTCTACCTCTCCTACTCCTTTTCCCTCTCCTCTCCTTATTTCCCTCTCCTTCTCTCTCTCCCTCCCTCCCTTCCTCCCTCCTCCCCTCTCTGTCTTTCTCACCATCTGGTGGGTCTTTTATTCCCAAGGCATCTGGAATCAGTGCAAATGTGTACATTAACTCCACAGATAATTCTTTGACTTAAAGGAAGTTATCCTAATAAATCACAAAGCAAAACAACCTTCCCCAAACCAAGACTTCCTGAGAGTCTAGGGGAACCTGGAACCATACAATTCCAGCAGCTGGTGCTTAGGACAGTGGCTGGGAGGCTGCCAGGCCACCTGCCTCGGGCACTGTCATGGGTAGTTGCTGTCCCCTCACTGCTAGTGAGCAGAATAGATCAAATGCCCTGGTGATGCAAACGCCCTGGGATGCCGTCAGCCTATCCTTGCATCTGCAGGGTGGAGAGGTGCTGTTTGCACAGCATAGTTAGCACAAATAAATCCTCATGCATATTTCCCGTGATGGAGGAGTCTGCCCCCTGATCAGTATGCAGAGTGAAAACCCTCAAAAATGTGAGGGACAGTGCTGTCATGGGCTCTGTTGCCTGGTAAAATTCCACTGGCTCCTTGAGGTGCAGCCCAGTGCTGCCAGCTCCAGGGAATGTCACTCACTTTGCCTCTGCTCCCCCCGTGTGGCCAAACAGTAAGCCCATGCCCTGCATCCCCACCGCTGCTGGACATGGAGCATCGCGGCCTCAGAGCACAGCGGCACAGAGCCTCAGGTCACATCCTGAGAACGTGCTGCCTGTCACCGTGCAGCACCTCTGTGTGCCTGTTTGGGGAGACGAGGCGAGGCTCTGCTGAGCACCTCGGGTCAGCCCACATTATCAAATTCTTGTGTGGAGGACCTCACAGCAGGGAACAAAACACACATTTCTGCCTCCTGAGATCTTCATTTCCACTTAGAGGAGACAAACAATAAACACAAAGTGAAAAGCAAAATGCAGAGTTTACGAAAAGGTAACAAATGTTTTGCAGAAAACTACAACAGGGAAAAGAGCAAAGAGTAGACATTATAAAAGATGTTTATATTTGAGCGAAGATTTGAACACAGAGCGAGTCAAGTGGGTCTCAGAGACAGGTGCTCCTGGCACAGAAAAGGGTCGGTGTAGAGGTCCTGAGGCAGGCTGGTGTTCACCTGGTTTTTCTAGAAAAGAGCAAGGAGTCCAGATTAGAAGAGGCTGTGCAGACAAAGGTCCTCCTTTGGGAAGATGAGGCAGGACTGGACCCAGGGGTGGGTGCCCCTGAGCAAGCAGGAGCTTGCAGGACTATGGAAGGATTTTAGCTTTGACTCTGAGTGAGATGGAAGCTACTTTGGGATTTCTTTTGTGTTTAACTTTCACAAGAATGAAAAAAAAAATACAGAATTTTAAAACAAGATGACAGGAAATGAACAATGGCTATTATACTGCATATTGTTATCTTCAAAATAGCTGCTAAGACGACCAGATAGAGGCCTGTAAAGTTGGCCAAACAATATATGCACTAACTGTTCCTTTCAATGAACTAATAGAAATTAGCAGTACAATCGTTTTAGCCTTGGGATTTCTGAAAGGAAGAGAGATACAGCTGACTTCGGCTTTGTTTTTTGGGGTTTTTTTTGTATTTGCTTTTGTTTTTGTTTTTTAAAGAATACAAAATAGTGATAGGAAAAAAATTAGAAATGATACAAGATTTCACTAAACAAAGTAATAGGAACCCAACAATGGTCGCTGTATTACAGGATGCTATCTTCAAATTAGCTGTTCAGATTACCAGATATAAACATGAAGGATTCATTTAAAGAAAAAAACAATGACAAAGAAATTATTAGGAATTCAAAAGAGGAAAAAAAATCAGAGTTTAAAAAAACTTAAGCATTAACTTTTCCTTTCAGACGACCAGCAGAAATCAACAATACAATTATGCAAACTATTCTGCATATTTACCTAAATATTTTTCCCTTCTTTCATTTGTCCTTTTCCTCATCCTACATTTTCCTTCCCATTGAACAATTTCTTTCCCTTTCACAGTATCTGACTTTAGCTTTTAAAAATTCAGTTTGGCACATTAGCTGTTACGAACCTGTGCTACTACTAACCTGTTTGTCTTTATCATTTTCTCTTTTTTAAAAAAAGTCCATTGGACTATTCAATTCAGTGAAAAGAAGATCACGGGGAGGCAGGAGTGGGAGTGCTCGGAGGCCAGCATGACACCCAGGCAGGAGACCATGGGGACCCATGGTTGGTAGACTGGTTGGTGCTGTACACGAGGAGCAGGGGTAGCTCTCAGATTTCTTATCTGAGCAACAAAGAATAGAGGCTGCTGCAGGCTGAGGTAGGAGGATCGGTTAGATCGGGTCTGGGGACAGGTCAGGAGGCAGTGTACCTTGCCCTTGATGTTTCTGTTTGTTGAGATAGTGAAGAGACCATTGGATATTTGATCCTGGACTCCTTTGAGGAAGTATGGGCTAGAAATGTCAATTTGAAAGATCTAATCAAGTTGGGCACCTGGTTTGACTCTTTTGGTTTTATCTCCTCAACAGTAAATTGAAGTAGAGGGACAGGAGATTACATGAGCTATTAGGATGAACGATTACCTACAATTCTCTCCTGAGTTCATACCGGTGGTTCATCTCAGAGCCACACAGCACCCCCTGTGGCTCAGACCCTTGGCTCTCTGCCTTCACTGCCCTCTCTGCTGCTCCTGATTCCGCTCTTGAGGTTCCTGCAAGGTGTTGCTGTGTCAGAACCAGCGGCGTGCAGCAGCAACAGCAGGGCAGCGCTACCACGTGGGGATGAGCCATGAAGGTCTCAAGGACCCCACTTCCAGATAAAGACAGAGCTCAGCAGGCAAAGGGAGCTGTGACTCCTCTATGGACACAAGGCAAGTGACAGACAGTGGTGGCTGCACTAGGCAAGCTTTCTCCCTTGAAGAACCAGAAGGAGCTGGTTCTGCTGCTGAGCAAAGACACAAACGCTTTGTTCTTCCTAGCAGCAGTCATTTTACAGGTTTGCGTGGACAGAGAGTGAATATACATCATAGTGGCACAGGATGGTCTCAATGGGTACCTTGTATCCCAGCATAATTACTGTCAGCATCTCCTTTCATCTCAAAATTACCTTAGTTTGAAAGATAAATTGAATGGTCACCCATCGTAGCGTCTTCCTTTATCACCACCCCCCAGCGTGATCTTTCTCTGATGATCTACAACTTTCAGACTTTTCAACAGTTTTGAATTAATTTCTTTTCCACAGACCAATCCCAGAAACATAGAAAATGTTCTCACTTCTCTTCTTCAACTAGAGAACAAGGAATAAAAGCAGGCAACTGCGGCGCATGAGTGACTCTCCAATTAAGGATCACTGGGATCGCTGAAGCCTTCTAGGCTCCTCCTGGCCTCACCTTCTGTGATCCCAGCCCCCTCAGAGCTATGGCTGGAAGTGCAAATGGCTTCTGTCACCTACGTGATGGAGACCAGAGCCATGCCCCTAGTTCTACATGCCTTCATATCACTGTCTGCTAATGACCCCTTTCCATTCATGCAGTGACTACTCATGAGCTACTTCCTTGTGCACAGTGTAATGGGGGATATAGGAAAGATTCCCGTATTAATCCTACCCTGAGGTCCAACACAAAGCACAATCATGGGCAGACCCACCATGATGCGATATAGAAAGTAAAGTGACCAAAGGAAAAAAAAGATGCCACTGACCAGAAAGCACTGAAATGACATAAAACCCTCCTGTGCTGTAAGCTAACTCTGTATGCATTGATTATTCACCCCACAGACATTGCTGAGTGTCATTTATCGAGTGCCAGCCACTTGGTGTACTTCATCACATTTAATCTTCACAGCCGCAGTCTGAAGTCAATACTAGAATTTCAGCTCTGTAGAAGGGAAGCCTGGGGCTCTGGGAAGGTAGACACTTGGTGAAGATCCCAGGGCTGTGCACCAGGAATTGGAGCCAAGGTCTATTTGTGTGTTCTTTCCTGATGCCACCTCCAGACTGGGACCTGCTGCGGCCTTCAGACCTCATCTGCTGAAGGTGACAGTCACTCCTTGAGAACACAAAACCAGCCACTTCATCTTGGCTCAAAGCAGAGCTGGGGCTATGGTGAGGTGAATGAGGCTCTGACATCAAGAGAAAGATGCAAGGGATCCTGGAAAACCTCAATAATCGCTGTCTGTGGTGTCTCAGTGCAATATTTTAAAAATATCAAATTGCAAGACCCTTTGGCTAACATCACCATTTCCTTTGTCCCCAAGCAAATCTACAGCTACAAAATGAGCAAGTGATGGGGAGCTAAGGCACAGCACAGTGCCTATAGTTAGTAAGAATCCATACTTTAAATTTGCTAGAAGTGTGTATCTTAAATATTCTCACCCCACACGTAGGCACACACACTGTAACTGTCGCAATCACTGTGTTGCCTGGATTGTGACAATCATCTCACAATACATATGTAGATATACAATTCTATTTTTAAATTTGGAGTTATACTTCTACCAATGAAAAAATAAAATAACATAAATCTAAGAAATGGCCAGTTACCACCCCGGGGCTGGCTGCCTGAGTTTGTAAATAAGGTTTCCTTACATGTCGCTTGTCAACCTGGGTCACATCCACCAGCCCCAAGAACCTGATTTCACTTGCACAAAAGAAATTCTTTTTCAGCCTGGGGGACAGAGCTCTTGACTGTAAATAAGGGCCACACACAAATTAAAGTGCTGGACAGTAACAAAGAAGAACACCAGGAAGCAAACCACTCTTCAGTTCCTCCTCAGAGCCACAGTGACCCTAATGTGATTTTGGAGCAGGAATAAGAAGCAGGCCTCCCTCAGAGAGCAGAGCTGGGGACAGAGACCAGGAAAAGGGACAGTACTGGAGGCCAGGGTCTCTTCCCTGCAGCTCCACACACGAGATGAACACCAAGTGTCAGGGCCACCTCTCCACTCCCAAAGATGACGTGAGCTGTAGCTATTTTTATCTCACACACTTGCTAGCTGCCAGGGTTCTACCATGCACCACTCCAGTGTGGGTGCTGAGTAATTATTAATGGGGAAGCAGAGTGCTGGGGCCCCCAACAGCCATTTTTAACTGTGGACATTATTGCTCAATTTTGAGCTGCACCCAGGGACTCATAAGAGCAAGACATAATGCTTGTTTGTGGAACTTTTATAGCTAATTGACATTTTTTCAGTGCTCCCCCGACAGCTGTAGTTACTCCTGATTGGAAGGGCTGTGAAAAGCATCAAGTTGTGCGCTGTCTCCAGATGGGGCCATATTTCTGGTATACCACAGGCAAAAAAGAATAAATACAAAGCAGTCAAAATAAATACATTCGAAAGTGATAAAGAGGAGCTGAAGTGATTGGCAAAATCAGCTCTGTGTGCACAAAAATAATGGATGCCATTTCATACTAATTGAGGATACTTTATGATCTGGAGCTGTCAGGTTTCCTCCTTTTGAAGTAACATTTTCCTCCTTCTACATCTGTTCTTGCCTTACAGAGAAAGGAAGACACAGAAAGCAAAGTTCTCCTCTGCCGGACCACATGCCTAGTCTCCAGTATAGGTTCCCTGCTGCTGTCCTTGGTACTCATGAGAGAAACCAATGCTTCCACTGTCGTGGCTGCCCAAAGCCCATTTCACATAATAAACATGATTAGGATCAAGCAAAGAAATAGAACTGATGCTCACAAGTTCACATTCATCTCTTGTGTGTGCTTGCACAGAATTCAAGACTAGGAACCAAGAGTTCCCCTGGTAGGCCTAAAGAATGAGGGATCCCTTGGAATACATACCAGTCTGGATTTGTAAAAATTATAGCAAAGATAGATAGATAGATAGATAGATAGATAGATAGATAGATAGATAGATAGATCGATAGATCTAATTCCTGTCCTGGCCCTTATTCTAATTTTTTTTAATCCAAAAATCCATTGCTGCATGTGCCCTGGGTTTATTTGAGATGATTATTTTGAGACTAGCATAATATTCCAGATGGCAGGGCATCTTCTACCAAGCAATTCTTCTGGTTGCATAGATGAACACCCCATCTTTCCCATATCAAGACCTTCTCCGCCATACATTTCAGATTGAAAATATATCCCATGATAAGTCTGAAAACAGCCATATGTGAAGGGCCACGTTTCGCAGTCAGTATCTCCAAATAAAAAAGCCTGTGCATGTAAGGCCCAGGGACTATGTCAGGAAGTTACTCGCAACCTACATGCACACACTTTTGGTACAATTCTGATGAACTCAGAGATCCAGTTTCTCAGCCAGAGCAGTAGTGAGGAAGGGGAAGGACTTCTAGAAGCAAGCACAGTCACAGCAGAGAGAAACATCCTGGCACCAGTGGAAGAGACTTTTAATTCACAACAATTAGATATGGCTACTCAAGGAGCCCAAGTGACTGAGTACGGATGCTCAAGCACACATCCGCCCTGTGGGTGTCAATGTAAAGCCGCGCTCAGTAAGAGGAATGTTTCTGAGATATCCAGGAGAAAGCTATGTTTTAGAGCTCTGATTAAGGAGCAGGAAGGGGCCGGCCAGGTAGCTGAGAGAACTAAAGTGCCTGCTTAGGCAGAGCGCAGTGGCCAGGATACGATCCCCAGCTAGCCATGCCACCCCCGCTCTCAGGGCATGCTGGAACTGTGATTGAGACTGGGCCTGGTGGCACGCACCTGTAATCCCAGCACTTGGGAAGATGAAAAAAGAAGAATCACTACAAGTCCAATCTATGTAGTGAGACTCTGTAGACCCTGTACTAAATACAAAACAAAATAAAAAAAAAAAAGTAAATGTTAAAAACAGAAGCAGGAAAGACACATTTTGAAAAATCCGTGATTGTTACCCTTAGCATTAATGGAGGACAATTAAAGGACAGATCTGCATGCTGAAGGATTCCTTTAGTCTCAAATAACAGAATCCTAATTCAAAATAACTTTATCAAACCAGGGAATGCATGAACTTCTCAAGCAAAACCTCAAAGCTGAGCTGGACTCAGTGATCTGATGATGTCATTAAGAGTCTCCATCTTTCTACCCTGACGTTCTATGAAGTTTTCTTTAATTCACTGTCTGTTCAGCAACTCTCATGAAGAGGGCATGCAAGTCTCCATGGTTTCAGGATTGGGTTCCAAAAAGAGTTCTTTTAAAAAAATAGAATAACTAAAGAATAAAAATTCTTTAATATTCAAAACATCACAGGAAAGGAATACCCTTAGATGCATTTTAGAAACATAGCAAGCTAGTACATAATTCTAGAAACAAGTAGTGAACCCTTTAAACCATATACAATACATGTTCTATTGAATGAAGATTTTTTTCAACGGTTATATCTTATTATCACCCATTTGTAATACGTAACCATTGCATTCTTCATAGGAAGTTGGCACGTGAACATTTCAATTCTTTTTTCTCCTCCTCCTCCTCCTCCTCCTCCTTCTTCTCTCTCTCTCTCTCTCTC
>NW_004524649.1:9335966-9337184 GCF_000260255.1 Octodon degus | reverse complement strand
CACACTGTGCGCTGAACAAGCCTTTCCTCCTTTAACTTTGGGTGTTGGGTATTTTGTCTCTGTAATGAAAACAGTAACTAAGACAGGTATCTTTATCTTTGGGGAAAAGATAGCTAAAAGAGGAATAGCTAAGTTAGCTGAAATTTTTAGTTTTACTTTTTAGAGGAGTCTCCATTCTAATCCCCATAATCATTTTACTAGTTTACATTCCCACCCACAAAACAGAAGCATTTCTTTTTCCCCACAGCCTTGTAAGCATATGTTATTATTTCTTGGTGCCGGCCCTTCTTTCTTCAGTAAGATGGACTCCCAGCACTGTTTGAATTTGCATTTCTCTAATTACCTAGAAGTGTTGAACATTTTTTCACGAATTTAAATGTCATTTTTTCTTTGAAAAGAGGTCTCTTTGTTTCAGTTGCCCATGTTTTAAATTTGCATTTCTTTTTATTTTATTTTGGAGAACCTAAGTATTTACTTCTTTATATGTTTTAGATATTAGTCCTCTGAGGAATAGCTGGCATTTATTTTTCCATTCTTGAGGTTGGCTTTTCATTTTGTTCATTGTTTCTTTACTGTGCAGAAAATTTTAATTTGGCATGATCCCATGTGCTGGCTCCTGGCATTATTTTGGGGCTCTGTTCAGAAAGCCCCTGCCTACGTCTATGTCTCCAAGAGTTATACCTGCTTTCTCTTCCTGTAGATTTTTTTAACACTTAGATCTCTGATGCATTTTTATTTTAGTGCAGTACATGGTAAGAGATGTAAGTCTAGATTCAATCTTGTGCATGTGGATAGACAATTTTCCCAGCACCATTTACTAAAGGGACCCCAGGTCATATTTTTGGCCCCTTGTGAAAGACCAATTAGCGGAAAGAGCCTGCAGTTGTTTTTGCATCTTCTACTTTGCTCCACTGATCCACATTTCCCGTTTTATGCCAGTAACACGCTGTTTTGATTACATAGCTATGTAGTATAATTTCAAGGGTGGGATGGTGATGCCACCTGCTTTGCTCTTCTTTCTCAAATTCGCTTTTGCTGTTCTGAGTCACTTCAATTCCATATGAATTGTAGAATTGTTTTCTTTAGTTTTCTGAGGAATATTATTGGTCTTTTGATTGAGGTAACATTAAATCTGTATATTGGGGGCCGAGGAGATGGCTCAGTAGGATAAGCACCTCCTTGGCAAGTGCAAGGGCCTGAATTCAATCCCTAGTTCCA
>NW_004524649.1:9334343-9335809 GCF_000260255.1 Octodon degus | reverse complement strand
TATGGCCATTTTGCCAATAATCGTTGTGCCTATCCAGGAATAGGAGACATCTTTATACTTTCTGGTGTTTTTTTTATCTCTTTTTTAAGAATACTGTAATTTTTACTGTAAATATCTTTCACTTCCTTGGTTGGGTTATTTACTAAGCATTTATTTTTTTCTTGATGCTATTGTGGATGGTGTTGTTTTCCTAATTTCTTCATAATGGGTTTATGGTTGGTGTACAGGAACGTAATTGATCTTACATATTGACTTTGCACAGATATAATAGTGAATTTGATTATTAATTTTAGGAGACTTTTGATTAGCATTTTTGAGTCTTCTATATAGAGGATCTTCTCACATGCAAATAATGATAATTTGACCTTTTTCCTTTCCTATATGTAGCCCTTTTATTTCTTTCTCTTGCCTGATTGCTCTGGCTAAGGTTTCAAGCACTATACTAAACAGGAGTGCTAATGGTGAACATCCTTGTCTTGTTCCTGATTTCAGAAGGAAAGCTTTTAGCTTTCCCCACTTTATATGATGCTGGCAACAGCTTTGTCATAAATAGTTTTTATGACATTGAGATAAAGTATTTTTATATTTATTTTCTGTGAGGTATTTTTGTTTATCACGAGTGAATATAGGATTTTGTCAAAGGTTTTCTCTGTGTCTATTGAGATGATCATGTGATTTTAGATCTTTATTTTTGTTTTCTTTTTAAAAGAAGGGTCTGCAGGATGTTCAGGGTCTTACTACTAGATCGAATGCATAGTGATCCACCTGTTAACAGCCTCCCAAGAGCTGGGATTACAGGTGTGCACCACCATGCCCAATCTCAATTGCAGTCTCAGCATGCCCTGAGGGGCAAGGCCAGCACAGCAGGCCTGGGGATGGAAACCCTGGCCTCTGCACTGACTTGCAGGTTCGATCTTGCTTGTTTACATGATGTATTATATTTATTAACTTGTCATGAAGCCTATTTGGTCATGATATATGATTCTTTTACTTTTTTTTTTTTTTTCATTCTGTTTGACATTATCTTGCTGAGGATTTTTACATCTATGATCATTAAAATATTGGGTTACAATTCCTTTTTTTGGTTGGGCCCTTTTCTGGCTTTGGCATTAGGATAATGTTAACTTCCAGGAATGATTTGGGGAGTACTCCTTCCCCTTCAATTTTGCTAAAATCTTTTAAGAGTATTGGTGTCCACTATTCCTTAAAGTTCTTGTAGAATTTGACAATGAATACATTGGGACTGGAACTTTTCTTAGTTGGTAGGTATTTTGTTATTCTTCCATGTCATTGCTTGCTTTTGGGTTGGTTGGGGTTTTTATATCCTATTGGTTTAGTTTTGGTAATTTATATATATATATATCTAGGACTCTGTCCATTTCTTCTGAATTCATCAGTGAATATGTGTAAAGGTTCTCAAAGTAGTTATAAATAAATAATCTTTTGGATTTCGGTGGTGTCATTTA
>NW_004524649.1:9331962-9333518 GCF_000260255.1 Octodon degus | reverse complement strand
TCATAAGACTGCTTTCATTGTGTCCCATAGTTACTGGCATGCTGTGCCGGCATTACCACTTAATTCTAGGATGAGTCTACTATCTTCGTTAATTTCTTCTGTGACCCATCAATCACTCAAGAGGATATTGTTTAACTTTCATATGTTTGCACAATTTCTGTGGTTTCATTTGTCCTTGATTTCTAGCTTCACTGTACTGTGATCTGACAATATTCGTGGGACAACTTTATCACTTTTACATTTACTTTAGCATGCATTAGGCACTGCCATATGGACTAATTTGGACAAAGTCCCATGTGCTACTGAGAAGAATGTGTATTTTGTTGTTGAGTGGAACAGTCTACAAATATCTGTTAAGTCCTTTTGTTCAAAAGTTTAGTTCAACTCATATTTTTTTGTTTGTTTTTTAGTTTAGTTGAGCTAGCTAAGACACTGGTATACCAAAGTACCTCACTATAACTGAGTTGATATGTGTGTCCCTCAGGGCTTGTTTAATGAAGTTGGGCACACCAATATTTGGTGCATATATTCTTAAAATTTTTTATCTTTTTCTGTTGAATTGTCCCCTAAACCAATGTTTAGTGACTTTCTTTGTATCTTCTGATCAGTTTTGCCTTAAAGTTCACTTTTTCTGAAATTATCATACCTACTACTTTTTATCTGGGTTCCCATTGCTTAGAATATTGTTTGCCATCCTTTGATTTTTAATCTGAGAATTTATTTTTGGATTAAATATGTATCTTGGGTCTTGTTTCTTGGTCCATTGTACCCATCTATGTTTTGTGATTAGAGATATACTGAAAATTTTCCTGTCATTGAATGACACTGATTGGCCACAAAGGAAAGTAATCGATGATGTAGAGTGTGCCTAAGGAGAGTCACATGGAGAGAAAACATTCTCTCAGGCCTTCACAGAGAGCAAATTGGTCAAGAAATGGCCATGACTCATCCACATGGCTGACACTGAAAAGGATCTGCAAACTGCTGTACAGGGTTTCAAGCTAAATGCTGAGGGGATTTGACTGAATTTGTCAAATACAAAAGCTACATTTCTTGCTATATAGGTCTTGCTTTATCTTGGTCTTAATCATCCAGCAGAAAAGAATAAAAACGAGGTATTAAAAAGTAAAGCCATATTAATATGCTGAGCTGTAAAAGTCTCAAGTCAACAACTTCTGACATTGCCAGTCCTACAGATAACCCACGACTATTATGGAACACTGGACTATATTAGATTATTTTGCTGAATTCACCCATCTACAATATTTAAATGGCAATGGAATACCCATCTCTGACAAAACTAAACAAAAAAGGGATACAAATAAAGGATCATTTTGCATCTGTATATACAAAATAGTATAGATATACGGCTACTTTCTCTTAAATCAATGAGAAAAAAGATTTGTACTTATAGTGTTTGAACAGAATATCATGTCTACATGTTGTACAATGAATAACCACTAAGAAGACAACAATATGCAATGTATTATTGAAACTGTCCTACTAATCAGTTTTGAAACTGTCTCATTACTATTTGTTTCTCAATAAAATTAATT
>NW_004524649.1:9326066-9327822 GCF_000260255.1 Octodon degus | reverse complement strand
GTGATACACATAGGCTTCATCCCAAGATCTCTGTCCCAAGATGTGACCACCTGTGTTATTAACTGGGAAAGGAAACATGAACGTAATTGGCCCAGCACTCAATTCACTTAGAATGAACCAAAATATGCTTAATGACACAAAGGTGACCTGCAGATTGGCATAATGGGAAACCTATTAACAGCAATCACTATGTCATCCTAGCAATAACAAGTAAATGAGCAATAATAATATTGTCAAAGACAAGGTAGATATTGACGTATCATAAGAAACAAGAATGTACCACTTTTCACCATAGAAAACAATCCATAATTATAAGCACTAAGATAGAACAAATACTGACACAGTAAATATCTACTAAACCCAACAACTTTAGCTCCATTAATGATATAATTAAACAGTAATAATAGAATTAATAAACTAAATGTTAGTAAAGTTTAATTTTTATACTATTAGAGAGAGGTAGGTTAGAGAATGGGAGAATGAAAGGTATAAAATTTTAAAAATTAAATAAGGAAAGATTAAAATGAGGGAAGAAAAGTAAGATAAAGGATACTATTAAGGTGCAGAAGGGTATTAGTAGAATTAGATAGAGGTAACAGAAAAGAACATATGAGAGAAAGGTGATTAAAGAAAAAGGGGGAGGAAAATGTAAAATAAAAATTAAAGGAAAAAAGAAAAAAAAAAGCAGAAAAAAAATTAACCAATCTCCAAAGACTAGTAACAAAGAAAGAGAAATAAAGTGAGAAAAGAAAATGAGTCCAAAAAAAGATAAAATATTTCTGTGTATTTTGGAATGAGTGGTTTCTTTCCAGGATCACAGTGCGGAAACCAACAAGTCATTTTTTCCTCCTAGGTTTTTAGCCAGTGGATTTGTGAGGCTTCTGCTCCAGAGGCTTCTCTGCCATAACTGTCCAAGCCAAAATGCACCCTTGCTCACAGTGGTAGATGAGAAAAACAATCAGACTGATGATCTGTGATGGATGCAAGCAGAAGACAAGGGCAGAAGACAAGGATTCAAGCAGCCTGCACTACTAAAATGCCAGCACTTTCAGCCATTGTCAAGCACAAGCAAACCTGGCCTGGCTTCTCAACAAAGAGAAAAGGGCCTGTGTCCTTCCTAGCCTAAGATTAGGCTTCTTGAGTGGGGTCTACATCTATATACTCATAAGCTCTGTCTGCCACTGTCTCTCATATCTGTCTCTCACCCAGTCACTGTGGGAAGACTGTACTGGGACTCCTAATATGAAGTTGGTTTTCAGTGGTTCAGATTTCAATCCCAGTATTATATAATCAACATCTTTCCCTTTCTAAAGTGGCACCTGATTAAACATTCTCTGGCAATATGACAAGTACCACACTGGAGTCCTTTTCAGCCATTGCCTACCATGTAGAAGGAGTTGCCTTGGAGAAAAATTCCACACTGCTTTTGCAGTTCACACCAGCCTGGGCTTCTCCTGGGGCTAGTGCTGCTTCTTGGTCTACAGTTACTCCTTTGGCTCCAGATCCTGAGGGCTTACCTCATATCTGTGGAGACGGGTTCCCTTCCCCATGAACCAGGGTAAGTTTAAAAGGTTGCTTTGATCTTTATTCTATATTGTGATCCATTTCTGTGATTTTTTTTCAGCTTCTAACTTTCCTATGAGTTCCTTTCTATCTTACATTTCTTCTTCTTCTTCTTCTTCTTCTTCTTCTTCTTCTTCTTCTTCTTCTTCTTCT
The DNA here is from genome assembly GCF_000260255.1 of Octodon degus. NCBI lineage: Eukaryota > Metazoa > Chordata > Mammalia > Rodentia > Octodontidae > Octodon > Octodon degus. The sequence goes on along the minus strand of NW_004524649.1, from coordinate 9,326,106 downwards.
TCTTCTTCTTCTTCTTCTTCTTCTTCTTCTTCTTCTTGTC
>NW_004524649.1:9321977-9325916 GCF_000260255.1 Octodon degus | reverse complement strand
TGGTCTCAGCTCCCTTTCCATGAGTTGAGAAAAGGGGTGGTACAGACACTAGAGGGCAATTCATAAGCTGCTAGAAGAAGGGGGATAGGATGCTGTGTTGGCATAAGAAACTGGTATGTTTTGCCCTATTAGATAACACAAGAGGACAATTTTCCAGAGTAACTCAGTACCTGAGAGTTTTAAAGGAAGCAATCTCTGGGAGGGGAAGTTAGGTACAAGCAGATTTCTGCTGAGGGCTCTTGGAAGGAAAGAAGTGGAACAGGGCAGAGGGAGGAGCTAGGCCAAAAGGCAGGTGTAATACCAGCCTCAGCCCCTTCCAGAAAGAGCTCTAGGGCTTGCACTGCCCTTCCAAGTAACTTTGAACTGAAGCCATGAGCGGCCCTTTGACACTCTCAGTGACCAGTTCCTGAAGTTCCTTCCCAGTTCCTCTGAGAAGGGCCTTCATGTTGAGGGAGAAAGCTCCTATCAGCTAAGTGTGGTACATGTGGGAGGGACTCAACGGAGAGCCCTCACCAAAAAGCAGTCTTAGCATCTAGGAAAATGAGTTCCTTGTCCTGAAGGGGTGATCTGTGGAGTGCCAGGATGAGGAAGCCCAAATGGGAGGTGTGGAGTCAGGGTAGAGGGTCGTTCCCAAAGCCAGGCTGCAGGTTCCATTTGTCTGCTTACCAGGACCAGCACACCCTGAAAGAATGCAGCAATCTCAGGATGGGAGGGGAGCAGCCACTGCAGCCACACTAGGGGGTGACAGAGCTAACTGGAAGCCTCTGTGTTGAAACCATGGGGAAAGGAAAGTCGCAGTCATTCACCGCGCACCTGCTATGTTCTAGCTCCACGCTTGGTTCCTTCTACTCTATGCGCAAGTATCAGAGGAAGAGAATCAAGTTTTTTAATTTGCATTCTAATTAACATTCCATAAAAAAATCTGTAATTAAGAAATGTGTAAAGAACATAAATGGTGGTTTGGGGACTTTATCTTAAGGAATTCTGTAACCCAAACTGGTTACCACAGTCCATCTGGTCCAAATCATGCTATAATGAAGGAAAGAGACGTGAAGCTTATACTAAATCAGTTCAAGGACAAGCAAAAGAGAAGTCGTTCAGACGGGAGCCCGAGGGGCAAGCACAAGTGTGTTTCTGAAAGAGCAGTCAGGGGAAAACCAATTCCCAGGAAGAGGCAGGAAATGAAGGCAAAGGCTTTAAAAAAAAAAAAAAAAAAAAGTGTAATCACAGAATTAGCCTAATTTGTGAAGACTTCTTTTTAAAGGAGAATCCCAAAGAAATCCAGAAAGTTGGATAAGAAGAAGTACGTGGGGGAACGGGATGGGTTGCTCACAAAGAGCAATGAGAAAAACATGGGAGCAAAGGCTAGTTGTGTGCTAACGGTTTCTATGAAAACCTTTAAGAAATCACGTCTTCTCATTTCCCTTGCTTACCTTTTCTTACAGGGATATTTACCAGAATTTCATCACTGCACTGCAGAAGTCTGCGGCTGCGCAGGAACTGGACAAAAACAGTATAAGCGGCCTCGTGTGGGCCCAAGTGTCCATTTACGCAGGGAGTGTGGAGATTTCAGCAGATTCTTAAGAGTGACCACAGTGCCACAGATGTTTAAGAAGCAATATCTGAGCCCAAGACAGGACTCCAGTGGGTGAGTAGTTTTAACAGAAAGAGAAAAGGGATTAAGAAATATTTCATTTTTGAAATCTCTCTCTGTCTCTGTCTCTGTCTCTGTCTCTGTCTCTGTCTCTGTCGGTCTCTGTCGGTCTCTGTCTCTCTGTCTGTCTGTCTCTGTCTGTCTGTCTCTCTCTCTCTCTCTCTCTCTCTCTCTCTCTCTCTCTCTTTCTCTCTCTCTCCTATTTAGTACAGGGTCTACAGGATCTACAGGGTCTCACTACATAGATCGGACTCTTAGTGATTCCACTGTTTTCAGCCTCCCAAGCGCTGGGATTACAGACGCACGCCACCACAGCCAGTCTTAATCACTGTGTCAGCACACCCCAAGGGTGAGGCCAGCATGGCACTGCCTAAGCAGGTGCTTTAGTCCACAGAAATTTTTCATTTTAATGGTTCAAATCTTAAAATATATAATTTTTTGGTGAAAACTTTCCTCCCCCCTTCTGCCACATCTCCATAATTGCCCCCACATAGCAAATTCTATTATCAGCTTTTGTGCAACTTCTTGAATATATTGTCTCTACATATGCGACCCACCCCAGATTCATACTCACGCTTCGGACATGTGATTCTGTGAACAAATTTATACATATATATATCATATATGGGGCATATACATGTATCAGTGGTGGAAAAACTTGTCATACACAGGCTGCAGCTAGATGTTTTGTCATTGAAAGCTCTGGGTTTGCCATTGCAGTCATACATGGATATTATATGTCTATCTTATCCCCAAATAGTCTACTATATATACTAATGTCACCTTTGATTTTTTCACTTAATATAGTCCAACCTGGACACTGAAGACGGAGTGGGTGAATATGCCACTGGTCATATACCAGCTTGGCATAAGGATTATTTTGAGCTTCAAGCACTTGAAAATTATCACATGTAAGAAGGGCATCTTTGGCTCCCCTTTCTTGCTTGATAATAAGATGAAAAGTCTCATCTTCCAGATGTTCTGCAAGACACGAGAGACCGTCTTCGACAAGAAGTCACAGCTGAGAGAATCCCTTACGAGCATCTTACTAAAACAACTCCTTTCTTCCTCAAGCATCCTCACATGGTTCAGTTGCTTTCCTGCATTTGCTTCCCCTTGTTCAGACTAATGGAAAAGCATTTTGGTTTGGTTACATTTGGGGCCTTCAGTTTCCCTAATGAAGCCCCCTGTCAAAGAAGTGATGTAAATTCATATGCTTTTCTCCTATTAATCTGGCTTATGTCATATAAGTCTCACCCCAGCTGAAAGTGCTAAAAAGGAAGAGGTATGATTTTGGCTTTTGCTGTAACATAAACAGCTCCTTCCTTATTTCTCAAGGGTCATGGTACATTCCAATTTATGGATACCCTGCAACTTACTTAACCAGTTCCTCACTGATAAACATCTTGGTTATATAAAAATACATCTTATTCTTATGGCAACTAAAATGAATAATGTTCATTATGCATAGATTGTACATGTAAAAATATCTTTTCTTTTTCTTTTTTGGTCTGCTGCCAGCTGGAGCAGTCACCAGGCTTTCTTCTCTGTGAAAGTATCTTAAGAAAAATTCCATAAAGGGAAAAGAAAAAATAATAAAAGAAAGATAAAATGGAAACAAAGCTTTTGTAAATAAGAAGGGGAAGAGAGGTTGAAAAGGGGGAAGGGATTGGGGAAAAAAAATGAATCAAGGTATATAGTGGAACAAATTCCCTATGAGGAATATCATCATTATGTGTGTCTAAATTATACCAATAAACCTAATAAAAATTCCTTTAAAAGAGATTGCTGGGCAGAAAGGTTAGTATATTTGTAATTTTTATAGATGCTACTAAATTGACCTTTGTTGAAGTTGTACCAATTTAAACTCCCCATGTCAATGTAAAGAGGTGCATATTTCTTATAGTTTTGCCATTGTAGTATATTAATGAATGAACAATTTTGCTTTCTCAGGATAATGAGAAAATTACCTTAAAGAATATTTTATTTACATTTTTCTTATTTTGAGAAAACAATACCTTTTATTTTTAAATTTAATATTAACACATTTTTCACATACACAATGATTACATTAATCATAGGGAATTTATACCTGGACATTAAATGTCTTAATTGCTTCTTTCCAATTTCTTCTTTCTTACATCTAAGCAGTATATGTATTTCTTTTTCTTTTTTTTCCTCTTTTTAATATTTTTGTGGGCTCATAGCACATTTTTTATATTTTAATAATTTTATTGAGAAAGAAGTAGCAATAGATAGTTTCAAAACAGGTTAATAGCATAGTT
>NW_004524649.1:9316805-9321767 GCF_000260255.1 Octodon degus | reverse complement strand
TTTTTTTTTACTTTGGTCAGAGATGTGTATTCTATTGCCATTCATATATTGTTGGTGCATGAATTCCACAGAGTAATCCAATATAGTCCAATAGACCAAAATAGTAATGGCTTATCCACAAGACTGGCAGTGTCAGAAGTTATTGACTTGAGCCTTTTACAGCTCAGTATATTAATATGGCTTTACTTTCTTTACCTATATTTTATACTTTTCTGCTGGATGGTTAAGACCGAGCTAAAGCAAGATCTATACAACAAAAAATGTAACTTTTGTATCTGACAAGGTCAGTCAAATGTCCTCAGGAATTACCCTGAAGCCCTGTACCACAGTTTGTAGATCTTTTGTCAGTGTCAGCCATGTGGATGAGTCACAGCCATTGCTTGACCAATTTGCTCTCTAAGAAAGCATGAAAGAATGTTTTCTCTCCATGTGACTCTCCTTAAGCACACTCTACATCGTCAATCACTTTCCTCTTTGGCCCCATAATCTCCTTGATCAGAAAATTTGGGACACAAATAAGTTATAGAATGTTATAGTACAGGTTCTCCTATGTTCTGAGTTCTCACTGACCTTGAAAGGGTAGGGTCAAAATGTTGGCTGTCCTTGCAGCATTTCTTTTTCTCTAATTTTTGGTCTGCAAACTTAACTTGCTAACCTGCTAAAACAGAAGTTTAATAATATTATTACCCTACAACATAGGCAGTTGAGCTTAAGCTCACTATCTGTCTGAATATCAAACATCTTAGACATAACATGGAACAGGTATTTTCCATCAAGTATTGAAATGTTAAAGTTTAAATCCCTACAGAATGTGAAGAAACAAATTTTTTAAATAGAAAAATATTTAAAATATAAGAATAAACAATTATAGGGGGCCTGCCCAGTAGCTCAGTTGTTTAAGTGCCTGCTTAAACAAAGTCCTCAAGCTCAAGCTTCTGTGGTTGGAACCCAGATAGTGACGGCAAACCAGAAATGCCCTAAAGGCATTTTGGGCCTCAAAATAAAAAAGAATAAACAATTATATATTTTTACACAGAAATTTAGAAATCTAACCATATACAGCATTGTAACAGGACAGTCCTACGACATTTTTTTTTTGGTCTGTTGTTTTCATTTATTACCCCTTTTGTTTTTTTAAAGAAACATTTACTTGAGAGATAGTATGGCCATAATTGGTATGACATGGCAAGCAGTACGTATTTATGTATTTTTTATTATTTTTAAATATTTTTATTGAGAAACAAATAGCAATGAGACAGTTTCACAACCGATTACTAGTACATTTTCAATAATTAATACATTGCATATTGTTGTCATAGTGGTTATTCATTGCACAAGATGCAGACCTGATATCCTGTCCACAAACACTATTAGAACAAATCTTTTTATTCACTGAATTAAGAGAAAGTAGCTGTATATCCATCCTAACTAATTTGAATATACAAATACAAAATGATCATTCATTTGTATCTTCCTTTTTTGGTTAGTTTTGTCAGAGAAGGGCATTCCATTATCATTTAAATACTGTAGGTACATGAATTCAGCAAATTATCCCAATATAGTCCAATAGTCTGTAATAGTAGTGGGTTATCCGTAGGACTGGCAATATCTGAAGTTGTTCACTTGAGCATTTTATACTTCATCATATTAATATGGCTTTACTTTTTACACTTCATTTTCATACTTTTCTGTTGGATGGTTAAGACCAAGAAAGAGCAAGACAAGACCTATATAACAAGAAATGTAGCTTTTGTATCTGATAAGGTCAGTCAAATCCCCTCAGGATTTAATCTGAAATCATGTACCTCAGTTTGTAGATCCTTTATCAGTGTCAGCCATATGGGCGAGTCACGGCCTTTGCTTGACCAGTTTGTTCTCTGTGAAGGCTTGAGAGAATGTTTTCTCTCCATGGGACTCACCTTAGGCACACTCTACATCATCAATCACTTTCATCTGTGGCCCCAAAATATCCTTGATCAGAAAATTTGGGACACAATTGATGTTGCAGTACAGGTTCTCCTATTTCTTGAGTCCTTACTGACTTTGAAAGGCTACAGCCAAAATGTTGGCTGTCCTTGTAGCCCTTTTTTTTGTTTAATTTTTGGTCAAGCAGTACATATTTAGAAGACCAGAATGACAGGTATTCCTAGCATGACCCTAGTAATACACATTTCTATCTTCAGTGTAGTTGCTTAGTTCATAGGTATCAGCATATTTAGTTAAGGTGAAAACCCTATCAATTAACTTCTAGTTTCATAAACCTGCTGAATATTCTCAGATCATTGCCTTACCCATCTTGTGCATATAAATGTATGGCTTTGTCCTGTCATGTTTCCTAGCTTTTCTCCTTGCCTTCTCTTCATTGTTTAATCCTTAAGTTCTCACTTTCCTTTTAATTGTGTTATACCTTTCTATTTTTTTTTCTTTTGAGTTCTAACATTAGGGAGATTATACAACATTTACACATGTGTGTCTGGTTGATTTCACTTATGAGTATATTTTCAAGTGGCATCCACTTCAATATAAAGGCTTCGAGTTTATCATTCTTTATAGCTGAGTAATACTCCATTGTATAAAAATACCACATCTTTTTCATCCATTCCTCAGGTGATGAGCATCTTGGTTGTTTCCAACATTTGGCTATCACAGATTGAGCTGCTATAAACATAGGTACACATATATCACTGTAATATGATGTTTTCAGTTTCTCTGGGAAAATTCACAGTAGGGGAATAGCTGATTTGAATGGGATTTCAAGTTCTAGTTTTTTAAAGAGTCTTCACACTGATTTCCATAATGGCTGCACCAGTCTACATTACCACCAGCAGTGGAGAAGGCTTCCTTTTTCCCCACAACCTCTCCAACATTTGTTGTTGGGTGATTTCTTTATGATAGCCATTCTTTCTGGGGTGAGTTGATATCTCAGTGTTGTTTTAATTTGCATTTCATAGATGGCTACTGATGTGGAACACTTTCTCATATATTTATTTGCTTCTTTAAATTCATCCTCTCAAAAGTGTGTGTTCATCTCGGACACCCATTTATGAATTGGGTCTTTAAATTTTGGGGACCTAATGTTTTTTAGTTCTTTATAAATCCTAGATAGCGGATCTTTATCTGAGTGCTTATTAATTAAGATTTTTTCCACCTTTGCGGGTTGTCTTTTCACATTGTTAGTAATTTGTTTTGACACACAAAAACTTCTCAATAAGTGCAGGTCCCAGCTGTTAATGCTTTCAAGTATTACTCATGTGATTTGATTTTTCTTCATGAACTGTCTGCCTACCCCATGTCTTCCAGAGTTCCTCCTACTTTCTCTTGTAGGTGATTTAATGTTTTGATCTTTAATCCATTTTGACTTTAGCTTAGTGCATGGTGATAGACCTCAGTCAAGTTTTAGTTTTTAGCATATAAAGAGCCAGTTTTTCCAGCACCATTTGTTAAAGAAGCTATCTTTCTTCCAGTAAGCATGTTTTGTCCCTTTGTCGAAGATAAGGTGACTTAATGTGGTTTTAGAGGCTGTAGCATCTTCTAATCTATTCCATTGATCCTCAGGTCTATTTTGTTGCCAATACCATGCTGATTTTATCATAGAAGCTTTGTAGTATAATTTCAAGTCAGGAATGGTAATGCCTCCTGCCTTGTCTTTATTACCCAAAATTACCTTTGCTATTCTAGGTCTTTTCTGGTTCCAAATAAATTTTAGGAATGATTTCTCTAGGTCTGTGAGGTATGCTGGTGGTATTCTGATATGGACTGCATTAAATCTGTACAACAGTTTTAGGAGTATGGCCATCTTCACAATGTTGGTTTTTCCTACCCAGGAGCAAGGAGTATCTTTCCATTTTCTGAAATCCTCTACAATCTCTTTTTTTCAGACTACTGTAATGTTCATTGAATAGATCATTAACTTCTTTAGTTAGGTCAATACCCAGGTATTTCATTTTCTGCAATGCTACTGTAAAAGGTATTCTTTCTATAATTTCCCTCTCAGTGTGTTTGTTATCCATGTAGAGGAATGCTATTGACTTTTGGGTATTGAATTTGTATCCTGCTATGCTACTGAATTTCTGTATTAATTCTAGTGGCTTCTTGGTGGAGTTTTTGTGGTCTTCCAAGTAAAGTATCATGTCATCTGCAACTAATTATAATTTAACTTCTTCTTTACCTGTTCTTATTCCTTTTATTTCTCTCTTGTCTAGTGGCTCTAGCTAATGATTTCAAAACTATGTTGAATACGAGTGGTGACAGAGGACATCCTTGTCTTGTACCAGATCTGAGAGTAAAAGATCTGTTTTTCCCCATTTAGAAGTATGTTTATGTTTCTTTTTCTATGAATCAAATGTTTATAAATTTTTCTATTTATCTGTAGGTGCTTATAGCCTGAGACAATATCTTTATTTGAAATGTGCATCAGAAATGATTTTTAATATCTTTCAGAATGTATATTTTATTTATTTTTTTTAAAAATGGTTTTAATTGGTACAAATTTGTAGTACGTAATGGTTACATTTGTCGTGGGGAATTTAGACATGTATGTATCATATCTTAGTTCTTTTATTTTTTTCAAATCAAATTGGTAGGACAGTTTCAATAATTAACACATTGCATACATTACTCCTAGTGGTTAATTGCTGTATAAGATGCGGATATGATATCCTATTTACAAACACCATTAGAACAAACCCCTCTATTCATTAAGAGAATGTAACTATATATCTCTCCTAACCATTTTGAATACACAGATACAAAATGGATATCCATCTGTATCCCCTTTTTCTGTTTAGTTCCGTTATTTGAATATTATAAGTGTGTTAACTCAGCAAAATATTCTAAAAGAGTCCAGGAGCCCATAATAGTATTGGGTCTGCCGCTGGAATAGCAATGTCAGAAATTGTTGCCCTGAGTCCCCTATAGCTCAACCTAACAGCATGTCTTTACTTCTTATATTTCGTTTTTATA
>NW_004524649.1:9307745-9309311 GCF_000260255.1 Octodon degus | reverse complement strand
AAGGCGAGTGGAAATATACCCTCCAAAAGGCAGAAATAAGTAGAAGAGAGTAGAATAATGAGGAAAGAGAAAGGAAAGGCAAAAGAACCTTGAGAGTTGAAAACTGAAACATGGAAAACAGTTACAGTTACATTCTATGGAATAGGAAATATGAAATTTGCATTAGTATAGCTACACCGCCACATGCAATCAATCAAATTTAGTAGCACTCTTGTTTCTTTCCAAGAATCTGTCTTGGGCAAGTGGCACTCTTCAGTGTGGAGCCTTGGGATGGAATTCAAAACCTAAGATCTTCCTGAATCCATTGCGGCAAGAAGCAAGTATGCACCAGATCCACTCATTTCCTAAAAGCACTGGCTTTGAAGGGTCCACTCCATCTCCGTTTATATTCCACCAGTCAGAAGTAGTTACAAGTCATAGGGATCTGGGTATCAAAGCCTGGCTGTGTGGCCACTTCTAGCTACAACTCTCCTACTATGAAAGCTGGAAACAAATTCTTATGGACTGTCAGCCATCTTGAATATGATTAATGAAAAACATGAAGCAATGGGTAGGGTGCCCAGGACTCAGAGAAATGGGGACAAAGAGCTGACTGTAAGCACACCCAGAATACATCCCAGTGACCAGCCCCTTGCAGCCTGGCCAGCAGCTGAGATGAATGTGGGACTGTATGTTGTGTTTCCTGCTGTCTGCTCAGCTTCCAGACCAGCACTTGGCAACAAGGCAGTGCCCAGTGAACATCTTCTGGATGAATCGTTTTACACTAAGAGAAACAGAAGCAGAGGTGAGGAGCTCTACTGGCTACAAGCCTCACCTTGGCTTTTTGAGCCTGTCCTTACTCTCAGCTCTAGATGTTTCTTGTTTGATGTGAAAGAATTCTCAACCTCAGCACTCAGGCTCTGTAGCTGTAAGGAAGCTCCAACTCATCTGTTATCAGCCTTCATGTTCCTAAGCTTTCCTCTGTCTCTCTGTCTTTGTCTCTCTCTGTCTATGTCTCTCTCTGATCTCAATTATGATTTTTAAAATTGGTATCTATATGTTCAATGACTTCCCCAATTCCAGCACCTCTCCCTCTCCCTAGCCCTGCAAGACCAGCAGACTGGGAAGTTCTCATTCCTGTTCCTTCTCCAGATACTTTAGTCCTACTAAAGCAGCTTCAAAAACCAGGCAGTGATATAAGCAGCAGTGAGTTAAATCTAGTCCACTCACTCACACTCCAGCCCCATGGCTTCAGTTGAGGACTCAGATTCATGGTGCTGTAGTTCTCCACCAGCTGCAGGGCCCACTCACACCTGCCAGGATGTTTGTGCCAACACCATGGCTGGCAGCAGACAGCACCTCTGTTACATCGGGAGATCCACCTCTGAAATTTTTATTCATTAATTTAAAATGGCACATTTTACATAGAGGAAGTCATTAAAGCTGTCTGCAGCAAAACAAACCAGGCAGAGCTTGTTATGTCCAAATTGATGTAGGTGGTGATGCTATCAGGTTCTGTGGCAGAGCAGCAGCAGGAGAGAGAGAGAGAGAGAGAGAGAGAGAGAGAGAGAGAGAGAGAGAGAGAGA
>NW_004524649.1:9262998-9307247 GCF_000260255.1 Octodon degus | reverse complement strand
GGCTCATGTCCCCTACATGGGGACATGTGATGGGCCAGTGGGGACAGCCAGCAGAATGTGGGGAAGGAACAGAGACATTTCCAAGTATGTGTCATATCCATGCATATTTTATACTGTACTTCCAGAATCAACCTGAGAGCCCCTCTGGCCCTGCCCTAGGAGAAAAATTGAACCTAGCTCTATGAACAGTTCTACAAAGTAAATTGGGTGCCCATACCTTTCCTACTATTCCTTTGCGTCAGATGACGTCACCAAATTCCACGCTTGGCAATGGCGCTGTGCCCCAGTAGCCCTAGAGTCTGTGCTGCTCAGCCAAGGCTGCGAAGAAGCTCTCCAGGCATCTCGTAACAACGTTCTGTGGCAAAGCGCAGGGATCTTTCCCTGAGAAAAGTAAATGGATGACACAAGAAAATCTGTGTCCCTTCAGTCAGGTTTTTCCAACTAAGGAAACTGCTTCAAACGTGAGAGAAAGGTTCTGATTTTAGCACATTCTCAGGGTTGACTGGAATCATGAATTTAATACTATGAGCCTTATTTGTTCCCTTTCTTATGTAGTTTTCTATGTTCTTCCTTCTTTGAGTCCTTCTCCACACTTTTCTCCATCTCCTCATCCCCTTGTCTCTGGAGCATGAAGGTGTTCTGTGAGGTGATCAATGTTCTTATTTCAGTTAACAACCGCCTCCTTCCCCATATTAAACAAAGAGGTCAACAACAAAAGACTCTGCGATCAGATCATTTGGCTAGAATTTTGGATAAAGTTTCTTTACTACAACCACTATAAAAAAAAACACCTCAAAATCAAAGTGCCTTGTAAATTTCCCAAGCAAGCAACTGTAGTATGAATGTAACCATGGACAGTCATGGAGGGCTTTAAAACAATGCCCCTCTCTTCATCATCCCTGGGTGAGTCCCCCATGTACCGGGTTCCTCTTTGTCCCTTCCATCTCTTTGACTTCAGGTTTCCTCTGTGTGAGTCCAGGAGATCTAGCTGGGTCCTCTCAGGATCTGTGGCAATACTGGGAACAGATGCTTAGGTTTATCCCAAAACAGATCTCTTATTTTACGGATTTTTTAATGACCAATGTCATAATCATTTATAATAAGGTATAAATTCTTTACTAAAAGTAAAAGCTGATTTGTATCCACTTAAAGCTTCTGTTTTCTGCATTCCAAATAACTGAATCATTAAAAGAAAAGCAGGTTTCATTTTATGAAGAAATTGATCACCAGATTTAAGGCCGACAAGAAACTCTCATATGGGTTCTAGTTGGAAATACAGATTTACTCAGTGTTTTGTAAATTATGTATTTAAATCAAAAATACCAGTGCTTACTATCCATCAGAAGGCCCACAGGTTTGGAACTACATGTGAGGAATAGAGACACAGAGGAGACACACAAGGGGACACACACACACACACACATGCACACACACACATGCACACACACACAAGCACATGCACGTGTGCACACACACACACACACACACACACACACACACAGAGTCTGCTGAAACTTTTCATGAGCTTAACCAGATGAATCAGATGAGGGTGTGGAAGACAGAATGTACTCCTGGTTTGTTGTTTCAATGAAGCAATGGCTACCAAAGTAACACATTTAGCCCAGCATAGAAATTCTGAAGAGAAGCTCTCACCATGACCACCAGTTCAAGATGTCAGGTATCAGAACTGCTGGATATTGAAAGTCCCAGCCTCCCAAGATCCATGTTTTACTTCTCCCGTATTCCTTTTTCAATACAACCTCCAAGGGTCAGAATGGCAAATTGCACTGCAATAAGCCCAGAGGAACTGAGCTGGTTCTACCTGTAAAGGTCCTATGTGTAAATCAGGCATATGAAAAATGTAAGGGCTTCTAACAAGTAGGATCTCCTGGAGAAAATGCACCCATGACATGCCTGCAGTGGTAGGGGCAGAGTCTCTGTACCCTCCTTGCCTTCTCTAACTGGGTACCCTGTTAGAGAAAGCCCTGTAAACCTTTATTAGTCCAAGATAGCCCCAGTGATATCCCAGTGGTGATTTAATTTTAATTTTTAATTTCCAGTAAAGGTGACCATCTGTTCTCATGTTCATTGGCTTCTTAAATTTCTTTTGTTGGCATTAACTGTATGTTTATAGCCTGTCTTTGTTCCAATTAAAGACCTTAAGAAGGTTCTTCAAAAATGGACTTGGTGTCCTATCAATTGAAAAGAGGACTTTACATACAAGTTAATTCTTTACCACATATGCCATAGACTTCCTTCTCCGATCTGTGTCTTTCGTTGTTTCTGATGTAAACACCATCTGTATCCTTTCCTACCAACATCCCTGCCACTGAGAGGCTCCTCTAGTCTAGACTGCTGTAACCCACTCCCCTGGGCACATCCGTGGGGTGCCTTCCTGGCTGACCAGCACCTTGATGATTATTTAAATGCATGTTGGAGACTTTTATACTTCAAACTGGATCAGACTGCGTCTTGGAACAGGAAGAATATGCTTAGGGAGTTCAGTGGAGGATCACCATCAAAGGGATTTGTCATCACCCGGGGGGAATCATGGTCAGCTTGTGGGACAATCCCCAAAATAACACTCAGAGCCCCTCTGGCCCAAGAAGGACACTAGGTATTTCTAGCCATGCTGGTACAGTTGAACCTGCAAGGCACTGGCTTCTCCTTCCCAGGTTCAAAGCCCAGTTCAGGCCCTCAGCACGATAGCATCCCTGTCCTGTAGAGAAAGTCTCTAGAATGTTTCCAAGTTTACTATGGGCTGAGCAGTGGTTGAGGGGTCTTCAAGCCCTGAATCCAAATTTGGGCCCCTGTGATGTGTTTTTGATGGTGCAGCTGCAGTCCCCAATTAACCAGCCAAGCACCCACAAGCAGTTGCTGTGAAAGCATTTTTCTGATATAATTAATCTTCCAATCAGTTGACTCTAAGAAAGGAAAGCTGTCTTGGAGAATTTGGGTGGGCCTGATGGTAGCCTCTAGAAAACTTTCAAAAGGGAGCCAAAGTGAGAGGGAGGGAGGGAGGGAGGGAGGGAGGGAGGGAAGAAGACACTTGGACCACAGCTTGTCCATCCTACTATCCACACTTTTCTCTTCCTCATTACCACCTGATGGATTTCAGATTTACCTCACTCACCACTGACTGCATGAGCCAAGCCCCCATAAAACATCACTGTTTACACAGGTATCTGTATGCCATGACTTCTCAGTCCTTATTCCTGCATTCAGAGACCCATGGGTCTAGATTTTAAATTGTGTCCCTGCTTGGTACAGCAGAGAAGAAGAACAGCAGAAAGAGGTGTGTGGCTAAGCAGGCACCTTCCAGAGGCAACAGGAGGAGGGACAGGCCCACCCCCTACTCATCCACCCTGCAGATAGACAGGCCCACCCCCTACTCATCTGACCATGGGTCACAGGAGAGGCACACCCAGGGGCCAGGAGGTAAGCTTGGCACCGGGAGAGCAGGCAGAGCCTGCTCCAGAGTATCCCACTGCACACCCTCTCCTACCCACATCTGTTTCGTTGTTTGTCAACTTGGGCTGTGTCTCAACCCACACAAACCACTGGATGAGAGTCCCTCCCCAGCCTGTGCCAAACCACACCTCATGTTGTTCCAAATCTGATTTCATGCTCCAGTGTGCCATGACCATCCCCAGGCTGGGCCCATCTGGCTGCAGCTTGCTGGCTCCAAACTTCCTAGAAACCCAGCCATCTCTCTGGCGTGTCCTGCAGACAGGCACTGGCACCCAGTGCATCTGGAACGTCTGTACCTCGGGTTGTAAATTTCCCTTTCTGGGTCTGGGAGCAGTTCCCACCTGTGGGGTTTGGGGATGGCACCTCCAGTCTGCAGATGCTGTGGCGAGGAAGGTCGGCCACCCAGGGTTGTCACACCCCAGTATGTGGGAGGTAGGCTGGGTTGTGGTGTTAGAAAGAGGGGTGCTTCCTCTCCAGCTGTGCTATGCAATCACACTTGGTGCCACACACTGGATCTTATGTCTTGTTCCCTCCAGCCCCCCAGCAGGTGATGGACCTTCTCTGCCTGTGGCTGGTCAGGGTTGCTTCCAAGCAGCAGCCAGAGGGATCTTTACAGAACAGTGTTTCACTCATCACTGTCATCACCTACCATCCCCAACACGAGTTCCATCAGATGACCACAGGACAACCTGGACCTCCCTACAGAGCCAAGGTGAGCAAGAACATGGCCTTGGCCTCCTCAGCTCACCCTGGGAGGAGTCAGCAGGAAACAAAGAACACTAGATCATTGCTAAGTATCATGGCTTTGCCTATGGAGTCTGGGACAAAGTCCACTCCCTGACCTGAGGCTCCTCTAATTCCGCCCCAGCAGCCTCTGCTTTCCATGCCCCAAGTGGAGGCCCAGCACGCTGGCCCTCCTGTGGCCTGGACACTGAGGCCCTCCTGGAGTGCTGGCCTCTCCTCCTACACACAAAACATCTGGAGGGACCCCCTCCCCCACCAGTCACCTTCCTGGTGAACTCCTTGTGTTTCCAGGCGGTCTTTTCTTGGGACCTGAAGGACAGGAAGGAAATGCGAAAGTCTGCCTCAGGCTTTTCCCTTGGAAACCTCTTTCTGCAGAAATCACTCTCACCCACTCAGGGCCAATGATCCTTTGTTTTGGGATGACAGAAACATTTCAGATGCTCATGGGATGGGACAGGAGAGGAGGCCCAGAGGGAAAGAAAGGGAGGGAGCGTGCTGGGAAAGGGAAGGGAGCTTGGAGGCAGGGGACCCAGTGAGCTGCCCCACCCCCACCTATCCTGCTGTGGTATTGGGAGTTCGCTGTACTCTAGAGAAGCTGGCAAAGTCTCTGCGGAGAGGGCAGGGATGGATTTCTGAACAAACTCCTGTCCCCATCGTAGGCAGGGACTAAGCCCACAGAGTGGGTTTTGGAAGTTGAAGTTTTATTTCTTTCCCACAGGACTGTTTATTGTCTCTGATGAGAAAAACGAGGTAATAGTGTAGCACAGGCAGTTGATGTCCTCTACCGAATAAAGTGTTATGCCTGATGGATTTGCAACACACATGTGACAATCACACAGCACTCACACACGGCTGGTGTAGGCCATCTAAACAGCCCTCTGGCCTGCACAGCAGGATGGGGGTAATCCTTGAAATCAAGCACCAGGGCAGAGCTCTGTCCACCCTTCCCCCATGAATGGCCTGGCTATCCCACCCCCTTTCTCCCCAGGAGAACCCCAGGACCTCCAGAGGAAACCGTGCATGTAAGAGGCTTAAGCTTAAATGCCTGCCCCACTGTTAAATCGACCTCTTCCATGCATTTCCCTCTAGGATGTCATGGTGATTTTCAGGAAGCAGCAATTCCCTTAGTCTTCAAAAGGTGCATCTTGCTGCTTGCAACCTTTTGACACCGGGTGCATGGATGGTGTGTGAGGTGCCCTGTGCATGGCTCTCGGTCTTCCTGCTCTCAGAGGGGGCAAAGGAGGCCCATTCCAAGCCGGCAGAATGAATCAGACCTCTGGAAACAGGAAGGTAGAGAAAGAAGAGGAACCTAGACACGGGACACATTCCTGAATAAACTACGCTTTGCCGTTCCCTCTTCATCAAGTGCTAGTTACAGAGAGCAACAAAAATACATTTCACTCTACTCTGACCGCCCCTTCTGAAAAGGCTCCCCTTTAGCTGCGTTCCCTGGAATCTGTGGTATGGTTTTGTTGTCTCTGCTGATAAACCACAGTGTGCTTCTCAGGTGGCACCTTCACTACAAGCCAGACAGAACTTTCTTGGTCATGAGATGCAGGGACTGTGCCTTCCAACACTGTCACCCCACACCAATGTGCAGATCATCTGTCACTGGAAACTGAAATTGAATGGAAACAAATGCAGTTCTCTGCATTTCCTGGGCAGCACTCATTTCAAAGGGAAAATGAACCAACACCAGCCCAGCCACCGTGGCTGGCTAGAAGGGTGAGATATTAAAGCAAACAAATATTAAATATTCATTTCCCTTCTTGAGGATTTTATTACAATACAGAAGGTCCTTGACTTGTAATGGTTGGAGTTCTGATTTTCCAATTCTGTGATGGTGCGAAAGTGATCCTTATTCACGAAAACCCACATTTGGGGTTTTGAATTTTGATCTTTCCACAGGCTAGCAATGCCCTATTTTCTCACACAGTGCCATAGTCTCTCTGGAGCCACGATCTACAATCTGAGGTACAGGATCTCAGGATAAATCCCGAGGGGATTTCACTGACCTTACCAGACCCAAAAGCTACAACTCTTGTCGCATAGGTCTTGCTTTATCTTGGTCTTAACTATCCAGCAGAGAAGTATAAAAACTAAATATAAGAAGTAAAGCCATGCTGTTATGTTGAACTATAGGGGACTCAGGTCAACAATTTCTGACATTGCCAGTGAAGTGGAAGACCCAATACTATTATGGACTACTGGACTCTTTTAGAATATTTTGCTGAATTAACACACCTATAATATTCAAATAATGGAACTAAACAAAAAAAAAAGGGATACAGCTGAATGTCCATTTTGTATCTTTGTATCCAAAATGGCTAGAATAGATATATAGTTACATTCTCTTAATGAATAGAGGGATTTGTTCTAATAGTGTGTGTAAATAGGATATGATGTCCGCATCTTGTATAGCAGTTAACCACTAGGAAGAATGTATGCAATATATTAATTATTGAAACTGTCCTACCAATTTGGTTTGAAACTGTCTCATTGCTATTTGTTTTTCAATAAAATTATGGGGAAAAAAACAAAAAAAAAAAGAACAACAAAAAAAAAGAGCAGAAGCTACTGCTGTTCTATAGGCACTATGTTGATGAGTGAGGAAGCTTGGTAGTTAAGTGCATTTGATGGATTTTCAACTTACGATATCTTCAGCGTACAATGGGTTCTTTGGGCTTAACCTCATCATAGTTGAAAAGTATTTGTGTTGAGATAAGTTTGAGTCTTAGAGCCAGAGAATTTCTATGCCATCAGAGTTATTGCTTGTAACTGCAGTTCCCTTTCAGAATTTCTTTCCTTTACCACTCCTGCCCTAGCTTGTTGTTATGATTTGTGTGTAGTTGTCCCCCCAAAGCCTCATGCAGTCATGGGGTACACTTCTGGAGTTTGTGATTAACTCATGATTCACTGGGATTATGGGTGTGAGTGCTACACAGCCTGGGGCGGATAGCCTGAATTCAATTGAAGGGAGATCGACTTGCTATTTGTGGCCATTGCTGCCATGGCTCCTGCTATTTTGCCCTCTGCTCTTTGCTGCCACCATGAACGGTTGTTTTGTGTCATGTGCCACTCTGCCTTGGAGCCAGCTGAGTATGCAATGAAGCCTCTACTGACTGTTGAGCAAAACAGACTTTTCCTTCCTTCATTTTGGGTGTCGGATATTTGTCCCAGCAGTGACAGAAGGGTAACTGAGGCACTTGTCCACCTCCTACTGCCCTCCAGGCATAGGTGAGCAGAGAAGCTGAAATGGAAAGAAGGCTTTTCCCATGACACTATGGCCTAACAGAACTGGTCTCCACTTTGCAGAGTAGTCATACAGAAAGACCAGCCAGAGATTGTAAGAATGAGACCAAGATTACACCCCCTGTGTCTGTTCACAGGATAGGAGCTGTCTTCAGGCAATAGCTATTCTCAAGCTCCAAGTCTCCTGACAGTCAGGAAGCCTTGAGAACTCAGAAGGTCAGTGTTACTGTCCAGGTCTGGGAATGTAGTGGCTGAATCTGTCCCCCATGGGGATAAGCCCAGGAGTAATTTCTCAGGTGAGTAGCACTACCAGTCACTCAAGCAGAAGAGACATAGCTGCCCACCTTGAGCAGAGTCCACTGGGAACAGAAACAATGCCAACCCTGATTACCAAGGGTTACTGCCAACCACAAAAAGAGCCCAAGAAACTGCTACATTTAAACAGCAGAATGTAAACTCTGGGTGCCAAACCCTGGCCCACATAGCTTCCTCCCCTGACACATGTTTCAGAAATATCCTCATCTTGTGCGCTTGGGGCCTGTGGAGACTGGAGCTCTGTTCCACATGCCACGAAATTAGAGCAGATCCTCGCACATCCATTTTCCTTAGTCACCAAAGGAACTTTCTTGGTCATTAAGGGAAAAAGGGAGGAAAGAACAATCCCAGTCCTCATTACGCATCAGACAAGGGTGTCCTGGATATTTCCCTCCTTGCTTTTCAAAGAAATCTCTAAATATTTCTTACTACTCAGAAAAGTAGCCTGTACTAAAGTCTAGTGAGGAGAGAGACACAGGGCTTCCCACACAGATGGTGCTGTGCTGCTCAGAGAGCCCGTGGCCATGGCTGCTTCTTCCAGAGAAGAATACCTGTTCTCCTGAGCCATTTGGAAAAGGTCTGGGACAAATTTTACCTCTGCAGCATAAATTCCCACAGAGCACAGACCATGTAGACCACTTCCAGGCCACAGTGGTTGGGGTCCCACAGTCAGCATAGACAGTAAACTAAGAATGCTGTGCTGTCGCGTTGTGGGAATTGAGGTCAAGCCTCGTTTCGATTGCAGATCAGTCTTGTCGCTGACAGATAGCTGAGGAGTGTTAGGTCTGGGCTTCCAATTGCAAGCTCTGAGTGTCTATGAGCAAGCACTTCCTCCCCAGCTCCGAGCCCAGTATTTTCTGCTCTGCTCCTAGGATGCTAGCACTAGAACCTGTAAACCTGCATTCTGCTTTGCCAGCTGCTCCCTAGAAGACTCTGCCAAGACAAGGGCACCGGAAGGAGACCTCGAGGTGGTAGCAGTAAGAGGTGATTTGCCCTGATCTGTTTGCTGTTCCTGTGAGCATGAGCACAGCAGCACTTCCTGTCCATCTCCCTTTCCTGGTGAGATGACTTCCTGTTCTTGTCAGCACCATCTCAGCCTCACATCTTCTGTACCATATTGCCTGCAATGCCCAGAGAGCAGCTGGATCCAGGGTCTGGTTTTGACAACAGCCTTCACTGGCCATCAGTGATGCATCCCATAGGACCTTCTTCTAGCTTATGGGACCAGTGTGGGTGTCTATATTGGCCCCTCCTCTGTAGGATCTGGTTTCAGCACAAAGGGAGCTTTCCCTCCATGATTTCAAGGCTCAGTGATCCCAACATTTATCTCAGGTTCCCTTACTCTCAGAGGGGAAACTGCTTTTGGTAGTTCCTATCTTTGTGACATCTTTGAGTTCTTCTGAGCTTTTTTTTTTTTTTTTTTTTTTTTTCAGAAATTACTTGAAATTCTGCCCATGGAAAGAGCTGGCATGATTTCTTCCCAGGACTGACATACGAAGCATTTTCCTGTCATCCAGTTGTTGATGCAAGGCCTGGAGTTAACACAAGGCACTGAGACTCTGGTCCCAGTTGGCTCTGTCACTCGGGTGAGTCACAGCCTCCTTCAGGCTGCTTTACCTTCCGCAGAATCAACAGATTGTTTTACATCAGAGATGGCGAACACTGATCAGGACAGGGTGCAGCCTGCGGAGGTGACAGGTGTGGCCTGGCGCCTGTGAGTATGTTTTCATAGTACAATCTGACTTCCCTCTGGCAGGGAGCGTCCTCTCCCTTCACATCTGCACTCTGGCTCCTGAGTCCACAGTGTTCCCAAGGCTGTTTCTAGCTGGGTCACTCTCCCATTGCCAGCCAGGTACAATGTGTTCCTGCTCACCATCTGCAGTTTCCCAGGAGCTTGAAGAATGTCCCACTAGGTAGTACAAGCATTGGAACCTCTTCCCAGCCCCAGATAAGGAGAAACATGCAAGAAATGCTGCTGTCTCTGACCTGATGGCTCTGAACAACAGACCCCCAGGAGTTATGGGAAGCACCTTAAGACTGTGTCCCCTGGGCTGAGGGTGGGTGCTGCTCCCTCCTCATCTGCAGTGGTAGCTGCTTTATGTAAGTTTTGCTGAACCACATGGATACTCTGCTGCTGCACAGTGAGGCCTGGTTCAAAGATGCAGTAACAGATGTGGCCACTGGTGGAAGGATAATTGCAGTTTTCTGGAAAGCCAACAGGGCACCTGCCACCTCTGTGGATCCTTGAGAGTGCCGGCCAGAACACCCACCCAGCTCACTGAGGTCACAGCCCATGTGTCCAGAGGTGAGTGACACTTCATCTGAAATCAAAACTAGCCCTTTCGGCACCCTGCCTCAGGCTTTTTTGCTTTACACACTAGGCCCAAAGCTACCTACAGACTGTTTCTGAAGGTGCGATTCCCACCTCTACCATCACTCTTGCTTTGCACCCACATATCCTTTCTGACACTGAGGATTTGGAGCAAGAGCAGCTGTGGGTGTTCCTAGCATCTAAGAGAAGGTGCGTGGGCTTGGCTGTTCACGAAACACAGGGGCCACCACAGGCCAACTTCCAACCACCTGCTCCTGCCTAACTGACATCTGTCCTGGCTACTGGGGCCTTTTGCTTTTGGGGGATGCTGTTCATAGCCCAACGGTGGTCTGTCCTCTCTCAGTGATACTGTCATTAGTGGGGACCAACAATGACTTTTCTTTCTTGTACCAAGAAGAAAAGTTAGTTCAATAAACGGACTAGTGAATTAATGTGCGGACACAATAGTCCCTTTGAACAACAGCACTGGATGTATAGAAGTGGTCCATTCTGAGATGTCCTGGAGACCTGATAGGGGGTCCTGAGCTACATGACACTTCACTGAACCATGCTCTCAGAGTGGCTAAGAGGCTTTCATGTCTATTCCAGTAAAGCCTTTTCTCTAACCCAAAAATGGGTTGAACAGACTGTTTCTGATGACCCCACATGCACATCATATGAGTTTATAGGTTACGCTGTATGAGCTAAAGACACAGATGCAGTCTTTTAGTTTGGGTTGGGGAGATGGCTGTGATGACAATATTGAGGTTCACAAGGTCTCAGGGCAGGTAGGTGATTTGGTACCAGGGGCATGTGGGCTTATGGGAGACACGATGCTCCCGAGGGACTGCGGATTACTAGGCTAAGTCACGCAGCTCCATGACAGCTGTGACTGCATGGCGACACTTACTTTCTGCTCACAAAGCAAGGATTAGATAGGAGCCAAACATAGGCCTTTTATATGGCTGCAGTGACCACAGTACACACATATGACACCTTCAAACTGGACATCACAGGGTCTGGAAGGCCAGGCTGCTCAATGGCAAGAGTTACTGAAACTTTGGAAGTCAACACAATCAAGGTCCATGTACAGGAGCTGAACAGTGAATGTGCAGACAGCACGGGACAGCATCTCAGCCCTGTTCCCATGCCTGTGTCACATGGCTTCCCCTGCCTCCCTGGGGACAAGCTTCTGAAACAGTGGTAGTCAGCGGGAAAACATGGTCGCTGCCACAGAATTGCAACCACAACCTCTTGGGGGCCTCTATCTGCCTCTGCCTCCCACATGACCCCTTCAATTTTCTGCTGCCAATGGGCAATGTCTCCTCCATCAGGGACACTCCATCTGCTGGCCCAGCAGTTGCTGGCCTTTCAGTCTCACCTCTGATGGCAGCTGCTAGGGGAGCTCCAGCCACCTAGGAAGATCTTCTTTAGTGTACATTCTCCTGGTTCCTTCAACTTTCCTCACAGACAATGGTCACAAGTTGTAATCATGTGATGGTGCAGTTACTGGCCAGGCTGAATGCACTGTTAGCTCCCAAGGGACAGCCTGTGGCATCGCATTTCTCACTGTGTGCCTGGTATTGGCCTTGTGGCAGGATGTGGGAGATACACACACACACACACACACACACACACACACACACACACATCTCCTGCACAGGGATCAAATGACTGGACTGTGGTGGCTAGGTATGGAGGATGGTCATTCAGTTCCTAAGAGCAAGGGCTAAGCAGAACACAGGCAGCTCACTGTGATTCTCTACCACGCTCTCTCTTTGACGCTCTGACACCAGCATGGGAACAACCACAACAATGGTCAGAGTCTGCTCTGACCCTTCTTCACCCCACAGCAGGAGGGGAGAGGGAAGGTGGCTGTGGCATGAGTTCAGATGAGTAACTTCCAGTGGGGCAAGGGTCGTCCACAATTTATGAATTTTCGAAGGCCAACTACAAATACTTAGCTCACTTCCATAGGCTTGACCTTCTCTGTCTCCGGATCTTTCATTAACAGTGAGGTAGGGCACTTTATGGGCACCAGGCCTGTTCTCACCCGGGGCTGAGGCCATCTAGGTGGCACCAGAGTTCACTCACGGGAGCTATACACATGCTTGATACATCTAACATAGTGAACTCTGGATGAGGTACCCTAGGAGTATTCTGTACTCCAAAGCACTCAAGGAGAGTTTTGCTTTTGGACTGGGATACCAGTATCAGAAGGTACCAAAAATGCTTTGAAAATCAAAATGTGACCTTCCCCACTCACTTAGAAATGCTAACCAGCCAAAATTTTAATTACTTTGCAACAGAAGCCTTGCACCCTCTGTGGATCCACTCTTCTTATTGTATTCATTGAAGCTGTATATAAGGCACGCCAAATCATCTGGGACAGTAGGCCACCCTCTGCTTCTCCACAGGGTCGAGCTTCTGTTTTTAGAAGAGCTAATAAGAGTTTAGACATCAACCAAAGTGCAAATTAAAAAAACAACAACAAAGAAACTCTTAATCACCACAAACTGGTATTCTTGTTCACTGGTCCTCTTCTCTCTGAGGGTCCTGGCAGCTCTGAGAGCAGCTGCAGCTCGCTCCTCTCCACTGCTCTCCTCCTCCCTCCCCGCCTCCCCACAGAAAGGCTCAGGGAGGACAGTCTTGGGAACAGCAGACGTCAGGCTGCTCTCAGGCGAGCCTCTCCCAGGCCCAACGGAAAGAGCTACTGGAAAAACATAAACACTGCCATAACTATTAACTGCACGTAAGGATTCCTGGCAATTTGAGGGAAATAATTTGCTTTCAAGTGGTTGGGTCTCACATATGTATTTTTCCAGATTTAAAACCCAGAGAAATGACACTCTCTTTACTTTAATGTTACCAAAGCATTTCAAAAGTGGACTGCAGGAGGAGTTCTGCACTCTCCTTTATGCATTCCCCATTCTGAACCTGGTTCATGGCTCTCCATCCATGCTTGGAGAGAGCCACCACATCTTTCTGCAAGCACCCACTTGGCACTTGGAAGGGGGAAAGAGCTGGTTTCCAGTAGCAGAGAAGATACAAAGCCAAGCTGATAAACCTCAAATTTCCACCAAGTGTCTGGAAAGGTAATTCTTAAAAGAAACCCTTCATCATTCCGTTCATAAATAGGTACAAAATAAGCACAGTCAAAGAAAAATATATTTTGCATTTAGCTACTTTGCAGGAGACAGAGAAAGGAGAGCAGAGACTTTGGGGGACACAGGGGACAGCCTCTCAGGAGCTGTACCAAAGCTCACAGCAGAGTCCCAAGCTGAAGTACAGGGCAGGGCTTCCTGCAGGCGAGCAGGCTGAACTCACAGCCCTGAACCCCAGTTCAGCCAACTGCCTTTCTGTCTGCCCCACTATTCTAAACTTTAGCACAGTCCTGCTGGGCTGCGAGCAGTCACCTTGGAGATGACAACCTGGCCACTACCAACATGACCCCTCTGACTCCCACGCAGCACTCTAGCAGTGATCTCAAGTAGGATGTGCTGAAGATTTATAATGGCCAGTAGTTTTTCAACTTGGAAGTAATTCCATTAGTATAAAATCCAAACTGATTTCCACAGAATGATACTCCACCTAATGAGTCATCATCAGCAAAGACAGCCTAAACAGAGGAAAGAAAAATGGACAATAGCCAAGGCATCTTCTTGCGTGTGGAAGGCACCTGTTGCTGAAGGAGGGTACACTTGTCCACACCTCTAGCCGTTTTAAACATCTGTAAAGGAGACTGCATTTGAAAATCTAATAGTACTGCTTGAAGCCTGCATACCTGGGTACCATGGTGCATGGCTTAAACTGCTACGTGCATTTCTTTGAGGGGATGAGGCTTGCTTCCTCGCAGACTCAGAACATGAGTTGTAAGGAGCTCCAATGACAATGGAACGCTGTTTTCTATCTCACACAGCTCACAGAGGGAACAGTCACCCAGAATGCCAAAGAGTGCCCCCAATCACTGTGGCTGGGAACTGCAGCTGTATGGTGGCCCTGTGGGGAGGACTTCCCCCTCTGGTGTGCGTGGCAGCCTGACCCTGGCAAGCTTCCGCTTGCTTCTACTACACTGGGTGCCCATGCTGTCTGGAGCTCAGTGGGTAGGCCAGAGAGGGGCAGAATTGTGTTGAACTTGTTCTCATTTATATAAAAAAAAAAAATTGCATAAAATGTGAATTGAAGGGTTGGTCAGATAGCTCAGCAGATTAAAGTGCCTGCTTAGGTAGAGGCAGGGACCGGGGTTCGATCCCCGGCTTCTGTGCCAGTGGCATGCACCTGTAATCCCAGCATTTGGGAGGCTGAAAACAGAAGAATCACTATGAGTTTGATCTGTATAGCGAGACCCTGTACTAAATACTTTTTTTAAAAAATGTGGACTGAATAGAGTTGGGACCAGGCATTCGATTCGTGTATCTTCAAAACACTGGCACATTATGGACCTGAGGTGCCTAGATGCCAGTCTTTTGGCAGTGACAATGGCTTGCTACTCTCTGTCATCTGCTTAATCACAGGGATGCATCTGAATTCAGTTCAGAAATAGTGAGATCTGATCGGAAACAGGACCAAAGTTTACCTAATTACTTGTGATTTAAAATAACATTGGTATACTCTGTACTTAGTGAATAAGCAAGATACAGAAAAGAATGCTAAAACTATTTAAAAGAAGTATTTAAGTTCCTTAGATTTTTGTACAGCTCACTACAGAAGTCTAAATCGATGGCTCATGCACGAGTCAGCTTTCCTGTTGCTGAGACAAAACACAAGACACTTACACCGAGAGCAGAGGTTTAATTTGTCTTGTGGTTTCATGGAATTCAGTCCAGGGCCAGCTTCCAGGGAGGAGCACCATGGTGGAAGTGCATGCTGTGGCACAGCCCTCACTCCACAGTGGCTGGGAAGCAGGGCACAGGGGAGACAGCCAGGGAGGAAGGGGTTGGGTCAGATGGGGCAGCCAGTCAAGCACCTATGGGCCACCCAGCGATTCTCAGAAGTGTGCTTTCCTCTCCAAGGTGTCTTTCAAGCCAACCAAGTTGACAATCAAGGGTAAGCATCAGAGTTTGCCAATGTGAATTGCCTGAGGTACTCAGCTTGCTCCTACTTTGGTATCTGAGTAATAACATAGTCACCAACTTGTTTTACTCTTTTAAGTTATTCCAAAGCACAGAAATTTTAGTGTTGTCATCCTTACTCAGCCACCTATCTTATTCCAAAAAGGAATTTCACTATTTGCTCTTCATGATTTACCATCTGCTTTTCAGCTTTCCTTGACACGTGATTAGCCTCAGCTACCTGTAAAGCTGGACCAGAAGTATCGCTTCATAGGTGCATAAGAGGAGCATCGCAGTCCTACTGCAGAGTTCATTCCTTCTGTCACTTGGGCCAGCGTAGACCTAGGGATCAACCAGCACCATGGCTTCATTTTGGGTGGGGAGACTGATATCTATGGAGGCAAAATAACTCATTTATGTCACAGTCTGCTATAACCAGAGCCAGCTAGTCCTTGAGCTTCAAACTTAACTGTAATCACTTGAGACGAGGATTGGAATACAAGGATCTTTAGATGACAACACTTCTTATAGGCACATGTCCAATTGTTCTTGTCCAGTATTTTGGAGAATGCTTGTCGTGAGTCCTCTCTAGCACATATCCCAAGGGGCAGGGACAGATTATTGGGCCAGGAAAAAAAACCATTTACTCCGTAAGTAAGGGACAGTCTTTAGAGCTTGGACTCCTTTTAAATAAGTAATTTATAATTAACAACTATTCTCCTGGTTTCTGTCCCCCAATCTGTAGTTTTACATTCTTGCTAGCAATTATTCCTCCACCCCTTGGTCTGTAACCATGACGGCAGACAGAAGCAAGTCCTTTTGCAGCAATGAAAATAAGTCCTTATTTTTTTCATACTAAACTATAATATTTAATTAGTGCAGTAATAATTTCCTCCTTATGGGGATAATTATATTTTTAAACGTATTTCCGAGGTGGGCCGGCTCTGTTGCACAGGTATGTTTTGAAAGACTGAGCCAAGACTGTTAACCACTCATTTGTGACTTCACTCATTATTGTAACTGCATCTTCTACGACACAAATGCTAAATTATACATGATGCATCTTTCCAAGCACGGAAGATCAATTTTTAAACAGAACAGTAGGAGCGGATCAGGTTACAAACTTAAAATGAGCTACAGGGTAGATTCCATCACTTCATTTAATATTGATAGCAGCTCAATTTAAATTTCAAAAAAGCAAATACGTTTAATAAATTTAGTGTGAATGATTAGTTACATACAACCGCCATATGTGTGTACATATATAAATCTATATAGAATAAATCTGTATGATGTATATAGAATCATATACATTTCAATATATACCATGTCTTTTTTACATTTTTCTCTTTAGTAAAACAAAGCAGCTTGACTGTACATAGATGTGTGACAGTACATTAAGTCCTGAGTAATTTAAGGGATTATCAATAATCAACTGCAAATTCTACTTTTTTAGCTGAAGATGTAATAGATTCTGTAATAAAAATGTGAACAAAATAATGTTTAAAAATATGCATCCAGCTTTGCACTTGTTTTGTGCATAGCAGAAGAAGCTCAAGGTCGCACAGCGGCCACTGAGGTCTGGGAACACGTCCTCCCACACTCAAGGCTATACGATGTCCTATGTGCAGCAATGTCACCTATATCCAGTTTGTCAGGCATGGAAGACTCTAGTCATGATTGGACCAACAATCTCCTTTGCAGAATATGAAATTCTGTGTAAACATCAGTGTTTCAGTATTATACAGAAGTTATGATCTAAATGAGAAGAAAAAAAGAGAAACCATAATGAAATAATTTAAAATGCTTTTCTTGGGAATATAACCAGCCATATGGAAGAGATATAAAAAAGAAAAGTCTATTTTGGTGAAGGAGGAAACCAAATGAAAGTCACTTAGGGGTGGTCTGGGGGGCCCCCTGCTCTGTGGGTCCGGTTGGCTTGGGATGGGGCTGGAGGCCGGCAGGAGGGACTCACTGCATGACAGGAGGAAGCACACAGGAGGGCCCTGCACATCCACAGTGGGGAGCAGCCCGCCATCAGGCACCACCAGACTCAGGCACTGGGAAGAACGATGCGAGGTGTCCTGGCTGGCCACTCCTGCCTCGGACCTGCTTCCAAGTGAAGGCACGCGTCGATGGCTTCAGCTCTATCCCGTCCCATAGCTGCTGTAGTCAAAAACTCCTTTCTTGAAGAAGGGTGAAAATTCACAGATGGTGTGTTTCGAGAGGGTCACCCCCACTTTGCTGATGTGCAGGGGAGATGTCGCCGACTGCAGCATCACACTGAAAAAGTCCCTGAGGTATTTCTGAGGAGACAAGAGCAAGGCACATGGTCAAGGAGTATTTCTGGGTAGAACTGAGAAGTGCGTGGAAACAACCACTGCCCACCTGAATGGATGTATTTATTTCATAAACAAGACAAGGAGGTGACACTAGAGGAAGCCTGGCTCCACAAGCAGGTCCTCGAGCACCTTGGCAGCATCAGGCTAGTGGCGAGCACAGGGCCCTCTACCCATCCCTGCGGCAGAACTTCTTTGGCGCAGGGCCCTGGTTCACAGCAAGGCCACCTCATGTCTACCACAGGAGACAATTCTTTTTTGCAGCCACAGTGTCACTAGGACCAGTCTGAAGAAGTCTTTTCTTCCCTCCTCAAATTAAGAATGACAATTTTAAAAAGGGCTAGGCTCAGCAGCTTAAGTGCCTGCCTGGCAAGCAAAAGGTCCTGCGTTCAATCCCTGATACTACAAAGAAAAAAAAAAAAAAAAAAGAAGAAGGGAAGAAAAAAAAAAAAAATTAAAAAAAAAAAACATATCTAAAAAAGGTGGGGGGCCGGCCAAATAGCTCAGTGGATCAAAGCGCCTGCAAGCAGGAACAGGGACCACAGGTTCAATCCCTGGGCCTGCATTGCTGGCCTCGCCCCCAGGGCACACTGAAACGACAACTGAGATTGGACATGGTGGCATGTGCCTGTAATCCCAGCTCTTGGGAGGCTGTAAACAGGCGGATCACTAGAGTCTGATCTATAGTGAGACCCTGAACACCCAGTAGACCCTTCCCTAAAGTACAAAGAAAATAAAAAAGGTGGAAAAGGCTGCCCATTTGTATAATGCAAACATGCCTATTATTGGCATTTTTTAAAGTGTACAGTCAGGATCTGCTCTCAATCCATCTTAGAAAACAAAGGAAAAGAAATATGGGGAGAGGGAGGTTCAGTTCCACACACTGAGAGATCAATCTGAAAATCCTACAGTCATGGGGAAAGTTCTCCTGAGGTGAACTGCACTGGCCCCTTCTGCCTCTCCTTGCCTCCCTGCAGACACCTGCCACGATGGCATCCATGACCCTTTTGTGGCACCAGGAAGCGAAGAGTATCCATGGCTAGGCTCTGAGGGTGTGTGTGTGTGTGTGTCTGAAATCAGCCCTGGATGCTGGAGGGACACAATAAATTTAGAGGTCACATGAGTCTCCTGAACATATTTTAGGTCATGTGAATCTCATCCATAACAGAAAACGGAGTAGAAGGAAGGGGTACACCAAAGCCTTACTACTATCTCCATTCATTTCAAAAATATTAACCATTCTGGTACCAACTCAGAAATTAAACATTAATTCTGGATTATGCCTAGCCAAAATATTTTGTTCAACAAACATGGGCTAATGGTGCTGCTATGCAAGCAGGGTGAGTCCGCCCCCAGGGGAAATGGAGCAGTGTCTGGAGACCTCTGACTGTATCACTGCACGTGGGGAAGGTGAGTCCAGGGGTGGAGGCCACAAATGCCGACATACTGTAATGTATGGTGTCACCCGTGGGACAAGCAATGATCTGGCCTCAAACATCAACAGTGCTCAGCTTAGAAGTCTTGCTAGGGCAGTAGAATCAGCGACCTCTACCCAGTGACACCCTGAGATGTCCTTCCGAACAGTCATTTGGTATAAGGAAAGTTGGATTGTTACTCTCCTAAAAAAAGTAACAAGAATTACCATTAATAACCCTTGTGTAACTTAGGGTTTCTAAGGCACTAATATAAGTGAAACAGATGCACAATAAACACATTACTTTTTAGTGCTGAGGCTCGATCCCAGGGCCACGTGCATGCCAAATAATGCTGAGCTACAGTCTTAGCCTTAAATAGGCCTTAAGCTGCACACTTTCTAAATGTACAATCTGATGAGTACTAGACCATGTGGAACCACCACCAAATCAAGACACACGTTTGCATTACTCCACAAGTTTCCTAAGGCATCTGATTTTACATGGAGCTGTGACTCTCCAAAGCCGAGTGGGGGCAGAGGGGTGCGCTGCATAGCACTGTCTCTGCAGCTCCCAAGGGGTGGCTGCCGCAGGTACCCCATGGGCAGCATGAGTGTGCAGGCTACTACTGTTTCAACAGACTTGCATCGAGGTGAACTCGGAGGCGATTTAAATCTGGGAGCAGGTGTTGCATCAACATTTGTCTTAGCTGGTTCACAAAGTAAGGACCCTTAAAAGGGTCAATAACAGGCTGAAAGGTCTAATGAGAAATTAAAAATATAAATAAAGGGGGGAAGTACTGGAGACACCTTCCCTGCCTGAGCACAGTCATTAAGAGAGAACTATAAATCAGCTCTAGCAAAGCTTTCTTCTTTAAAGAAATTCCAGCAGGCCTTGATGAAAGCCCAGATAGAAAGATCTGATTTGGCCACTTTTAAACATTACAGAAGGGTTTTTTTCTTTGTAAAACAGTCTCTGTCTGGCAAGAGTATCAAGAAGTTTGGCTTCCTTTCCAGACACTGCCTTCCCAGGGCAAAGCAGGCACCTGACTGGGAAGAGTTCTCTGTAGTGGTCTCAAAGTGCTGCTGGGCTGTGAGACAAAGCATGACCTCTGGTGCTGTATCCAAAGCCACACACTCAGAGCAGGCAGAGCCAGTTCTGGTGAATAAAACAACCAAGGGACCGGGCCAGGGCTGGGGTATGGGGGCCCCTGTGGTGGTTACGATGGTGACTCATGCTTCTTTATGGTCCCCATTATTCCTGGTACACTGCAGAGCCTAGGGAAGGTGCTAAGAAAACCTAATGATTAATTCTTTCAGGTTGAAAGAAATGCACAGCAAGCAGTGCACATCACAGATGCACAGTCTAAGGAGTTTTCACACAATGAACGTGCCTATGTGCTCAACACAGGGTGATAAATGCCTGCCCTGCACCCGCAACCACTCCCCTCAGGGTCACCTCAGAGGCTTCACCCTGAAGCAGCCGTTGCTGTGTGTGGCTTCCATTCTGGAGCGCCATGTGTGTGGGATGCTTCCACCCCGTGTGCTGCTGGGGCTCGCCCAGCGCCCTTCCCCCCATGTGGTTGCAGAGACCACCTGATCACTTGATGGGGGACATGTGCATGAGGGTGACTGGTGCGACCTGCTGTAGGAGCTCTGCCTCACGGATGTCTGGTCAGGCAAGTTTACTGCTACCCTTCTAATAGCGAAGTTCTCTGCCTTTGGATTTGAGGCTCAATCTAAGATCAGCCAATGGTTCTCGGCTAGTATACATATTTGAAACATGTATATTAAATATTTAGCACATATTTAATCAATCATCTTTTACAGCTTGCATTCATGATGCTTCCCACAGCATCTGTGGCTAAAGGGGAAACTCCAAAGCTCACCTGTCCACACTCATTGTTCTTGTGGATACAAACAACGAACCCCTCCCCACCACCCCTGCATGGGAAAAATAAGTCCAGGAACCAAGCTGCATCCCCAGGGCAGCACATTTTATAGACGGAAACTGCAAAAATTGAAGGACATTAGGCATTTAAGTGACTTATCATGGTCAGAAGGATGAGCAGGAAAAGGATTTGTAAAATCCAATACCCAATAGCTGTGTCTGATTTTCACAGAAAAATCTTCTCCAGTACAAAAAGAAATAGAGCAGGCATATTTAAATCTCTGTGGCCTTCAGGGACCATAGCGAGATTCTGCAACTTCTGCCTCCAACCCCAGCAGTTAGGTGGTGGGAGTGACAACTGCATCTCTCTCTGCCTTATGAGACACCGGTTCAGTGCACTCAGGACCGACTGCACCCCAGGCGCTGGGGGAAGAAGGCCAGGTCAGGCAAAATCCTTCCAGCAAGACTTCACACCAGGAAACAGCATAGACGGCATCGTCAGTGGGGTCTGGGACGTCTTCCAACAGCAAGTGATCCAGGCAAGGGAAGAGGACCAGAGAAAGGAAGCAGAGAGGAAAGGCAGTGTCTAAGGAAGGGCTGGGATGGGAGAACAGGTGGGGGCATGACGGGGAGAACATGCCGACACGAGAGATGAAAACCCACAACTGGCTTACAAGCTGGCAAACAGGACTTAATGGGGAGAAATGCATTGCACATGCTTATCTAGGTTATTTACTTTTTGCTACTTGGACCAACACTCAAGTATAAATCTGGTGTTTTCTTATCAATCCTTTCAGAAAATCAAATTTAGATAGCTAATCTGTAAGGCGTATTTCAGTCCCAAAATGGAACACCTTGCTGTCAGGAAACGCCTTTCTTGGACAGGTTTCAGGCAGATATATTGTTTGGGAAAGTCGCCTACTCAAGGACAGCATAGGGTGGAGCAGGAAATTTTAAAAAGCCCCCCAAGAGAAATGAAGTCAAAGTCCTGCAGACGACCAGGAGCTTCTGAGGCATAGGGCAAAGGAAACAGGTAGCAAGAGAGAGGTGTGACTGTCAGATACCAGACTGGGGCTCCCAACTTCTTCTTTCCAAAGTAGCCTTTTCTTCTGTAAACCTTGTCCCTAGGGCTGGCCAGATAGCTCGGCAGACTGAAGTGTCTGCTTCGGCAGAGCGCAGTAGCTGGGGTTCAATCTCTGGCGTGCCGCGCTGGTCCCGCCGGTGGGGCACACTAAGAAGGCAATTGAGACTGGGCGTGGTGGCGTGCTCCTGTAATCCCAGCACTTGGGAGGCTGAATATAGGAGGATCACTATGAGTCTAACCTACATAGTGAGACCCTGTAGACCCTGTAGATCCTGCAGACCCTGCACTAAGTACAGGAAGAAAAAATAATTAAACCCTCTTCTTGCAGGATTCCAAGTGTTTCCTCAGGAAGTGCACACACACACTCACACTTGCCTCAGGGCTCCCGTGGTGAGCCCACTGCAGAGAAGTTTTAAAGATGTATCTTATTAAATGCCCACAGCAAGTTAGTGAAGGTGGGGCTATTGTTACTTCCATCTTATCAATGGTGAAACAGGACCTGAAGACTGAGCTGTACTCAAGGGCTGGGGGTGTACCCAAAGTCACAGCTCCCAGCTCTGAGCATCACAGTGCTACACACACAGCCCGAGCCAAGGGCACCATGCATCATGAGTGTGGCCTCTCTCCTGGGCATCCTGGCTGCTGTGTCCTCTAGGCTGCCACTCCCAGGGCTGCGCTTGCTGCTACGGCAACCAGTCTGCCGGGGTGCTCTAAGGTTAATGTTCCACAGGAGCCCAGAGAAGTGAGATCGTCCAGCCCTCCCCAGAGGCCCACAGAGCTCCACTAAAGCCCATGACTTTCCAGCTCTGTTAGGGGACACTGGCCTCTTCCCTTCCCAAAGCGCATCCAGATCTCCTGTGGAAGAAATGCTCTGGCAACTGGTTCTGTGGCTAACCTAGCACAGAAGTCTAGGTCTCATGATTTTTTTTTTTTTTCCATCATGCCATAGGATGGACACATCATAGCCAGAGCTAATGGAGCTGCCACAGGAGTCTGGTGGAATAAAGGGTGCTCCAGGTTGTGTAGCCACTGTCGCAGAGCATTTTCAAGAGGGAGCTGGGATGGGGGAGCTGTGAGACAGACAGCCTCTGGTGTCCATCCATTCCAAGGCTGGGCGTTGATGAGTCCATTTGCTACAACAGACACAGTCATTTTCTACTGTCTGCAATATAGTTCACAGACAGCAGTCCCTAGGACATGGGCAGGTGGCTGGCACACACTAGTGGGACCAGAAGAAACCTCTGGAAAAGACCATGGCCAAGCTCCTCTGGGCTGCTGTTGTCAGGTCAGGGCATCTGGCCATGTAACCCCTCTTGCACGAATAGGCTGATTTAGGAGGCTTTGGGCAGTAATGCTTTAGACTGGACAGAGCAGCCTCCTGATTGGCCCCAGCAAGCATCAGGCTGGAAGGTTCTCTTCCAAACCCTCATCTATACACAAGCCAATCTTTAAAATTCCAACAGCATCTCAAAACATAACTAAACATGATTAATTTTCTGAACCAAAACACAGGCTTATATGGCCTACTGGCTGTGTTAATGAGTTCTGAAAGGCAAAATACACTCCCTCAGGGTAATTCAGCAGAATTCAGTCTATTTTCATTTTTTCCCAGATGCAGCATGTTGACTGAGCTTCTGAGACTGAGCTCCAAAAGACGGTGTTGCTACATGCTGCTTTACATTAGATACTCCTGATGAAGGTCTGGTTCGGGTATGACCTATGATGAAATTTCAGTCAGAGCTCTGGCTGAAAAGTATGCTTTGAGGTTAATGGAACAACTGGGAAAAATATGGCCTTTTAATCACCTCTGCTGGGTAACTTTCCTTTTTGACTCTAGATTCTGGAGGAAATGCCAGTCTGGTCATAAGTACTGACCATGGGCTCTCCAGTTCACCCTGGCAAAAACCTCTGCAATAAGCAGGGAATTTTAGTGTGGCTCCTTCTACCTTGTAACTCTTGAAAGAAGGGAAGGTTTGAGCCTAGAGGAGGAGTGGAGCCTGATGCCAGCAAACAACGTGGACAGGGAAGCAGGGTCAGAAGGTGCAGAGATTGTGCGGGGAACCACAGGGCTGCAAGCAGAACATGGAGGCCTTAATTCTGGCTTTGGGCCTGTGGGTGCTTTGTATGAGCATCTCCTAGTCCTGCGCAACCCTGCAGGTCACTTAGGATAAGGATGACCCATTGAGTGTCTGTTAGGGTTTGTGTGTAGGTGTTCCTCCAAAGCCTCATGCAATCATTGGGGGGCTTCTGGAGTTTGTGATTACTGTGCGTGTGGGTGCTGCACCTGCCCTGGGCAGGTAATCTGCATTACAATGTGAGGAGGGGAGAGAGGCTGGCTAGCTGCCTGAGCTGCTGCCCCTCCCTTTGCTCTTGCTGTTTTTCTGCCACCGTGAACCTGTGCCAGGTGCCACTCTGCCTCGGAGCCAGCTGAGTGTTGACTAAAACTTCTACTGTAAGCTAAATAAACCCTTCCTTCCTTCATTTGGGGTGTTGGCTATTTTGTCCCAGCATCAAGAGAAGAGCAGCTGAGTGTCCTTTGTTTGTAGATGAGGAAACTGAGATTCCCAACAAGCAGTGACTTAGCCAAGGTCAGTGGCCATGACAGGCAGAGGTGGTGACCTAAGATCATCCTTGAGGCCCACACCCTTAAGCCTGCAGCACAGAGCGGCTGTCAACACCACGCTTGAAGAGGCTCTTAGAGTCTGCCTTGTATCCCAACCACACAGCCTGTACATGCGTGTGAGAACAAGGACCTGCAGAAGCATGGGAATGACCTCAGCCTCCTTATCACCTGACTCCCTCCCCTCAACTTTAATTAGCAGGGAAGAAAGCCATGGCCATTTCATGTTATGAAAAAGTTTCTGTTTTAATAAGCCTGTGCCTCTAACTGCAGCCCTGTGCTCCTTTCATGTGGAGCAGCTGGGTCATCCTAATGATTTTCCCAGCCACCTCACTGTTGTGGAACCTTCTGCATTTTACAAAAATTTAACATAAATCTATAATTTAATTTGAATGGATAGAAATTATTATAATTGAAATGTTCTTTAAAAATGTAATGGGACCTCATCTGCCTCTCCACTGTGACATATTAACAGGGAAGAGAGTTTCTCATTCTCAGAAGTCATTAGCCATAGTGGCAGCTTCACGACAAATACCAATCGAGTAAGACCTAGAGGCTTCATTTACCTGGCAGCACTCGGAAGGTTCATCGCTGACTGATGAGCTCTGAAGACAGATCGGTTCTGAATGGAGATGCCCTGAGAGGTTTCCAGCCCTGAGAGGGTTCGAGTCACCACTGGCTACGTGTTGTGGTGCTGTGCATCCATCTAGTGGACTCTGTGGGACACCCACCCCCTGGTCCAGGCTCCCAGTTCTAAACTCACACAAATTCTAGTCTGAACACTTCTTGTAGGCTTTATTGAAATCCTAAAAATGGGTGGCACTGGATCAATTATGCAGAGCTCACTTCTCAAAAGGCCCTCAAAAGTGCCCCTCCACTCGGGTGAAGTTAGGACAGTCTGATTCAGGTGATTCAGGCGTCCCTCATAGTAACTGTCTAGCTATTCTTCCTAAAGCGGGATGCCAGGCCTTGATGAGATACGTGCACGGCCTCTCACCACAAGCTCATGGGCCAGCTGCACATCGCATCCTTCAGGATCACTCCTCGCTACTGCTCTGAGTGCTCTGCTTCCACTACTGAAATATTACCATTTAAGGATCAACTCAAGGTTTGATTTTTAGTGACTCTTCTCTCTGACGGCATGCATGTACCCAACCAACTACATAATCAGGCCTTTCTATTTGACCGAGCTGAACAAGGCACTGGTGATTGGACAATGAATAAGACTTAATTTGTTCTAGGTAAGTTCCAGTCCTGCCAGAGATATAGATTGGAAAAGCAAGGAAAGACAGCTTTAAGAGAACAGGAAGAAGGTATTTATGGAGTACACAGAAAAGGCATCTACCCAGTCCTGGAAACCAGCAAATGTATTTCAAACCAGAAGGGCAGGAATCAAGCAGGCAAAGACACCAGAGGGCAGATGGCAGCCATGAGCTGGGTGGAGAGCAGCTTTAAAGCCTGGAGGTAGGAAGTGGAGTTCTAGCTGCTCACTAAGCCTGCAAGACTGGGCCAGGAACCACATGGACATGGGACTGCTCTGTGGTCACTGGCTGCCAGTCCTCGTGCGGGGATTGCAGGCACTGTGAGCTGGTTCTTTCTCCTTGACAATAGGAAGTCCATCCAGACCTTCAGTGAGTCTTTGCTGTCATACATTAGCCCAAGCAATGATGAGGAGGATGCTAGAGGATCCAGGCATCTACAATTGCATGCTAATTCACAGATACTTCTCCTCCCAATGCCTTCGCAAGGGCACCCTGAGCCAATGAGCAACTCTATTTGAACCTGCAGGGTGAATATTTCCATGGGCTTCTTGCAGTGCTAATTTACACACATTCCTCCTGTTTTTATGGGGCCACATCATGGCCAGGCAAAGATTTTCTATACAAGATAGGATCACCTATGTGGGATATCATAGGCTAGGATGCCAAAATGAATGCTGTTATGTAGGTCTTCAGATGTTGTGGTTTAAATAAGAAGTCTACCCCAAAGAGTCTTGTACTGAGGACTTCATCTCTAATGCAGGCATGTTCAGAGGTGGGGCCTATACCAAAAAGGCAGTTGGGTCATGAGGGCATGACCTAACCAACTGGTTAATCCATTCCTGACTTCAAGATGAATGGTTGTTAGGCAGTGGGGCCCAGCTGCAAGAAGCAAGTAGCTGGGGGTGCCCCTCTGAAGGGCACCTCCTATCCCTAGTACCTTCCTTGCTCAGCTCTCTTGCTGTTTCCTGGATGCCATAGTGAGCAGCTCTCCCCCACATCATGCTCTTTTATCATGATGTTCACACTCACCTCAGACCTACAGCAATGGAACTAGGTGACCATGGACTGAAACTGTGAGCCAAAATAAACTTCTCCACTTTTACACTGTTATTCTCAGGCATTTTATCAGAAGGATGGAAAGGTGACACATCATAAAACACAAAAGTAGCTTCCTGCCCAACCCACCCCATTTACTTATGATACACAGCCCTAGGAATCAGCAGTTAGCACATGTCATAGCCAGTGCAGGTGGCTCTCTTGGTTTCATTCTCTGTCCAGAGGCCCAACACCAGAGCTCCTCTCTCCTTCAGAGAGTGTGGCCAGCTCAACTTAGGCAGCTGACTAGTGGGACGTTCTTAGACTGAGATCCCCTGGGGATGGGTAGCTGCCAAGAACAGAGTCCGCAGTATGCAGAAGGTAGTATCACAGTCCCTTGGGGGCAGTCTGGTGTGAATGCCAGCCAGGGCACAGGCACTGGGAGAACAGGCAGTGGGTCTGCTTGGTCTCATAGATCACAATATAGCCTGAGCGAGACAGCACTGCTCACCAACAGTGTGCAAACAGCTGCCAGGGCAGACCTTCTATCAGCTTTCTGTAGCTGCATAACAAACTACTGAAGCTTTGTAGCTTAAAATAATACCCATTAGTAAGTATGTAGGTCAGTAGTCAGGAGTTGTGCACAGCATAGGTGCACTGGCTGTGTTCATCTTTGCAGCGAAGAACTGCTCTCAAACTCAGGTTGTTGGTCAGATGTAGCTCCTTGTAACAGTAGTGCTGAGGTTCCACTTGGGGTCCCCTTGCAGGTTGTCCAGCTGGGAGCTGCTCCAGCTCCTAAGCACTACCCATATTCTGGGCCCTGGCAATCATAGACCCCCTCATGCTTTGATCTTCTACACTTCTTTCTGCTATAGGCAAGAGAACACTGATCTTAAAGGCCTTCTGAGATGAGATTAGACATGCAGGAGTAAGCTCACTTTGCCTTATCACAGCCTGTGACCAGAGGAGCTGGATCTCACATAATACTCCTAGGCTCTATATGCACCCAGGGTGAAGGTCACTGTAGTGATTCGCAGACCTCTCCCATGCACAGAACTGCAGTTAGTCCAATGCTGGTCCAAGCTATAATTCAGAATATAAGGCACATGGCCAAGAGAGGTCACAGCAGAGCAGATAACAGCTGTAAGAGAACCCAGGCAGATGGAATCCACACAGATCCAGCCAGCCACTCAGCAGCATGGCCTGGGCTCTGAGGCTGAGTGTGCACCCTCCTGCCTCCCGCTCACACTACCAGCTATGTGCCTTGTGGGCTGTCTGAGGTGCCCTGCAGCAGCCAGCATCCTCTGACGTGTCCCTCACGTCTAACTGGCTTCTAAACATGTAAAATGTGGCCAATGCAACTGAGAGATGCAATTTTAAAGTGTTTACCCTAATAAAAAATTAAACATATCTATGTGGAACCTGGACACTTTCACAGGGTGACTACTTTACTCAACAGCACAAGTTCACACTCTGGGTCTGCAGCACCCATGACTTCTAATGGTGAGTGCTGAGCCCAGAGCGTGCACTAATACTTCTGCTTTTAAATATGTTCGAATTTCATTTTTAAATGATTAATGCTTCTACTTATTAGAAAGTTCAATATATACACACAAGTTGAAAGAGAACTCTTTGTGTGTGTGCATGCACATGTGGATATGTGTGTATTCCTACAGTAAAGTCTCTCTTTCAATTCAGCCCTACTATCCCAAATCTCTTCTAGTATGCCACAAATTTTATTATTAGTTCCTATGTATTCCAAGAGCATTTTATAGTATTTAAACAGGTACACATAAAGCTGCCCCACTTCAACTTACACAGAGACACAATCTTTTGTACTTTACTTTGCTCACTTAACAGTTTCTACTAAGACTATCCTTCCCAAGTAGAACACTTCTCACTCTGAAATTGAACCTAGTTCTAGCACACTACTAATGAATATGTAGGCTGTTCCAACCTTTTGCAGTAGCTCAAGAAGAATTTAAACTACACAATGGAGAGGATTTTTCAATAATTCTTCACAGGATGTATATAAGTACTTAACATGGTATCTGCTCAACAAAATTTATTCAATATAACAATGAAGAATATAAATAACATTATAATAAACTTATGTTTTGGCAAGTATGTACAAATACCTATAAATTCCTAGAACAGAGTTTCTGAGTTGAAGGGTATGTACATTGTCTTTACTTCTGTTGGATAAGGCCAAATTGTCCTTCACAGGCCTCATACCAATTTATCGTCTCTCTACCTCTCTCCAGTGATGCTGCAGAGGAAACACTCAATGTTTCTGTCTCACCAGAGGCTCAAGAGTCTGAAAAATCCTTGGAAGGTCACCTAGTCCTTTCTCCTGTCCTCATAAAATCAGCCATGTGGCAGCTGAGGAATCTTAACTAAAGCCTTTGATTCATTAACACAGAAAGGAACTACAGATGGCAGAGGTAGATGAGAAAAGCCTCCACTGTTATATAAATATTCTTAAAGATATTGTTCTGATATATTCACCCATCCCATCTAGCCATCTAGGCAGGACTATGTCAAGACTGAGTTTCTTAATGTACAGAATTCCCAGTATCATTTAAAGATAACCTTTGTCCAAATGTAGGATCTATTTTCATTCAGTATAAACAAATATTAGGAACAAGATCACAAAGAGGTGAAGCTAGTCACATAAAGGAAGCTGACTGGGAAAGTGGACAGTTTGTGAGGCTGCTGCCCCAAGGAGCCCTCTTCCTGGTTCTGTCCTTGTGTCCCCAGCCCCTACAATCAAAGACAGGTGATGCTCTGGCTTGCTGCAGCCAACAGAGGGCACCGCCCCACCAGGCGCAGTCCTCTGCAGCCAGGAGCAGAAGGCTGCCGCACAGTGTCCTGACCCGATTCCTCCTGGAGGGGATGATGTGTGCCTACTGAGCCATGCCCAGATCCAGAACAACAACCATAAGCACTAGATTTGGGAATAGTTTATCACACACTGACACATAATCAAAATATGTGGGATGAAAACACAGTAAGAGATGAAGGAATAAATGAAATTAGTCAAGGAAGAATGAGAGTTTCTTTGGCTTTTATTGCCGTGACTAGATATAAAGTAATGCTCTTGTGTACACATCATTCACTCACAATTCTGTATTTTGTTTAGCATAATTTTGCACAAGGATGGCCTTCTTTTCCACCACCTGCTTTACTACCCCAGCTTTTAAAGTAAATAGTTGAGCAAGTAGTCATCATATGAAATATGGCATTTACTTCTGGATGTTACAGACAGGTTGAGAACTTACAGTTAAAATTCATCAGGGTGAAAATGTTAGTCTGTGATTACAGAATCAGAACTATTCATTATAGCTATTCGGAGAATCTTCTTTATGAGTTTAATGACATAAGCATATTGTATTGAATTATTACGGTACTGCATCAATTGGATTCATAAATTTAATATACTCAGTCTGGTTCACCCATTCTAATAAAATGCAGCAAGCTTTAAAAATTTTACAAG
This sequence comes from Octodon degus, assembly GCF_000260255.1. NCBI lineage: Eukaryota > Metazoa > Chordata > Mammalia > Rodentia > Octodontidae > Octodon > Octodon degus. The sequence goes on along the minus strand of NW_004524649.1, from coordinate 9,276,965 downwards.
GAATATGTGTTTAAAGTCCATGTGATATTCAATTTTTACAGGTTGACATTCTTGCTTTGGATATTAAGTAGTTTTAACGATCATGAAGACCCAGTCTGGAGGAGGATGCAGGCTTCTGGCAAAATCTTCCAGACAGCTACAGCAGAAAGATCCAAAGCTGCCCGGACAGTGAGGGTAACGGACAAAGCCATCCTGCCTGCTCAGCTCACTGAGGGAACGAGCATCTGTGAAGCAGAAGCAAAGGCACACAGTGCTGTGGGGAGGTTGTGGCAGCTTCCAGGGTGCTGTGACAGGAGCCACTTTCTACATCACTTGGATGAAGCAAAATAGTTGGAAGACTGGGGAGAAGAAGCTCAGTGTCCAAGGCTCAGTGTAGGCCACAGCCTTGGGGCCATGCTTAGCTCTGGGTGAGGGGCTGTAGCAGACTCAGGGTCCATGCAGAAAGACTCGACTCTGCAGCCAAACAGAAACCTGGAGATGCTCCCCGGCCTGTCAGGAGGTCAGGGCACATTGTGAGCAGCTTCTCAGGCACTCGGTGCTTTGCAGCTCCCATGCTGGTCAGGAGACAGAATAGCACAGTGGTGTGGAGGGAGCCCCTCACTCCTTTGTACCCCACTGTCCTCATCTGATTGTAGCAGCTTCCTCTTAGGATTAGAAGATCAAGTGAGATCCTGTCCATGAAGTGTTTGGGATCTAAAGGATGGTATTCACATAGTAAGTAGGAAACATTACTGTCTGTACAGCACTGTCCTGGGAACCAATAGGCAGGTCTATCAATTTTCTCCTTTTTCAGGTATATAAAACACATGGACTTAAGTGCAAAAGTAGTGTATATAACTTAAATGTTTTCCTCTTCAAAGAAGAGGAAAGAAGACCACAAGAGACTATTTTGCCCAAATCACCTCATACCAGATACTGGCAGACGTTTTATTTCAGAGTTGTTTTAAAGCAAGGAAGAGGTAAAATGTTTTCGAATGAGGAATCAAATCTGAAGGTAAACTGAAAGATCACATACTAGGTAAATGTTTATCGCCTAAACACTAGTTCTGCTTTTTTGCTGTGCTGGGGATCACTTTCAGGGTCTTGCACATGCTAGGCAAGGGCTCCATTACTGAGCTACAGCCCCAGCTCAAAACGCTTGTTAGAAGACAGTTTAGACACTGCCATTCTGGAAAATGCATGTACAAAAGCAAAAAAAAACAGTAACAACAAACCATATTATCTTCCTTATTTATAAACTCATAATTTCTTCCAGTACTGTTTAAAAATTCAGAGATTCCTGACATTTTGAGATCCAGTCACTGTTCCAAATGACCTATATTTCTGACAGACTTTCAAGTGAGCATCCCAATGTACAGTACCTCTTGCCTACAACTTAAAGGATCCAATGCTAAAAGACAAAGATTGGGGAGTTTTTGCACATTGTTTGCTGGTACTCTACATGGCACCCCAAATTCTTCTATTTTGTAGAACCCCACTACTGCTTGTAAACACACTGGGAACACTAAATGACCATCCTGTTCTCTCCATCAGCCGTGGTTATGGCTGAACAAGACAGGCCTTCCCTTTAGTATCTGACCAAAGGTAGTTTTGTCATTGACAAATCCCCTGTGGTTAAGAGCCAGATGGGATCAGATGTTTGAACAACAGCAAGTCTCCGAATACAGGTCAAGAGGGTAAGCTTTTAGGACTCTGGGGGGTCAAGGTTATGGCCCCTGTTTATTCCCCAGATCTGGGACTCATGAGGATCCTGCAGGCCTATTTGCTTTGTAGATTATCTATCTTGGGGGCTACTCTTCAATGTCTGGGCCCTGCATTGTGTCCCTCAGGGCACCATGCCCAAACACCAGGTGGGAGGAGACTATGGCTCTTGATGAATACCCCACCCAATGGAGAGGATTAGCTAGGGATCTGCATTGTTTGCATCAATGGTCCCTCTTTCTGGGGCCAATGCCTGAGGTCTAACTCTATCAGGAAGATGGAACAGGGAGAAAAAAAAAGAAAACTTCTCAAATGTAACATCTCTAATTCTGAAAAGGATTGAATTAGTTATATATTTCCACACAAAGCAATGTAAATAGGAATTCTTTCCTAAACAGAGAATTGAGAAAATAATTATATGTATCACAGCACTTTATTCATAAAAGACTACTTGTTGGGCAATGCATGCTCTGATTATGCTGCATTAGGTAAGTTAATAAGTCTTGAGAAACAGTGAGAAGCAGGGCTTTATTTGCTGAGGACCTCAACATCTTGTAAAATCTTACACATTTACATCTTTGTCCTGATGGAGAGGAGGTTATTAAATTCCTCTAGAGAAGTAAATCCATTTAATCTTAATTTGTGCTTCAAAACCAAACTTTAGAAACTCTTAAAATGGTCCTGTCCATCTTTTAAAATTGGAGAAACTGTTACACATGACAAATGAAGAAGTCTGCTGACTTGGCAGAAGCCAAAATACTTGCTCTCTTGGACACACGAGTCTGGCAATATTAGGACAGCATGTTAACCCAGAAGTTGTGTACACATCAGACTTGGAGCCTTCAACACTAGAGGCATATGCTGAAAGTAGAGTCGTGCAAGTGAAGAAGGACTGGCAAAATGTGCACAGAGAGACTTTCTAGATCAAAACAAAATCTCTGCACTTGAAGGATCTTGGGAAATGCTGTGGGGCCTTTAAGATGTAACAGGCTAATAAGGTTTATGTTGATGACCAGTTTTTGTCATGAGGGAACTGCCCTTCAAAGAAAGGAAAGGTAGTATATGTTAATTAAGGTATTACTTGAATGCACCCATATTATTTCAAATAAGAAACTGTGAATAAATTTCATTTTGTGAACTGGAAGGTAAGCATGGTAAATGGAAATGGAGAGGGGAATATATACCACGATGTATAAACACTCCAGACTCTGGAGCCAAGAAGAGCAGAACCAACCTTCCTGTTGCCACAGTACTTAATAAAGAGTGCTGAAACCCAAGCCATAAGATCCCCTAGGCTGTGACTCCAGCTGGCTAAACAATCCATAGAGAAAAACGCAATCATTTTATTTTCTACCATTTTCAACTTTGATTAGCAAGTGCTTTCTTGATTCTAACAGTTTCTTAATTTTACTCATAAATAATTTGAAACAGGTGATCTCAATTAGAAAACAGATTAGGTAAAGTCTTAATTTAAAAAAATTTGGTTGCCTGCAATGACAATTATATATGTAAATGTAAATGCATTGCAGGGACTTGCTGGAAACGAAATAAGTCTATTTAAAAATGGATGGGAACTTCACACAGGCAAACAATAAAGGTAAAAAGTTGTGTAGGACCGGAACAAACTGATGTTCTCAGTCATTTTTTTTTCCTCCACATATTATCTCAAAGGGCTGTAGCATACGCTGTGATTCATTAACATTACGAAACATAAGTGGCACATAGAGAAGAACAAAGGACTATCGGGGGAAAAACAGCTCGCTGCATTCTAAGATGTAGTTTACAAAAGCAGTGAAGGACAGTACGAGCAAAGGCCACGGTGAGTATCTTTTATCTACGGAAAGCACAATTTATTTGGCAAACAAATCTGAATAAGTGGAGTTAGGGGAGCTAAAGCATCTGTGAGAAAGTCTCATGCAAATTGGACAAGGCTTCATAAAAGAGAAAGGATGATTCCCAAATGTTGATATAAATAGTGAGCAGAGAATTTAGTAGAGATAGGACAGAGACTGTGGCTCTTTAAATACATGAATGCACAAGAAGCATTTCTGTTTTTAAATTTTATTTATTTATGTGTGTGTGTGTGTGTGTGAGTGTGTGTGTGGCCAGCTCAGTCCACCAGGGGACGGGGCTGGCTGGCATGTGGTGCTGGGGGATTGAACTGTGGTCCCTGTGCTTTGCTAAGCTTGTTCTAAGTAGGTGCTTTAGACCACTGAGCCATCTTACCAGCCCCACAAGAAGCATTTTGAATGTGTCTTTTGGGCAGTTGCAACAAAGGAAATGCATGAAGAGGGACAGCACTAACATCAATGGGAAAAACCGAAATGGACTACTTCAGGAAGCAAGAAGTTAGGCTTGCAAGTTCATAGCAGAAGTAGGAGATGTAGAAGTAGTCAGACGGCTGTTTAAGCCAGCAAAGGAGGGTTAAGGAGGAGCTCCTCATCACACAGTGCTTCTCTGAGGACACACAGAGAAGGACCCATTCGTTGAGAGGGGGTGGAGACATGGAAACTAAACAGGAGGCAAGAAGACAAGAGGGACAGACCAGGAGGTTCAACACTGAGAAAATGGAATGGAGTTTGCAGGTGAAAAAGGAAACAAGCTTCAGACAGGAAATGATCAAGAGAATTTTCCAGAAACAAAGTACTTGAGAGAAACTGACAGTGTCCGTGGAGAGTCCAGTACTGATGGGTGCTGACCACAGGAGAATTCAGAAAGCTGAGGACTCTCAGGACACAGAGGATGCTGCACAGAAAGGCTTCCAGCAGAGGCCAGGGAAGGACTATGTACACAGAGAGGATCAAGAATGAAAAGGCCCTGAATATTGGATTATCCTGCTGAATTCACACATCTACAATATTTAAATGACAATGGAATACTCATCTCTGACAAAACTAAACAAAAAAGGGATATAAAAGAAGGACCATTCTGTATCTGTATATACAAAATAGGATACATATACAGCTACTTTCTCTTAATTCAATGAATAGAAAGATTTGTACTAATAGTGTTTGGAAAGGATATCATGTCGGCATCTTGTACTATGAATAACTACTATGAAGACAACAATATGCAATGTATTAATTATTGTAACTGTTCAACTAACCTGTTTTGAAACTGTCTCATTGTTATTTGTTTCTCAATAAAAATTAATTTTAAAAAAATAAAACTTATGGGGCCAGAAAAGGGTGGAGTCTCCCCTGTGAAATTCAGATATAAATGGTTTACAGCTGACATATTATATTCAGCAAAAGTAATAAAGACATTTTCAGAAGTATCACTAGAAATGCTTTGCACCCCAGGTCTCAGGAAGCTCTCACATCCATCAAGTGAGGGAGTAAATCAGGAAGGAGGGAGACACAGGGAACTAGGGACAGGGAAACAGTTGAGGAGCAGGGGTAATGCAGAAGGGAGATCGCGGGGCAGCAGGTGTGACTCAGGCTGCCCATAGCAGGCCAGAGGTACCAGGGGAGAATTCAGTGAGGAGAGCGTGGTTGTCAAGCATGATGGCATGCACGTTTAAGAGATTCACTCAACTGACTGAGGATTGGAGGCCGAGTGAACGATGAGAACATAGTAACCTAACCAGCTGAGCTCAGCACAGCCCTGACACATAGTTTGGAAAAGTGAGGAAGTGAATGGCACACGGACCCTCTATCCACGGTGTGATGTAGAGAAACAGAATTTAGGATTTTGTAAAAACCAAACAAGCTGCAAACCATGGATGCAGTTTTAATTTGGGAGAGGACACCAACAGAAACAGTTGACAAGAGCCATGCCTGGGGAAAGGGAAGTGCAAGGAAGGAGCAGGGAGATTTAAAAAATAAAACATGTAAGATATCACACACACACACACACACACACACACACACACACACACATGCACAGCCATAGGGTTATGGCAGAAGTGCCCCAACATTTTTAGTGCCAGGAACTAGTTATATGGCAGACAATTTTTCCACAGTTGAGGGGTGGCCTTGGGGATTACATTCTCATGAGTAGCCTGCAGTCTGAGTCCCTCTCATGGGCAGTTTACAGTAGGTCACATTCCCCTGGGAACCCAACAGCACTGCTGATCTTACCCGAGGTGGAGCGCAGGTGGGGAAAAGCTATAAATGCAGAGGCTCCCACCTCTTGCCTGTTGCCTTCCCTCTGCTGTGCATCAGGTTCCTAACAGGCCACAGTCTGACACCCAGTGATAGCCTGACACCCAGCTTGGTGACCCCTGGTTTATATATTTGTATGTTTGTGGAAAAAGTCCCAAAGGACATCCCACACATGGGAGCAGTTATCTGTCTGCAAGCAGATGGTGGGGCAGATTATTCAGGGATAAATCTGGGAACAGAAGCAAGGGTAGAGCAAAACGGAATGGGTAGAATGGCCAACAAAGGGAGGCTGTGCAGCAGGTCCTCGCTGTGGACACCGAGGCTCAGTTCTGCTAAAGCATGCCACCTGGTTTCTAGAAACAGGACTGTTCTCACAAACAGTCCCTGAGAGGAAGGGATGGGAGGTGGGCATATTTGTTCCCAGGCTCTCATCCCTTGTTGTTTCACAGGTACCTATAAGGCCTAGTCTTTCCCAGCCTCAGGGACTCCAGGGCGTGGGGCCTGTTGAGACTGCCCTGGCTTCAGAGGAGGTGGGGGAGAAGGGTGGAGAGAGCAGGAGGGGCACACCAGGCCTGCCCACGGTGGCCACAGGCAAGGTCATGGGTTGAACACCACCACACAGAGCCTGTTATCTATGGCATGGGTCTGGGGCAGGGGGTGCTTTTGTTGTAAAGAGGCATATTTGCTTAGGATGAGCCAGGAAGGGGCAGGGAGCATGGCCTCTTGCTCTTGGCACCTGAAGTTCTGAGGACTTTTTGATTCACAGTAAGCTACTCATTTTCCAAAGGATGAACATATACTTTCAGGAATTTAAAATATAAGCTTTTCTACAACTTTAAGCAGTAAGAATTTGGATGGATGTCACTCATATGCTAACCCATATGCAAATTCATTATTAAAGTGGTTCCAAAGCATTCAGAGAAGATGAAGAGAAGCCACAGGCATTCCAATATGCCCACTGTCTTGGTATCTGCTGCCAGCCAGTAGTAGAGACAGCTCGGATGGCTGCTGGTGCCGAGATCCCTGGGGACTTGGCTACTATACTCTTCTCACTTCTGGAAATGGCTCACATTTTTACAACATGAATGAACTAGTATTTTATCCTATTGGTTAGGTTATTTACATAAGTATATGCAATATTTAAAATCTACAATGTTCATGTAATCTATAATATATATATATATATATATATACACACACACACACTCAATGTAAGTACATACCTTTACAATCTAATATAAACATCTCTATAATTAAACCTTTATAATATCATCTATAATTCCACTTATATATATTGGATAATACATATTTGCATGTTTTATCTTTTAATAATACTTACCAGATAGTGACTATATTTAAAACAAGTCAATTAGGGGGCTCTAAATAACAATCTGGTCACCCAACAGGGCCAAGAAGGAACCAAGAACCTTATCGGTGGGCCATCTATCAGCTATGCACAGGATGGTATGTGCACTGGGGAAAAACAGAAACCGCCAGGTCCTACAGAAGTAAGCCTTGATGGCAGGAGAAATTGGATACCATGGGCAAGTGGCTGGAAGCATGACACTATCACAGAGGTGACTCAGATGGGTCACAGAGTCTGGGACAGTTTCAGGCACTCCGGCAGGTAGCCAGTATCCTCCTATCACTGGTCACTGCATCTCAAGCGCAGCTATCTGCTTCCTTTTTGGCCGCATTTCTATCGCAGGCTTCTCCTGTGGCCCCCGAGCTAATTAAGTGCTTCATCTTAAAAGACCTTACATTCTCACCCCTGTGGTGCTGCAGCACAGTGTGCCGTGTGAGGGGCAGCAGCAGGAGGAGACAGTGAAAGGGTATGTAATTAAGCTGAATAAACAATGAGGTCAACAGCGACCTGAAGTGCACATCTGTCTTGGAACAAGGCGGGCAGCCACCTTCAGGCGCAGCTACAGGAAAGTGGTTTGTGCAGGACCTTCCTCTGGTCTCCACCGAGGGAGAGAGTCACTTCTCCTTCAGAGGCAAGGAGATATTTAATAAAATAAAACAAATAGTGATGCCCTGCTGCATACAGGAGGTGAGCAGGAACAACTCTCCAGCTGCTCTACACACTGCAATGTTCTGGCTTAGTTTCACTTTGATTTCAAAATTAATCAGCAAAATGAAAAATATTCTGCACAGAACTCCACAAAGAGAGCAGACTCAGCTCCTAGGCTGCTGTTTTGAGCTCTTCTGTGGGATGTTCACTCTTGCCATTTTCATAAACCAGAAAGAGTGGGAGAATCCCTGTGCAGTATTTGCCAAGCCCCAAACACTTTGTAAATGAGCAAGGGAGCTGGGGAGATGACAGATGCTGCCGATTTGGCACCAGGGTTGCACGTGAGGTGGGAAGGTAATCAGGACTGATAGCAGAATATCAAATGTCCAACACATGGAAAACTTACCCTGCAATTCTATCTGAGGTGAATGGAAATGGTTTCTGTGACAGTTAATTCTAGGTGACAACCTGGGAAGCCATAGTATGCAAGCTTAATTTGTCAAACATTTTTTCTTGGTGTTTCTATAAGGTTGCTTCTGAATTATTTGACATTAACATTTAAATAGTGGCCTCAGAAATGTGGATCAACCTCCTCAGGGTAAGAGGTCCTCATCCAGCCAGGTGAAGGCGTGGCCAGGAGGAAAAAGCAGCCCCTCTCCACAGAAGGAGTGACTCTTCATGCTTGACTGCCTCAAAATACAACACAGATTGTCCCATTTTTGAACTTGAACTGAAAGACTGCTTTTCTTGGGTCTCAGGGCTGATGGCTTTGGGTGGAATTTACTCTCCTAACTTTCCTGGTCCTTGGGCTTCTAGCTTGGGATTTGGGACTATGCCCTCAGGTCTTGGGGATTTAACTGCAGGTCTTTCTAGCCTCTATAATCCACCCCCTGCACGCAGGTTCTGTTTTCCAGAACCCTGACTAAAAGCACTTACAAACCAGTTAGTGAAGAGGTAAAAGCATGATTTCAACATTGTAGGTCAAAGGGAAAAACATAAAATCCACAAATATCTTCCATATCAGATCTGATTATCCTGTCAAGACTAATGGCCCTGCTCCTGGGCTTCCACAGCAACTTTCTCCACTGCACTCCAGATCTCATCCACCTGACAAGTCATTCAGCTGACAGCCACCTCTCACGCAGAGACTGTTCTCATCACAGCTGCCACTGCACCTGAGCTCAGGCCCAAATCAGGTCTTGCCTGGAAGGCAGGAAGAGCCTAGCCACTGCCCCTTCTGCCCCCTTTCTCCCCACAGGAGTCCTTACCCCTCCACTACTTGTTTGCAACATTCCTCACTGGCATCTGGCTCAGGTCCAAAGTCAGAAGATGGCTTGTGGGATCTAGTCCTTCCACCCCCATCTACTCCTACCCATCAATCCAGATTCCTAAATCTCGTCCTAGTCACGGGAGTCAGAATGTGCTGGAATGGAGCCCAGTAATCTGTGTTTTTCAAAAAGTTGCTGGAAATAATTTCCAACACTGGACAGTTTTAGGAATCACTGCTTTGGAATCAGATCCTCTGGCCTCACCAGAAGTCCATGACTACTCGTGAACTCACAACAGTGCTGTTGAAGACACACATGGCAGAACTGACTGTAGGACACTGGGAGTAGTTCTGGGTGTGACGGGTGGTGCTCCCCAGTCTGCTTTAGTAGACACCCAAGACCTCAACAGAGAGGGCAGCAGTCACCAAGTGCTCCCTATGAAACGCAAGTACAGCATCAACCGGAAGAGGCTTCTGCCAACACTTCAGACCCGAGTTCTGTTCAGCTCAGACAGAAAACATGGGTTGGAGGAGCATGGAGATAGACTCAGCCCAAGCCAGAGGAGAGGAACTCAACAGATGAGTGACACAGTTGTGTTGTGAGCATACAGATGGTGAGAACAAGGCAGGAACCTACAGACTGTAAAGAACTCTCCAGACATAGCAAGCAATGCTGTGCAGGTGTAATTCGGGTCTTGGTTCAAGCACTTCTATGGGGAAAAAAACAACTAAGAAAACTGGTGTAGCCTGAACACTGATTGGAGATTTGCTCACACTGTGAGGTCAGTTTGTTTGGGGGTGTGAGACAATGGTATTGTGGTTGCATTTTGTTAAACAGACCAGCCTAAAATATTTATAGATGAAATGATGATGCCTGTTATTTGCTTTAAATAACAGGCTTTTTAAAATACTCTCTCTCTCTCTCTCTCTCTCTCTCTCTCTCTCTCTCTCTGTGTGTGTGTGTGTGTGTGTGTATAAGGGTAAACGAAACAAGATAGGTCACATACTCGTAAGTGTTGGAGCTGTGTGACAGGGGAAGGTTGCCAGCGTTCATTACATTGTGCTTTTGAGTACTATGCATGTTTACATACTGTCATAAAAATACAGTTAAAGGAGGCTACCAGTATCGAGGCATGTTCAAGTGCCTTTAGACAAAGGAGTGCTGGAAAGGTTGTGGGGTCCTTCACTTAACAGAAATTTGGGAGCGTAACAGGACTGCGTTCTTTGATTCTAAGATCATTTTTGTACCCATTATTAAAGTTAGCACTCTTAGATAAAGAGAGTGGCTCTTCCAAGCCAGGCACAGATGCAAAGCCTTGCCAAAGACAATCACTCCGTACTGGAGCTGGGGTCCACGTCCTTGAATGAGTATACTGTCTTCTTCTGGGGAAATTTTAAGCATATTTGGATGCTAAAATTAATGTACAAAGTGCTACTTGTTCTGCACACTAACTTGACAGCAGATTATTTTGGAATTTCTATGTAACAGAACTAAAGGAAACTTAGCTTTGCACTGTAAAAAAGGCAGACACAGGGACAACCTACCTATTTAAGTGACCTCGGAAGAATTATTATTATTTTTTTTTTTTACAAAATAAACTAACAGCAAAATTAAGGATAATAAGCCAGATATAATACCCTGAATTACATTTTAAGACAGAAGAACATGAAAGTCCTCCAAACCACAGGTCAATGTGAAAAAGTCCTTGTTGAAAATTAAAGCTGTAGTGGAAAAGAATCTGCACACTCACTTATCTAATTGCATCAGCATGCGACATAACCTTTCACCTCCTTAATGGCTGCATGTGATGGCAACACATTTCCTTTTTGGCTTCTGCATTCACATATTTCCATAGGGAAAGGCAGTCTGCAGGGTGGGCACCTCCTTAGCTGGGAAGCACTGACTCACACATACACAGAGAATGACCTTGAGTTTGGAAAGAACAAGTGAATAAAAATGGTGCTTGGTAAAAGAAGGATGTAATAGTGCCACTCAATACCAAAACACTGAAAACACATGAGAAGTTTATGATTACCTTCCTTTTAACAAGGGCATCAAGTTTTACACACAGGAAAAATGATGAACAGTGTCCAGTTCCCCCACTTATCCACCCAGCCATCACAACCCCTTGACTTTTTTTTTTTTTAGCAAAGCAATAGAAAACAATGAAAAGAAGAAAGGATAGAACTTAAAGGAGAATGAAGAGGGGGAAACAAAGGAGAAATGGAAAATTATGAATGAATGGTGACCATATGTATTTTAAATGTTTACCCTTTTGATAAATGCCATTATTTATTTATTTTTGAGTAGCTTTAGGTGTGCAGAAAAATTGAAGTGAATTTGCTGAGACTTTTCATATATCTGTATGCTTCCTCCCTGTATGCACCATGTCCTTCACTATTAAAATTCCACAGCAAAGTGGTACATTTGTCGTATTTGTTGGAGTCAATGAAGCTACACTGACACATCATTGTCACTCAAAGTTCAACACCTAAAGAGTTTACTCTTGGTGGTGAATTTCAAAACTTCCTATGAGTTTTGAAATACACATGGCAACCTGTGTCAACTACTATGATATCATAGAGTAGTTTTCACTGTCCTAAAAACCTTGACTCCATTTATACATTTCCCCTCATCCATAAATGAATCAGCAATTCATTTATTGTCTTCACAGCTGTGTCTTTTCAAGAATGTCATATAGTTGGAGTCATGTGGTATGTATTTTCAAAGCAACTTTTTTCACTTAATAATATGCACTTAACTCCATCACAATATATGGCCTGATAGTTCATATCTTTTTATTTATTTATTTGGCATAGAACTCTATTATTTTATTGTACGAATCTGCTGTACACACAGTCCCATTCATGGGGGAGCTGGCACATGCACAGAACACACATCTCACTTCCCTTTCCCTTCCCTCATCGCTTGGTCTCTCTTTTTTTTTCCGGAACCAGGGATTGAACTCAGGCCCTTGTGCTTGCCAGGGAAGTGCTTATACCCCTAAGCCATCTCCCCTGCCCCCTCTTGGTCTCTTTTCCCTTTGCACAAGATCTCTCTCCTTGTTTTCTATGATCTTTTATTTTGTTCTTTAAGTTATGTAGACTCTGAGCTTCTCATACAGGAGAAAAATCTATATATTTGAGCTTGTGTATGTGTCACTTTTCTTAACAGTATGATCTCAAAATGTATCCACTGTCCTACAAATGACTGCAATTTATTCTACCTTATGGCTTAGTTCCCCATTGTATATGAAGGCATTTTCTTTATCCATTCACCTATAGATGGACACTTAGGTCACTTCTAAGACTTGATTATTATGAATTGTGCTGCTATAAATATGGATATGACAGTATCACTGTCACATGAGCTTAACTCTTCAGAAGATAATACCTAGAATGGACTGCCAGGCCAAGGGGAATAACTGTGTGTAGTTTGGTTTTTTTTTTAAATGTATTTAGTACAGGTTCCACAGGGTCTCAGATCAGACGCATAGTGATACTCCTGTTTTCAATCTCCCAAGCTCTGGGAATACAGGCAGATGCTACCAAGCCCAGTCTCACTAGTTTTAGTTTTTAGAGGAACTTCCCTACTGACTTCCATAGTGGCTGGGCTAGTTTACATTTCCACATACAATTTAGAAGGGTTGATTTTTTTCCCTGCAGCCTTTCCACATTTGTTATGTAATGGCATCCATTCTTTCTGGAATAAGAGGGAATCTCAGTGGTGTTTTGACTTGCATTTCTCTAATGGTCAGAGATAGCGAACATTTTTTTCAGGTATTAGTCATTCTCTTTTTGAGAACTATCTATTCTTTTCAAGTGCCCACTGAATGAGTCTTTTAGTTTTGGGAGTCTAACTTTTTTGAGTTATTTATACATTCTAGGTATTAGTCCTGACCAAGGGGTAGCTGGCAAAATTTTCTCATTTTGTAGGTGCTGCTTCACTCCAGTGTTTGTTTCCTTTGCTGTGTACTAATTTATTAAATTGAAAATTCCTGGCTAGCTTGTGAGGTTGTTGCTGAGAGCTGACTTCTAGTTCTGCTGTCCCATCAGCAAGGCGTGTCACTGGATAAATCCTTCATATCTGTGGCCTGTTTCCTCACTGTAAAGGATACCTCTCCACCTCTAGTGAAGTCCCCTTCAGCTGTAGCATTCCATGCTCTATGAATATGCATCTCACTCTCCCTGGAAGAATTGGCACAGGACTTCTGTGTTTCTTTGTTAAAATTCCAAATCCGTCTTCTGTTACAGCAGTGTTAAGTGGAGCCCCCTCCTTCTTCCAGTCTGGGAAGAGCTCTTGGAAAGCCCCTGGATGAAGGCAAGCTCCCGAGAGTGTGAGCCCCGACATAGGCAGCTTCCTCTATCAGATACACGCGGATGTCCTTGTTGTGCTCCGCAGCTAACTGCTGTAGCCAAATAGCGGCAGAGAGCCCCACGGGGCCTGCACCCACGATCGCCACATCCGCTTCTTCTGCAAATCTCTCCATGTTCACTCCTTCCCATCGTTTGACCTTGTCCTGGGGATGCACAGTATAGTGGGTAGTAATTCAAGGTATGACAGAAGTTGAAGCCTGTTTTGAAGCACACAGAGGTAGAATATTTTTCTTAATTTTTAAGATTTAAAGGCACTGATATGCTGGGCAGGACAGCCTGCCTGGTGGCACCATCATGGCCTAAGCACCCAGAACTCTTGGACACCCCAGAAGGACTACAGTCAGTGGCTTGCAGCTGGGGGAACCAGTGTGAGTCAGGAATCTCCAACAGCTCTGCAGAGGTTTGCTCTGCTTAGCTGACCCTGTTGGCCTGGAAGTGGTCTGCCTCATTTCTTTGTAATGCTCAACATTTCTTTCTTTGGATGTATCTTAAAAAAAAAAAA